>NC_073361.2:23020000-23620000 GCF_027580225.2 Misgurnus anguillicaudatus | reverse complement strand
ACTTTTCTTTCTACAGTCATGTTATGTGCAGCATGATTTCATCAATATACGGATTTGTTAGAAATAAAATATTCTCCAATGATTTTCCCAAGGTTATTTTCACCAAAAACAACCATCATATAGTTTTTCATGATAGCTTCCCTTTCCTTGTTTTCAAGTTTTGACTCTTAAAAAACATTTGGGTGATTCTTACAAAATCCAGATTTAGAAGGTGTCCAGCATCAGCATTTTTAAAAAGCTCAATTTTTTGCACATATTATCATTATCAAAAATTGTCATTACCGCAACGTTATATACATTAAATATATGCATTTACAATCTTATGTTTCGGTAATGAGAACTAAAAAGTTTCTGTCTACTCTAGGTACTATGACAAACAAAATTTGTTTAAAAAATAAGAACTGCTTACCTGGTAACCATCTTGGGTCACAGTCAATTATGTCCCTTCCAACATTTTTTTTTTAAATGATTGAAAATTGTTGTGGAGGATGAGAAAATTGGGTTTGGACACAGTTATATTCCTTATTATTGTCTCTACATTTACCAATGATCACCAAATACCACATGTTTCTTTACTGTAAATGTTTATAGTATAACATGCACTTATGGACACGTTGGGGTATTGAAAATTTTCCACTTAAATGTGAAAAAAACAAAATTGGTTTGTATGATGTCATTTAAAAATCATGTACAAAATAGTACATGAAGAGATGTAACTGTATACTTCTTATTTTGATACTCTTACTTTGCATTTACTTTTTTACTCAAAATGTTTCATGACACGTCATAAGTCTAATTTCGCGAGAATCACACATTTATATCTATATCATTTGTATATCATTTATATCTGCTGCTTCTTTAAGACCTCCATAAAAAACCCTCAATTTAATTTTTTTTAAATCCATCTCCATATAGTTACAACCCGCCACACACACATACCTGCACATACTTTTACAAACAGATAAGAGTGAAATGTGTGAAAGGTCCATATGGATGCAGGTTAAAAATAGTAGATTAGAGTGTCAGCATCTCAATCATGTAGTGTAAAGAATCCCCAGAAAAGCCATACAGCCCTCTGACAACTGCTGTCTCTGACTGACATCATCCCATCAGCAACCCACATACACACAAATATAATAACTTTTTCTGTAAACACCTTAAATCTTCACTCTAGAGGTGTCACATATGTGACATGAATGCATAATGCAAAATCATTCTTGGCCATTTAAATGCTATTTTAGTCATGCAGTGGTGTTTTGCAGGCATATTTATTCATTTTAGCATCTGGACACAAGCAGTGAGTGCTCAACTGTATACTACAGTATCAACAGTCATGGGATAAATTTTATGCGAACACACAAGTTAGGTTAACAAGTTTGCTTTCGCTATTTAAATCTGGTGTTATGCACAATAAAAATGCACTCAAGGGTTAAAAGATGATTTAAGTGAGCCAGATGGGTGCTGAATGGGGTTGTATACTTTTTATTGCAAATATTTATGGAAATGATATTCACACTGGAATTGAATCACTTACTGTACATTAACACCTGATATTGTGAGAGAGAGTAATGCCACACTTTTTTTCTTTTCAATACACCTGCTCTTTCTGATGAGCATCAAAAACAACTTTTTACAACCAACCCCATCCACACTGTATGGCACCTGTTTATTTCTTCTTTACATTGTGTCTCCATCACCTCAACTATTGATTCATGGCTCTCAGAAAGGGATTTATCACACTACAGTGTGGCATTTCCATTTTCGAGTCTCAGTTCAG
Organism: Misgurnus anguillicaudatus; assembly: GCF_027580225.2. Lineage (NCBI taxonomy): Eukaryota > Metazoa > Chordata > Actinopteri > Cypriniformes > Cobitidae > Misgurnus > Misgurnus anguillicaudatus. The sequence continues at coordinate 23,618,223 of NC_073361.2, read as the reverse complement.
ATCTTTGTACATCACACTGCTACAACAGACACCGAGAAATATGACGTCTGACACAAAGATTGATGATGCAGAAGTTTTATACTTTGATATGAAAGAGCAGAAAACAACTTTTTTTGCAGAACCGAGGTAAAAAAACAAACACTACAGCAAAATCGAATGACTCGGATTTCTCGAGATGTCTTACTGCCCGATTGCCTGATTTATGCTAAGTTTCTTAAACTCTAAGATGTGCTTCATCTTCTTAAATTAAACCATCAAATCAAACAAACATAAATTTATGTGGATGCCTTTTCAACCACAGGCATTTGTGGCCCAGAAAACATTTGTGAAAACCCCAAACAATGGTCTGGGAGGAAAACTGTCTTAAATTTGCATATTTTATACCTCATCTCAGCACATAAAGCTTTCTTTAGGGCCGCAACCCAACCAACAACACAATCTTTATATAGACACCTAATTGAGAATTGTGATCAGCTGGACTTTATGGGGTGGTTTCCCGGACAGGGATTGGCTTAAACCAGGACTAGACCTTAGTTTAATTAGGAAATATAACTAGTTTTAACAAACATGCCATACTAAAACATTACTGTTGTGCATGTTGAGGCAAAACAAAGGGCACTTATGTATTTTAATATATGTAATATATATTTTCAGTTTGGACAGCTCTAACATTTATTTTAGTCTAGGACTAGTCTAATCCCTGTCCGGGAAACCGCCCCAATGAGTTATCATCATATATTAGTAGTGTGTGGATGTTTATATTTTGCTTTACATATGTGAAGTCTCACAAGTAATACTTTCTATTACAAATTTCAGAAATAAAATAGCATTTTTTGAAACATAGTACTTTTTGTGGATGTGAATGAAAACTTTTTGAAACATTTAAAACATTTGTTTTATTTTTCATGCACATTTTGAACAGCAAAAATAAGGCCATGGTAAGAAATAAAAGTTTCAAAGGCAGATGTAACATGATGGGAAAATTATAAAAAATATCAACCCTTGGATAATAAAAATGCCAGAAGTTGAATAACTCCAACAAACACAAACACAAACACATTTTAGAATTTAAAGCAACACTATGTAGTTTCCATGTAAAAATGACGTACAGCTCCCCCATGTGGTTGAAAAGCGCAACAGTGCCTGGTATCAGACACTCTTCTGCAGGCAGGGGGAGGGGCGGGCCTGTGTGCTCTACCCTCCACCGCCACTTTCAGAGTGTGCTTGTAGCAGCTAGGAGGCTGCTCAGGTTGCAGCAACAGTACAATTTGTCCAGTTAAAAGTTGTTCTATCACTAAAATAATTTTAGAGACATTATTTAAAGGTAAAAAAAAACTACATAGTGTTGCTTTAACAAAAAAAATAACATTTCATTTTCAGCCAAGTTTATTAGCATCGACATCTATAACATTTAAAAATTGCTTTGGCAACATTATACTGACTATGGTCCGAAAACTCTAAATTGCTGCCTTCTGCGGCACAATTCCAAGGCTACGTTTACATGGAAACGATCTGAAAAGAAAACGCAAAAGTGGCGTTTGGTTATTACTTTTTATTCCGCGTTTATACAAGCATTTTGAGGGGGAAATCTGCGTGCATATGGTGACGCAAAAGTGTGTGATGTTCGATGTAGTATGCACTCCAGGCGGCTAGGTGGCAATGTGAAGCACTGACACACAACAACACCAAGTCCGCGTGCCTGCATACAACCTTCTTCCTGGTTCTCCCAGGTCTCATCCAAAGCCGTCTAGTTTGCCTCCGACTTTTTAGCGTTTTTTAGCCCCAAAACGTTGTCGCCGTGTAAACGAAAGGCACATCCGATAAAATATTTTTACGTTTTCACCCTCAAGCGTTTTCGTTTAAACAGGCCCTAAGGCAGGAAGGCATCAAGTCATGGCCGAATCCAATTTTACGTTTACTTCCTGACTCCTGAGATCTATGCATGTGCGTGCATGGGGAATGTGATTGGTTGAGCCTGATTGAGTTCGAAAAAATAAAATGGCGGCCAAGAAAGCGGCTGTAGCACAAATTTAGTGTAAATAAATGTATATTTTTACTTTTTACACATTTAATAGCATTTCTAGTGAAACACTAGTATTGTAGTTTTCAAATATGTGATTAGTTATCACAAAGCCGCTCTCTGTTTATATTTCAAACACGCTGCCTTTGAAGAATGTCCGAAAGCACTCTTTCAATGAGGCGTGTCTAAATCTGCTTGTCATAAACAAATGAGTAACATCCAATCCAGTAACTGACGAGAGAAGGATGACGTGAACTCCACTGCGTTGCTCCCATTGGTAGTCGCTCCTGAAATTCGCTCATCATTTGCATAATGTTAAACTTTTCTTAACTTTCTCGCATCCCTGGACACGCCCAATGGTCACTTTCGCTAATATTGCCGGAAGTCGCTAAGCTTCAATTGAAATGAATCAGGTCATGTCGCTCTGCTACTGCTGATCGCTGGCTGTCTGAATGGGACGTAAGTTTTCGGACGCAGCCTATATCTCTCAGTGGCGTCAGGTGACTTCTTTTATTGAGGGAGCTCGATGCGAAGTTCGTCACAACACGTTATGTAGCCCGTCATGCGTGTGGCTCGTAATTTCAAAATATGTGTTTTGCATGTTGAGTGATCCTGTGTGCATCATGTGTCCTGCCAAAACAAGCGCCCGCAGCAGATGCGTCCAAAGGGTTTATGATAAGATACTCACATAATTTGTTGCCAGATACTCACATAATCTCATGCGTAATCAGAGTATACTGTTAAGGGAGTGTGTATTTTGTGAACGTGAACGTATTTTGTGCAAAACTCTTTTATCATAAAGGTTTGACGCCTGTGCAGCAGGCACTTATTTTGACAAAACACGTGATGCACATGGCTCACATGACGCAACAAACACACACCTTGAAAACACAAGCCACACACATGACACTCCGAACGCTTATTTTGAATTAGCGCCCCTCGGATGAGCAGTCACGAGCCGCCACTGACATCTCTCCACAGACATAAACACAAACAAACAAACAAACAAAGACAAATGAGTTACTGTTAAATGATGCAGTGATCTTACAACACAATCACAATACAGAGTTTCTGACTTAGAACAGATTGAGAGATCAATACATCTCAGCTTCATTTTGGACACAAATAATACAAAGGTAAAAAAATTATGGAAAGCAAAAGTAATCATAAGTCTCATTTAATCATATTTATAATGTATCAAGCTATAGCTAGGAAAAATGCACAGAACAAAAGAGATCAAATACTACTGTTGGACATGATGGCATGATATTTGCTGTTCATTTGCATTTTTATGTATTCCAGTCTTCGGTGTGCTGATCTCTTGCATTTTCATACATATTCTGAATAATATTTACAGCAATGCCAGCACACATTATTCTTTCATTTAAAGAAGTCACATAAAGTTTTGCAAGTTGTCAGCTTTAAATTAAAACAAATCTATATTACAATCCTAAAAATAGGTCACATAAAATCCCTTAAAGTTAAACCTAATACAAATACAATAATGTTATTTAAAGCCTTCTTTTCTCAATATAACCCTGCACCACAATCTGTGTTGTAATTGAAATCAGATCATTTTCACAAAATGATTGGGTTTATGAATGTTCTACCATGTCAGACATTATATGGGTTCCTCAAGGTAATAACATTGTGTGATAACATGATTGTTAACAGGGGTGGAGAGGTGGGTTTATATGTACAGTTGACACTTCACCCTCCCTCACCCCAATGTTTAAACCAGATCGAAGATTAATCCTTGTTGCATACAGTTATTCTAATGCAGTGCTGGCATGGAGCTTATGACAGCGAACCATAATATAGGGCCACAAAAATATGTAAAACTTAATGGACTGAATGAAAAAGTGGGTAATGTGCATGTCTGTATGAAGAAGAACAAATATAAATTAACATTATGATACAAAAATGAATGAATAAAATGAAGTTAAACGTTAAAAACCATTAAATATTTTTCATTCACATCCACAAAATGTACAGCTTTAAATAAACCATAAAAAAAATCCACTTTCTTCTACTACCTCCTGACACATGTAATTTTCCTGTATGTCTCAAATATGTACAGTATGACTTCCAGTCAATTTAAATACATCTTTTTTCTGTTTGTGAATGTTGTGCAATTATTTAACTTTGTAAAAGTCAGCAGTCTGCTTACTGATCAATCTGCTTATAAAGGATCAATCCTTTGATGCCAAACAAATCTAAAAAAGTATTAAAAAGTCCAACTATCAGACTTACACTGTCTGAATAAAGGTAAGCAATTTTGTTCCTAGAAGAACAAAACATTTACCTGCACACAGTAGGTCATTATGATACAATCCAGCCTAATCTCATGAGAAATCGTACATATTTTACGATTCGTATCAATTCATACGAAGTTAATCGTGCAAAATCGTACGATTCTCATAAAAAAACAACAACGAAACCGAACCCCTAACCCCAACATCACAGGGGTCAAGGCAAATCATACCAAAACGTATGAATGTGGTCGTATGAATTGATACGAATAAGCCAAGTCGTAAAATATGTACAAATTCTCGTGAGATAGCGTTGTACAAATTCTCGTGAGATAGCGTTGTCCAAAAAAAGTTAGATTAAGGTACTAACTAGAGGTACAAAACAGTACCCATAGGGTACCACCCACCCCATTGCTGGCCAATTGTACGTTAAAGGTTTTGTGTAGTGTTTCTGTTGAAATATTTTGTTTTGACTTTGTGCTATAGTTCATTAAAGCTTTCCTGGCATTTAAAAGGTTTAATTCTCTGTGAGTCACATTTATTTGGATGGATGCCCACAGCCAATTAAACACAAAATAAACTACATATTTCAAAACAAATTTGCAATTCAAACCTTAAGATATTATTGGCAAGGTTACTGAGAAATATTCTTTATTGTTTAAATTCAACGCTTAGCAATTATACGTGTTAAAATAGAGATAGCTATTACATAATTACACAGCAATAAAGTGTACTCACGTATTCAAAATGCATTTCCAGAATACCTTTCTGCATTAAAATACACTCAAGTTTAGTTTCACAGAGAGACCGACCCCACGGAAATCACATTCTGGACACTTAACAAACAACAATAAACTTCACAGTTTGAGCCATAATGTCATCTTTCTGTTCATAGAAAAATCAAGGACATGGACACAATCTGTAAAAGGGGCGTGTGTCTCTCTGCAGACACGCCCATGTCTCCTCCTTCAATTCTACTGTACATGCTCTCCGTTGCTCTCCTTGGTTTGTGTAGGTTTTATCCTGTTATCCTAATTCCACAGTTTGATGAATTCTTGCATGACTGGCTGTACAAGTTTAACCATTGTAATAAATCACAAGAGACACAACTGGTCTGTTGGTTTCATGGCCAGCAGCGGGAGAGGGCTTGCCACCCTCAGAGGAACTTTTCTGCCCTCCGCTGTGTGGAGCACAGTTAGTATGGTGGGCAGCGGAGGCTACAGCAAACGTAACGTTCTGGCCGTTGGCACGTCGCACTGTCCTGAGAGTTTTGGTGACTTTGGAGGAATTTTTTAAGCTGGAACCTCTCACCGGGATGGTGCACATTAGAAGAGCGTGGAAACATCTGCAAAACTGACACAAACATACGAATTGAGGTAGAGAAAGCAAAACAGTTCATTTGTTAACTTCACCGTTAAAGGAAAAGCTTAATTTGTTCATTTCAAACCTGTAGGCCTTGAATTGAGAATACTGCACACTGTCAGATAAAAATAGTCCCATGCTGTCACTGGGGCATTACCATGTAAAAGTCTCCTTGAGTGTACCATTTAGGTACAGATACAGCGGTTAAAATAAGTATTTGAAAATCAGCATTTTTATCAGTAAGGGAATTTCTAAGTGACACAAAATTTCCACCAGATGTATCCATCAAGCCAAATATTGAATTCATACAAAGACATCATAACATTTAAGTATACAAGTTGAGTGATTTCACTTTATTTATTATGACTCAACTCGTATACTTAAATGTTCTGAATCCCCTTACTGATAAAAAGGCTGATGTGTCAAATACTTATTTTCCCCGCTGTATGTATGGTACCAATATGTCCCTTTTAGGTACTTATATGAACTTTTTGGTACCAACATGTAACTCTGAGGTACTAATATGATCTCTTTAGGTGCAAAGATGTGTTTTTAAAAGGATACAGTGTAAGACAACAAATAGTATGAAATGTAAGCTAATTTAAAATTCTGTATGATGCACAGCTTATAAACATGAAATAGGGCTACACACCTCTCTATTTAGCTCCAAAAGGCCTGAAAAAAACTATCAAATGAGTCATTTTTTGCCGTCACATGTCTTTATTCACTTAAAATCTCCCAGAATGACATAAGAACAGAACTTTTATTTTGAGAAGTGCATCATAATCAAATCAGCTAGTGCACAACATGGTTCTCATATCGTTGGTATTATAATGGATTTGTAACTGTCCAGAGATCAGGATTAATAAAACAGCAGCTACATGGGGGAATAATAGTCTGTGGAACAACAGCTGACGCTCTGTGTGTCTTAATGTGAACAGGCTTGTTGGCAAATTGAAGGTAAAATTCATTTTCTGATGCAGGACCTTTCAGTAAGAAAGTGATTATCTCAGAATGATGAAGATGACTGCTGATGCCAAACTGTTTCTGAGAGACTGTTTGAATACAATCCTCTGCATTCAGATCACACCCAAAACAAACTGCATACATTGGGACCATTAGCTTTTCATAGGTGGAGACAAAGGAAGCTGATTCACATTAAACCAAGAAAAATACTATTTGATTTATGTAAAGCAGAGTTTATACACCGGAGGTAAGGAATCAAGGGACTGCATTATTGTCCAGTGCTAGCTTTGTGTTTTTGCAGTGCATTTTTCATTATAGATTAACATCTATAATAATTAATTATAACTGTCTACAAACACCTCGTAGGAATAAATTGCATTCTTTGAAGAAAATATACCACAGCCTAAAAAAGTTGCACTCAACATATTATTTTGACAATGCCGAAACCTTGCAGAAATACACTCTAAATATATTGCATATACTGACACTTACGTTTACGCTACATACACTTTGAGAACAGAGTTTAGATTAATCCAGGACTAGGCCTGGACATGAACAAATAAAATTTTTTAATGACAAATTGTAATTTATTCCATAATTTATTTAATGCCTATGTATCGGTGCAGAATTCAGGGTAGCATAAGATCCCAGTGTGAGATTTCACCCCTTGAGAAAACGTAGTGTACTTAGTATACGTCCAATTTTTATGTATACTTAAAGTCTACTACATTTCCTCAAAAGATGTCCAACACAGCAGATCCATCAAGGTTGCGTCAGATAAGTTAAGGGAAGGACTTTTTGTATACTGTACAGGTAAATAAATCACTGTGTTATGATATGTCCCAATGAAAACCTTAAAATGATGTGAAAAAGATGAAGAGAAAGATACAGTATAGAAATCGTTGCCGTTTAGGAGGTCAGAAGGTCTAGGTTAATGGAAGTCTGCAAATACACACATTTTTCCCGAGACAATTGACTCCAGTCAGCTTGTTAATGGCCATTCAGTGTTCTGTTAGAGATGATGGGATGCAATCATGCATGACTACGGTGCACTGGCAGTGCTTTGAAAAGCTCTCCCTTAACCTATGCACCAACCAAGATATGCACATTACTGTTAATTATAACGTAATGAATTAAAACATGAGTGTGTAGCACACTATGGTGCACTGGTACTTTTTGGGCAGCAGGCAGAAGACTGGGATGCTTTCTGACTGAGGTGTAAGGAATGAGTCTATAAATGGATTCAAATCCACAGGCTCATTACAGATAGCAGCTGGTGGTCCCGTGAACCCCGCAGAGATGACAAAGGTGGCGCAGAAAGTTGCTGATCATTTGGACATGCTGTAGGAGAGTTACTGCAAGACTACATGACCAGCTACACTATATTGCCAAAAGTTTTGGGACACCTGCCTTTATATGCACATGAAACTAAATAACATCCCATTCTTAATCCATAGGGTTTAACATGGAGTTGGCCCACTCTTTGCAGCTATAACAGCTTCAACTCTTCTTGGAAGACTTTGTACAATGTTTAGGAGTGTGTTTATGACCATAAAGCACATTTGTAAGGCCAGGCACTGATGTATGATGAGATGGTCTCGCTAGTATTCTTATCTCTAATTCATCCCAAAGAAGTCAGGCCAGTCAAGGTCCTCCAAAACAAACTCGCTCATCCATGTCTTTATGTACCTTGCTTTGTGCACAGTCATGTTGGAACAGGAATGGGCCATCCCCAAACTGTTCCCACAAAGTTGGAAACATAAAATTGTCCAAAATGTCTTGGTATGATGAAGCATTTATAGTTAATTTCACTGAACGTGATTGGAACACCAGGGGCCTCATTTATAAAGCGTGCGTACGCACAGATTTGAACGTAAAGTGTGCGTACGCAAAAATCCACGGCAAAGTCCATATTTATAAAAACTGTCTTTGACGTGGAAAAGTGCTTAGCGCCACATCAGGGTCTTAGCAGACGTACGCACTTTTGCTTGTCTGATTGCTGCAGGTTTTTGGAAGCCATTCTTGTTGTTTGAAATTGGGTTTAAACATCGACAAGCACTCTTTTATATGTCTATGACATTAATTAGGCAGAGATCTGAAACTGCTCGGCTGCGCGCACAAGGTCAAGTTCATTCGCGAAATATAGATTTGAAAGGGGTACGCGCGTTTTCTGCGTGTCCAGTTTATGAATCACACGTACGCATTTTTGTTAAATGATCGTAAGATCAAATGTAGGATGGTTTTTACGCAGCATTTTATAAATGAGGCCCCTGAATTCAATGATTTGGAGCGGTGTCCCAAAACTTTTGGCAATATACTGCATTTCCAATTTGGCACAAGTGGCATAGTGACGCTTTCATGTGGTTTTAAAGGTATAGTAAATCATTTACTATGTTGTTCTTACGAGTGACTTTATTTTGTTGAAAATTTTGATAAATGATGGTAAGCACACAGTTGATGCTATAATTACTATGGAAGTCAATGGGTGCCATCAACTTTATTTTTGGGTAAACTAAATTATCAAGACTAGACAACATTAGTTTTCTTGTTCAGTCTGTGTAATTTGCTTAAAAAATAAAATGGAATAAAAACGCCTGCTAAATGAATAAACATAAATGTAAACTTAATACAAATACAGGCTTGTTATCTTACAATGTTTTCCTTCTTAGGGTACATTTATCTTGATCACATCTGATATCAATACTGATTAACAATACAGATTTTTCCAGTGTAGAAATCGCTTTAAGGAAGACAATGACTGAAGAATCCACACTTCTGTTACACCTGAGCAGTGCATTGACTACACAAAATGAACATGCTGGAAATGTCAGAGAACAAACTAAAGTGGAAAGAAAAAATCTTCTCAATCCACCTAAAATCTGACTTTTTACTTAAACTGCCAGAGTATAGGCAATAACACATGCTGAGAAAGTTAATGGTAAATGGGAACAGACCAGATCTGAGAGGAGCGCTGGTGTGCAGATGATGACCTGAAATAGAGATGATTAGCTCTCGGCGGGGTGCTGAGAAGTTTGGGAGAGATGGACAGAACCTCCTTTATCATTATGTTACACCTGTGCATAGGTGGTCCAGAACGATTGATCCCATTGCTCGGATGGACTGTCCTGTCTCTTCACAAAGCTCTGACTTTTAAGTCATTGTATCTGCCGCGGGGTTTGTTAAATCACATTTTTAATGTTTATGTGCCCTTGATCCCACCGATAGAGCTACAGACATTCTGCACCTAATAAAGAGAAACTGTGACTGTGCCAGAATGTTCCTCGAGTCCCAGGAAAGAGATGTAGGAATGAGAAAATGAAATTACTACACATCATGACAGCTCTCAAACACGGACGGTATGAGATAACTGTTTTTAACACACAGGCTGAGGAACTTCATTGCAAAAGTGGGAACAAAACTCACACTTTTTTATCTGGCACAATTCCATCATTCCATCTTCGTCGGTCATATTGACACACGCCGGTAGATACTTGAATCTGTACAGCACTTTAAGTCTTCAACTCGCCTCAACTCACAGTTTCCATGGTTACGGGCTGGGAGGAATTGAAGACTGAAAATGACATACAGGTAACCGGTGTCACATCTGATGAGCAAGTCTGGTTTCTCCAAGTCTTCATCTGTGGTCTTATCAAAAAATGTGGTTTTGGAGAAAAAGCTTCAGCACACTTCTCCATATGTGCAGATATTACAAACACATAACTAGGACTGTTCACATGTACACAAGTTCAGAAATAGCATCAAAGTGCTGTTGATATCGTTTGGATCATACAAGTAGTAAAAGTGGATTTATAAAACCTTCAAGCAATATTTCTTAAGTTTTAATCCTTGAAGAAAAACTGTTTTTATATTCACTCCACTAGCTTGTGCCTTCTTTCAAAGATTTGAATGTAACTGCATGCACAACTGTTTTTATCTGCAGGGAAAACTGAGACAAAAAACTGTGAAATTATGCAGCCCTGACAGAATTCATTCACTTGTTAACGCCATAAAGAAAAACAAACAGCACTAATTAGTTTGTGTGATATGTGTTGTTAAATGCATTCAAGAAAAAGGTGTTGATAATGCGCTTTTAGAAATGACAACATTGAATATTATTAATGAGTGAACTCAAAAACGTTTTTTCAGTTAATGATCTGTAATGCTGCATTTACACCAGCCATGGTAGAGGTGTGATGCGCGCGTGATTTCAATGGTAAGTCAATGTGAAAAAGCGCTTCTGGAGGTCTCGCGACGCGGAAGATGCGATTCAGCCTCATTCACGCGTCTAGTTCGCGCGAATGGCGCTAGTTGAGTGCCTGGCGCGGTGTGCGCGAATGGTGCTATTTGTGCATTTTGCATTTGACGCGAATTTGCGGCTGAACTTTGGCGGAATTTCGCGGCGTGTTAACCAATCAGGAACCTGCTTGCTGCTGTGGCGGCAGCCCCGCCCGGAGTCACTCATTCAACCTGAAGGAACGCTTCATATTGTCCGCGAGCAGTCACCCGGAGCTATACGACACTTATTTCTATAGAGACAGGAAAAAAAGGACCTCGCTTGGAAGAGTATAAGTGAGGAAATTGGGCAACCTGGTAAGTTGTAAATACACATTTCACTTTTGAGTCACTTGACTTTTATCAACCCGCGCCGTTTATTTACGCCCTACAGTAAGGTTACCAAATACAAACCGGTAACTCGATAAATGCACATAAGTCAACATAAGTCATCTTGCAAACAGACAACCGAATAGCACTTGCCCCTCCCACAAGAAGCGGATTTTGCCATCTGACGCGCGTCAAATGCTTGCTTTTTCTGTGCGTCTACTTCGCTCTAGACGTGCAAATGCATTCAAACTGTTCAAACGGCAAACTAGGCACGGTAGATGCCTCAAACGCGGTTGGTGTTAAACGTAGCATAAGAATGGGGCTTTATTAGTGCTGTTCATATTATTAGAGAAACTTTTTTGACATTTGTGAATAAAATGTTTCAATGGATTAAAAACGTCTGATTGCCGCCCTCATCAGGATGAACGCAGGCTACTGCAGTTGAATTTTCCTATAGGATGTTGCGGTACTACGTGACATAAGTGGTACCACCCTACGTAAGCAGGTTCAAACTCACCACGCCCTTGTTCTGATCTCACCACACTCTTGGTACGAGCTTAGTTCGTCCCCTCTATTTCGGGTTTGCCCACTTTTCTTGCATTTTTCAAATATTGCCAGTGGGTGGAGTCAGGCTCTGACCAGGGGTTTAGTTACTCTCTAAATGTCCTCTGTGTAGATTTTTAGTGGCATCTAGAGGTGAGACTGTGAATTACCTCTAGAGAATAGAGAAGCTACTGTAGCCGGCACAAGACAAACACGTCTGTGTGGACCCTACTGTAAATTCCATACAGGAAAGGTAATGTACAACCATCAAACACAATGTAATATTCATATCTTGAGTTGACACACCCACCTGTTTGTTCATGAAGATGTAGATGATGGGGTTTATGACGGTGCTGGTTTTGGCTAAGAGAGAAGGAACAATGCTGGCTGCAGGTGTGATCAGGCCAGGTCGTCCAAATGTTGCCATCAGGGCCATAACCCCATAGGGCATCCAGCACAGTAGATAGCACACAACCATGGTGACCACCATGAAGAGTACTCGCTGCTCCCTCTTACGACTCACCACCGTATTGATCCGGCTCACCTTCATCGTTGCAATGAGAGATGAAGAAAAGCAGGTAAACGGGGGAAAGAAGTGAACACAAGACATTTTTATAGCATGCTGTTTTATAGTTTTTTAACCCTATAAGTAATAATCCTTTATGATCTAGATATTGTTTATCTGAGACTAGTTAGCATTTGTTTCAGGCCAGCTTGGCAGAAATTGATACAGCCCCGTGAATCGATTACTCTTGTGTAAAACAATCCCTTAAGAAAGCTACAACGGGCAAGTAAAAGGCCCATTACACATTTTAGAGTCGCCTACAGAGCACGATGGCCCATTTTCTCAGCGTTGTAGCACTTTGCCATACAGCTGCTAAGTGCTCTTACGTGTCCAAACAAGAGCTGAGAGTTGTATACTTTAGTTGGACTGTTGCGTCTTACGTTTCGCTAAAATGCTAACGTACGCTCTTACATCACCACGAGATTGTCCAGAAAACAAAAAAATTGTGGCACAAAATAACACTGTGCTATTTTTACAGTGGCTTTTTCGCAGACAAACCACCTGTACTTCAGTTTACCCAAAAGCATACTGGGTTGAAATGGCAATATGCTGTCAAATTTTAAAGGGGACATATCATAAAAATCTGACCTTTTCCATGTTTAAGTGCTATAATTGGGTCCCCGGTGCTTCTATCAACCCAGAAAATGTAAAAAAAGAACAACCCAGTACCTTAGTTTTGGTAAACCGTTCTCTGCAATGTCAGAAGCGGATAATACCGCCCTCTTAATCTGCACTATCCAACCACGGCACTGCCGTTTAGTGCAGAGAAAGAAAAAAATTGACATCACAATTAAGTTTTAATTTCAGCAAACCACAACTATTACGCTCAGTGTTTGCATTTCATCTGCTCATTTGCATTTTAAAGGACACACCCAAAAACATTTTTGCTTACACTTATAAAGTGGCAATTTTAACATGTTATAATAAATTATCTATATGGTATGTTGAGCTGAAACTTGAAATGTGCACTCTGAGGACAGCAAAGATTTATTTTACATCTTAAAAAGTTTTGTGAATTGTCCCCTTTAAGAAAAAAGCAATATCCAATTCAATACCTATTAACTGTCAAGTTAACTAATTGTTACATAACTCAAAAATTTTATTGTAATTTTTATAAACTAAAGCTGTCCCATTTACTTTTTTGGATATTCTTTCCCAATCCATATTGTAATTTTTATCCGGAAAAACTAAAGCTGTCCTATTTACTTTTTTGGATATTCTTTCCCTATCCATATTGTAATTTTTATCCGGAAAAACTAAAGCTGCCCCATTTACTTTTTGGATATTCTTTCCCAATCCATATTGTAATTTTTATCCGGAAAAACCAAAGCTGTCCCGTTTTCTTTTGGTTAATTGAACACTGAAAAAATTATTAATTCAATTTACTCAATTTTTTTAAGGTAAGTGGTTGCAATCAATTTATATAAGCAATATTTAAACAAAAGTTTTTGTTTTGTTTTTCTAATTTTCTTTGTTTAAATGTAGCTTAAATAAATTGATTGCGACCACTTACCTAAAATAATAAATCGTTTTTTTATTCAGTAAAGCATCCAATGTGGCATCTCTACTGTATATATGTCTATGGTTCATACATAAGAGGGTGCAAACATTTTGTTTTCTTGAAAGAAACCTGAACTCCAAGATAAGCGATCCCAGTTTTCGATCCACTGAATAAGCAGTTTTAGCATTTTAAAATTAACTGTTTTGCAATTGCGTGATGCTGTAAAGACCATGTAAAGACTCTGCTGAATCTTCCATAACCTGGCATTTAATACTGCCGTGCGAGATGGAAAACTACAGGGTGTAAATTGCTTCCAAGATTTATTTTGTGTGAGCGTTTATGCTATTTGCATAATTCCTTTAGTAAATCTGGCCCAAAACTACATAGACAGCATGTGCACATAAAGATGCTGCATCAGCGAGCACATTTCATACTGAATTCATTCATACTCCACACAGAGGACTGCAAACCAGTGGTTACCAACTTTAAGTGTCAAAGACAAGCCTGCGCAGCACTTGAACTGTTAACAAAGGGCAGCTATACTTTGAGGTTAAACCCTTTAGTTAGCTTACCTAAACCTAAAGACTTTATTCCTGTCACACAATCGAATCTCCCGGGTCAGCTTAAGTGTCCCTCTCTCTTTCGTTCTCTCAAGTAAAGCTCTTGAGGAAAGACGTATGGAAACTTTATATAAAGACCAGCCTGGTCGAAACCACACAGCACTTTTGTACTGCAGTACCAATTTGTCTTGGGACCGCCTTCTCACCTGTCAATCAACCACTGCGCTAAAATAATAGATTACTTTGCTATTCACATGGGCTTAAAAGCCCATAGATGCAAAAGGCTAAACAGAAATTCTCTTTTTAATGTAGGATATTGATTAAATAATTAAGAATTATGTGAAATGTAATGTGAAAGCAATGGCATGCATTTTGCATGATGTAAACAAGTCTTGGTTGATCTTTTGCGATTTGATCATTTGGAGATGGATCATAAATAACCTGTTACTGGTGCATAATTTAATAACCACAGTAACTATTTGCATTTTATATTATACTTTTAATTGCAATGAAAACACTTGTCTTTTGATCAGTCTCTACTTTTGGACTGTTATGGCTGAAGCATGCCATCTTGAATCATGTTATTTTGGATTTATTGAGTGCTAATTAAGAGCAATAGACTGAAACATCTGCGCCATGCCCTTTTTTCACATGCGTCCTTAATAGTTTTCCACTACAGATGTACCGTATTAGGTTCACACACAGACACCTTGGGTTTCACAGTCCACATTGAAAAGTCCTGTTATTTGACAAATTTAGATTTAGCAGAATGTCAGTCGAATGACAAGCTGCTAACAGGCTCCCTGTTGAGCTGCGCCACAGTTTCTGTGTTTTTTTTTTTTGTGGTCACATTCAAAATGAGTCCTGCATCTGGGCACAGAAGGACCACATGCAGGAGCAGAGTGTGAATAACACAGCTGACAAGGTGTGAAGGGCTGCAGGCAGGGTTCAAAATTAACTTCACTTACAGTACAATGGATGAATTGTGAGAATCTAGAGGCCATAATTATTTATTGTATCTTTGTACATTGTTTAAAGCACTTAAAGTATAAATATAGATTAATGCCAATGCATTACTTTTTATTTTTTCGCATATTAAAGGGATTGCGGAGGATTTTCTTTTTCCGGGTGGATCATCAAGACTATTGGTCCTCCTAGTTATCAATCAGAAGTGTTGCGCAATTGCATTTTTAAAAAAGTGGAGAAGGCGGTTCTTTTCTAAAATTCGAGAAAATCCTCCGCTACACCTTTCATAGCAAAAGTGACTCAAAGGTGAGACACTCTTTATGACATACAGCTGTTATATAAATGTGAAGTTATGATTTGTATCTTTTACACAAAATTATGTGTAACCTTATTAAATAAGGTTTTGGTAATTTCATGTCAGGAATATTTAAGATACTGTATATGTGACCCTGGATCACAAAATAAGTCTTAAGTAGCATGGGTATATTTAAATTAAAGGATAAGTCCATTTTCATGTCATCCAAAATGTTCATGTCTTTCTTTGTTCAGCTGAGAAGAAATTATGTTTTTTGTGAAAAACATTCCAGGATTTTTCAAATTTTAATGGAGTTTAATGGACCCCAACACTTAACACTTAACAGTTTTTTGTTTCAAGGAGTTTCAAAGCACTTTTGGGAGTACTTCGACTCGGCGCAGTAACACCCTCCCTCTCCCATTATGAGAGTGAGAAGGGGAGCGGACTTTTCAGGCGAGTCGAAGTACTCCCAAAAGTGCTATTACGCCATAAAATATAGTTCCTCTTTTAAATCCGCTTAGAAAAGCGCTACGTTTTATTTTGTACCACCAAACTTGCTCGTATAACTACTCGTCTTAAATAGGAAAAACGTTGATGTGTTTGGTCACTTCTAACTTTATCTCTGATTGGTACCATTGAATGAATGGGGCTAAGCTAAATGCTATCGAAGCGTCGCAGCGCGCTCCAGCGCTTACGTGCACGCACACAGATAATAGAGGGATGTATCAACAGTTCTTCGTTAAGGTAATAACATATTTTAATATTGAAAATGAGTAGACTATTCCTTTAATGATCCCAAATGAGGCATAAGAGTCTTGTCTAGTGAAACGATTGTCATTTTTGACAGAAAAAAAAAGCACTTTTAAACCACAACTTCTCATCTATCTCCGGTCGTGTGAAGCGCCACGCGACCTCACGCAGTACGTCATCACGTCAAGAGGTCACGGAGGATGTATGCCCCAGTGTTAACAAGTGTGGAGAAAGAGGAGCGTTCCAACGTCAAATGATACTAATTAATGTCTTTGTGTCGGTTTATTGTTTAAAATGGTCCACAAATGTGCATTTCATGTATGTAACATGTGGCCTTTCTACGTCACTACGCAATAACGTGAGGTCGCGCTGGCACGTCACATGACCAAAGGAAGACGAGAAGTTGTGATTTAAAAGTGCACATTCTTTCACCTTTCCTACCAAAAATGACAATCGCTTCACTAGACAAGACCCGTATGCCCCGTTTGGGATCGTGTAGAGTCCTTTGAAACTCAGTTGAAAAAACTGTTAAGTGTTGAATTAAGTGTTAAGTGTTGATGTCCATTAAAGTCCATTAAAATGAGAAAAATCCTGCAATGTTTTCCTACAACATCAACATTTTGGATGACATAGTGGTGGGTAAATTATCTGGATTTTTTTTTAGAAAATTGACTAATCCTTTAACAAAAATACATAGTATGGGTCGAAATAATTGATTTTTCTTTTATGCCAAAAATCAGGATATTTTGTAAAGATCATGTTCCATGAAGACATTTTTTACATTTTATTTTTGTGGACACAATTGCTAATGACTTCATTTTGACAAATTAAAATTTTCTCAATATTTTGATTTTTTTGCACCCTCGGATTCCGGATCCCAAATATTCCTATTCTAACAAATCATAAGTCAAGCTAATTTATTCAGCTTTCAGATGACGTATAAATCTCAATTTCAAAAGATTGACCCTTATGACTGGTTTTGTGGTCCATATGTTGCCACATACAAATAGAAATTAAAATTTAGACATCCAAGATAAACTCCAGACAGTACAAATTGCACCAATACAAAATTTCAGCTTTTTTATTAGTATGTTAAACCTATGATGCTCAGCGCAAATTCTGAACTCAATCTTTTCTTGTGGCTTAGTTAACAATGCAAAGGTCATGGGTTTGATCATAGGAAACACAGATATTAATAAAAAGAAATGCACAGATTAATTGCACTGAGATGACTTTGGATAAAAGCATCTGCCAAATGCATAAATGTAATGTAATGTACCTACTGGGTGCAAGTTGGCAGCACACATCACTATATGCCATATACTTACTGCTTTTAATTGGTGGCAAGACCACCATTTAAAACCAAGATGATGGCTGTTTACAAAATCCCAAAATTGCAACCGAATTCATTTTAATTGTCAGATGAAAAGTCCATGGTCACATTAAATGCAGAATTCATGTCTTTAACTTTGAATCACAATAGAAAACATTAAGATTGCCCTATTTTGTTTAAAAAGTCTAGGTTTTCGACTGCTTTTCATAATCCTCAGATGCATTTTGGCAATGCATTCCTAATGAGACATCATTGCAGAGAAATTGTAATTAGGAGAAGCGATTTACAAGTACTGAGAAGCTAAATGGATTAAACAAATAAACTGTGAAATATGGAAAATTAGTTAAAGTAGGGCAAGAAAAGCTTTGATAACATTATAATCATTTGCAAATAACTCTGCAATCACATTTAGTGAGAACCGAAAAGCTCAATCAGGCCTGGAAACCTTATTAACATAATAAATAATTTTTAGCATTCTCTCTCCAACACCAGAGCTGATGGATTAAAAACTATAAATCTGAACCAAAATCTCGATACATACAGTACCATGAGACGTTATGCACTCTTGAAACTAAAGGTTCCTTAAAGGTAATGTGTCAGGCCGTATGGGTTAATAAAGATCCTTTAAAATCCACAAACGGTTTAAGAATCAAGAATGCACACTGCAACAGTCAACAAAAATTGCATCATTATAGAGGGTGAGTACTGTACATGTAACTCAATAGGTATGTTACACACATACAGTAACCTTAATGTTGTGGAAATGCATTAATGAGACTTTCCCCTCAGGGTGTATATGAGCCCTGCAGTCAGAGGACGGCAAAGCCAGCGGGATGGATCGCCATGAAGGAGATGCTAATGCGTATGGCAGTTAGTGTGGCTGTAAGAGTGTTTGGTCATACAGCAGGTCAAGGGCCTTCAGGAAATCTCTGTACTGTACATACAGTACGAGTACAAAGCAAAATCCTGTATTAAAAACTTAGCTTTTTAACTTTGATCCAGCTATGCCAACAGCCCCAGTACAGCCTGTTAAATATTGTCCTCTAAAACTGATTACTCACTAATATTTTTTGTACACAAGAATCTTATATACGTATAATAATTCGATATATTTATAGTGCACTTTTCTGCAGCACTACATATGAACGGGGGATTTTCCTCAACCACCACCAATGTGCAGCATCCACCTGGATGATGTGACGGCAGCCATATTGCGCCAGAATGCCCACCACACACCAGCTTATTAGTGGAGAGGAGACAGAGTGATATAGCCAATTAGTGTGAGGGGATTAGTAGGACAACAGGTAAGTTTGGCCAGGATGCCCCTACTCTTTTTCAAAGCACATCCAGGGATTTTGAACAAACACAGAGAGTCAGGAGCTCGGTTTAACGTCTCATCCGTTGGACCATGCTTTATTGACAGTATTGTGTCCCCATTACTATACTGGGGTGTTAGGACCCAAACAGACCACAGGGTGAGCACTCCCTGCTGGTCTCATTTATACCCCTACCAGCAGAAACCTGGTTTTCCCAGGCGGTCTCCCATCCAAGTACTGACCACACTCAGCCCTGCTTAGCTTTAGTGGGTAAGCTGTCTTGAGCTACAGGGTGATATGGCTGCTGGATTCAAATTGAAGTTACTATACTCTAGATCAGTGGTTCCCAAACTTTTCAGACACCCTTTTTATGTTTCAAGTTGCGAGATGAAGAACACAAACTGTATTTTTATGTAAATATGCAAATTTATTATAACATACCAAGGCTTTCTTTATGTATTATACGTATTATTCAAATACTTTCACTTCAAATCCTCTTAAAGAGCACCAATTATCCGATTTAAAATTTTACATTTCCTTTGGCGTGTATTAGTACATGTTAATGTATGCAAAATAGGGCTGTAAAGATTAATCGTGCTAATGTGCGTTTTCTCAATGAATGAATTTTAATAAATTATGGTGAAAAGCCAGGGGGCGCTCTCGTGCAGAAACCCCATTTGTGCCACAGAAAAAGAAGCGTTACAAACACTATTCCAGGAAATGTCTACAGGAATATTTATATCGCTGTTCTTCAAATTGTTTCAGGTATTTTCATGATAATAAAGAATATTTTGAATGATTTTGTTTAAAGAGTGTTACTTTTTTAAATGCCCGTTATAAACGACCCCGACTAATAATGATTCTAGATTGATAAGGACTTCCTACTGACCAAATGCTGTAGTACACGCACAAGCTGTGCATGAAACACAGAATCGCAACCTTGCGTTCGATTTCAAACAGGCATTTTTAATGTGACACATGATTAATCGTTACAGCTCTAATGCAAAAGGTACAAATCCCGAAGTAAACGATGACGCGAGTTACCGTTTCCACCGTTAATCTCTTTTCTTGGACTACAACAAACACACGGATTGTATGAAACAGTTTTCTTTCTGGGTCGGTAGCCTTTTTTTTAATCAGAAAGGACAGTGAAAAGTGACTGTAGCCATTTTTGGAAGTGTAGATTTTTGCATGTGCTTAGAGGGTTTTGCAGCGAAAGACAGTCAAATTTGTTAAATACCAATGAAATGACTAAAGTTGTGACTGTTAACATTATTTCATGAGAAATGAGCAAATACAAGATTATTGTAAAGTGTTACTGTCCCTAATATTGTTGTACTATAGTAATGTACAAACTTAATTTCATTGTTCTGATGAGTCTATCTTGAATACTGAGAGATAAAAAAGATAAAATATATGTGTATAAAGAGCAAAGAAAGAATGAAGCTCTTTCTTTAACATACTGTATTTTCGTACTATAGGCACTGGTGACCTCCTGATAGATGAACGGCATAATCTGATCTGTCTTTACCCGCACTAAACAAATGCAGTGAACTGGATCATTAAATCTTCGGTCTGACAGGTGGGCAGACGAGTTGTGAGTACAGAGATAACTCTCAGGAGTCAGTGTGTTTTTCTATTACGTACTTTCTTTATCATTCTTTGTCTGTGACTGTGTACTGTCGGTGGCTACAGTTGCCCCATATCATAAATCAATGTCTTTAAGCAAATGCTCCGGCACTATTTTTGGTTTTTAGTAATACAAATGCTCTTTCTATCACGTATCTCATTTACTATGTTTAATTATATATGGTATTATTCCTCGCAATTTAATTTTAATGAAATTCAGTGTCCATTATTTATTACAGTTGTGAGGCCCATTCTAAAATCCCTGGCATACTGTCACAAGGAAAGTCAATTGGGCAGTTAAATAGATTATGCAGACGGCAAATAAAAAGTATGAATGCATTATAAATAATTACAAGGATGTAAATGCTAATGAATCGAGCTGATTTGTAAAGCATAAAAGCTCATTAAAGACCAGGCTCATTTAACTAAAGAGTACACCAAACACTAACCTCTAGGTCCTTTAAATCTTGAATGGATTTGTTTTCGGGAGCAAGCTTGTACTCAATTGGATGACGAGTTGTGTGCAATCGGTCCAGAGGGACCCAGTTAATTACTCAAGCATACCCTTATTCATTATGGCTGGTCACACTACTCCACCGTGTGCATACTTGAGCAAAATACAAACAACACATATCAGTTGATTTTCAACAATTGATGATTGATTGATTTTAACATGGGCTATGTGTATTATTAATCATTGTTTTTTGATGGTGGGGGATAAGCCACTGGAACCAGTAAGTCCTCCTGGGATACTTGAATGGATATTGAATGGATGAATTCAATTAAAACCTACAGATCAGCAGGAATTATGTTTTACAGCCTTGCCTCCTCACATGGAGATAATAGATATTGAAAAACTCAAGAGATATTAACAAGATGCTGCAGTTCTACGGCTATGTTCACTTGGCACCAGAAATCAGTTGTCACACCTGTATTTCAGTCCTTAAAGGGATAATCTAACCAAATATCAAAAATTACCCCATGATTTACTCAACCTCAAGCAATCCAAGATATATATGTCCATCATGAGATTCACAAGATAGTTTTAGCATGTAACGGTACGCAAAAATCACGGTTCGGTGCGTACCTCGGTTTTGACGAGACAGTTCGGTTCATTTTCGGTACAGTAAGGGGAAAAATGCAAACATTAAACTGAACTGCAGGTTGTTTATTACTATAAACTTTTTTAACAGTTTGTTTACACTTTTTTAAACACCTTTTATTAAAATATAATAAATAATATATATATAAAATAAAAAAGAATAATAAATAAAATACTACTTACATAACTTTATAACAGTAGGTAAATCTTTTTTAACCTTCTCTTAAACTTTTTCTACTAAAACCTTGCACTAAACTATCAAATTCAATACAATTATGAACTATTAGCCTACATTTTTGCCCCCCAATTTTTTTTCTGTTTTGATTTATTTGGGATTTTTTAAAGTCACAGTATTGAATGGGTTATGTACCATCTCTGTATGAAAATAATATTACTGCTCTATGTGTAACTGCATAGCAAGTAACATGATGATATACTTACTATACACTCATATTGAGATGAGTGAGTTGCATACATAGCCATCTTTTATCTTTTGCACGTTTCTCCTAATCTTGGCTTGTGTTGCCAATGTAAGCTGTGACTTAAATTATGAACCCCTCCGCAGCTAAGTAAGCCCGGGCTACAGCTCTTCTCTGTCCCGACCATAGACTGTAAAAAAAGATGGATGACGTGACGTCGCCTCCCTCCATTGTAATGAATTGAAGCCCAAAAATGTCCGACCACGGTCGCCGCCATGTTACGTAAAAACGTCAGTTTGGAGCCAAGGCATGCGCAGAAGGAATCGTCCGTGGAGCCAGAGGCGGAGCCGCGGTATCAAACTTCCACCCAAATGCTCGCACGACCAATTCAACCACGCCAATCATAACGACACACCAAATGACAAGCTAAAATGAAACTTACCACAACAATGAACACTTGACCATATATCAACGTGATAACAACTACCCGAAAGGACCAAAACCATCTTTTGGAAACTTTTATTGGAAGTGTAAATAATTTTTTTATTTAGAGCAGAGTCCCATTCGTTTGAATGGAGATGGCGGGGTTTATGACTTGTACTGCAGCCAGCCACCAGGGGGCGATCAGACAGAGGCTTTACTTTTCAAGGCTTATGAGGCACACCCGGTCCCGACCAGATTAACTGATCGCAATGTTACAATGATATGATTGACGTGAGGTGCAGATGAAAAATCTGAACATGCATTTCGTTATTCTCGCTGTCACAGAAAGCACGTCTCATGATCGGTAGCAACGAAAGACGGGCAACCTCTCACGCACTTTTGAAAGAACAAAACAGAATATACAACTAAGTAAATAAAAATCTTTCTGCGGGCGAATTATGTTATATGTTTGACAGAAGACTTGGGTTGAACGCGGAGACTTCCGCCACTTAATATGTTCATGTGGAAACATGAAAATTAACCTATGTTCCGCACACAAAAAATTGCATTCGGCCATTCGGTGCACATGTGCACCGTGCCGAAAGCCCTGTACCGAAACGGTCCGGTACGAATACACGTACCGGTACACCCCTAGTTGCCACAGATACATTGCGCTATTACTCTCCTGAATCACGTGAGCCCAAGATGCCGTTGGTTCTTTAAGCTAGGTATTATTGTTTATAAAGTTTGAATTGTTCTTGCAATATCATGTTGATTACCTGCAAAAGACCCCTTGGAGCCGTGTGGATTACAGTACTTCTGTGACGGATGAATGTTCTTTTTTGGGCTTCAAAGTTAGAAGTTGTTCCCTGATCTCTGTTTTCTATCGCTATATGCTTGAAAAAGCAAGGCCATTTACTAAAACAACTCCAAATTTGTTTATCAGTAAGATGATGGACATATGTATCTCGGATTGCTTGAGGGTGAGTAAATCATGGGGTAATTCATCTATTTGAGTATCTTTTTTATACATATGCAGTTTGGTTATCTGTCATTTTCGGTAGTGACAACTGCATTCTCACTTAACCGTATTTGTGGAGAAGAAACTGTACTAGACAACCTGTTGTCTGTGATGTCACCATTCTGACACCAGACTCCTGACACTTATTTTATAAGCATTCATAAATGCCACAAACTCTCTTGTGTAAACAGACCACACAAATCCAAATGTTGTGTTTGGTATTTTGTACAACATGCAGATTGAATTGCACTTGTTGTTGTACAGTGCTAAGTTGTAAGTCCAGTGCAAAAAAAATCTTTCTATTGACAAGGAAGGCACAATCTTTGATATTTAGGTCTGTCACTATGGTTACGGTTATTTCATACATGTAAGTAAATGCAGTTGTCACTCCTGAGATTTTGCCTTGTGAACGCAGCCTATTATTATGAACGGGAAAAATGCTCTGTATGGCCACTCCGCAGTTCAATAAACCTCAACCACAACTCTAACCCGCAATTTGGATGGCAGTAAACGTTTACAATATGACACAGAATGACAGTTTGATAGTTTGCTCATTCAGTGCTAGGCACTTTTTATAACATCTGCCCACTTAGCCTGAAAAACTTATTCCCCAAACTGACTTATTGGCAATGTCTCACATAAACTATCAAATATTTATTTTTTAGAGGCTGCTAATTTAGAGGGATCACAAAGAAATGAAGGTTTAAATAGTCAAACTTTAAAACAAATCAAACAAAATATATTGTAAAGTGGAGCAACTGTAGCATGATAAATTACCCTTAAAGCCACTTATTTAATTTAAATAAGACAGATTGAAAGAAAATGCTGATGAAGCATATACATACCCCAGACCCTAAAAAGACATGATGTGACAAACTCACATTGACTAGCAATTTGTCTAGCACACTGATTAGGAAACTGCAGCACAACTTGACACTATCACAGCCAGTTACGTTAGAAGTTATCTGATGTTTAAATGTACATTTTTGCAGTTGCCTACCCCAGAAATAAAACTGTTTAAGACTATTAAACACAATGGCAAAATGTACTGTATGCACTCTAAAAATGTCTGGGTTATATTTGACCCATGTTGGGTAAATATTGAACAAAACCGCTGGGTTAAAAATTACCCAATGATGGGTTGTTGTTATGCAACCATGGGTCATAATAACCCAGCCATTTTAAAAAAGTGTATGTGTTACTTTTAAAACAAAAACTCTGATTTACATAGAGGAGATTCCTTTAAAAAAGATTTTGCTTGTCTAGTTATAATGAAGTTTCAAAATGCCGCACAAACATACAGAAAAAATGGTCCCTTTAGCTGTCACTGGGGCAGCACCCTTTCAAAAAGTACACCTAAAGAGTTCATATTAGTACCTCAGAGGTTCACATTGGTACCAAATGTATACATATCTGTACCTACGGTACATATTACAACCTTTTTAAAAATGCCCCAGTAACAGCTTGGGACCATTTTTCTGTCAGTGTAAATCAAACTTACAAAAAAATCAAAATTATTAATATGCAAGTTTTTGTATATAACTTGGAGCAGTGGCGGTTGGTGACTTCTATTTCAACTGTCATGTGTCCATATATGTGCATCATAAGTCATGTCAAAATACGTGCCTGCTGCATACGTGCCGAAAGCGGGTTACGATAAAAAAGACTAATAAGAAGAGGAATAAGAAGCATGTATTTGAAATGATTTCAAATGACATCATACAAACCAATTTTGTTGTTTTTTCCACATTTAAGGGGAAAATTTTCATTACCGCAAGGTGTCCATGACTGGATTTGGGTTCTTTGACATGGAAATATTTATAATTAAAAAATCAAAAAAATAAAAAGCTTTAGTGCATGTTATACTATAAACATTAACAGTAAAGAAACGTGGTATTTGGTGATCATTGGTAAATGAAGACAATAATAAGGAATATAAATTTGTCCAAGACCAATTTTCTCATCCTCCGCAACAATTTTCAATCATTGTTAAGGCCTCAAGCAACTAACATTAAAAAAATTGTTGGAAGGGACATAATTGACTGTGACACTCAAGATGGCTTCCAGGTAAGCAGTTCTTATTTTTTCTCTCCAGATAAAAGTTTAAATTTTGTTTGTCAAAGTACCTAGACAACTTTTTAGTACTCATTACCGAAACATGAGTTTTTAAATGCATATATTTAATGTAATATCATGTTCCGGTAATGATAATTTTTGATAATGATAATCTAAAAAATGTAAATAATTCTAAAGGAAATATATAAATAATGGTTATAGTTAGTTCAGAAAATTGGCTTCAAGGGCTTTTTAAAAATTCTGATGCTGGACACCTTCTAAATCTGGATTTCACGAGAACCACCCACATAGGTTCACATGATGCACCAAACACATATTTTGACATGACAAGCCACACAAGACAGGCTACATACATGCTTTGACGAGCTTCGCATCGTACGTCGTCGAAAAATAAGTCACCGGCTGCCACTGACTTGGAGTAAAAAATTCTCCGAGCTGGCAAAAAAAGAAAGTTACCCAAATTAGATGTGAAGTTTGTTCTTTCTGCAATCTCTTCTACCCAGCCAATGTCTGTACAAACGGACAGCTTTGTCAAGAAGGATGGACGAAAACGAGCGTGGAAAATCTGCTGCAAACCTCTGGGCTTTCCAGACGTTTTTCCTTTTCTCTCTCTTTTTTGTTTCCATAGTGTGCTCTGTTCAACCCACACCGTGAGTTTACAGAAAGAGACAAGCCGTGTCCGAGGAAATGAGGCTGTACTTTGGGAAGGCGGTCGACCCCCTACAGGGTGACATTTTGGATGGGTTTGTAAATGGCTGAGCGGAGCGGCAGGAGGTGGGACGGGGACTTTAGCTCTGTGTGCTGTGAATATTGAACTTTCTCACGTCTTCATTCAAACTTATATAACGTGTGACACCCTGTGGGATATGCAGTGACAAAGGCGCCAAGTCCATCTACTATATGTGACATTCAACTGTCACGGTTTTCCAAAAGCGCAGCATGCATTGCAAAAATCGAGCAGTGGTTTGTGTTTTTTGATCACATTGGCATGCATAACATTATCAACTTGAGTGAAGGTTCATGAATTCAGTTAAAGAGTCGCTAGCTATAACATTAAAGGATTTGTGTCCTTCTGGGATTTAGCAGAGCAAAGGATGAATATCATGTCTGACATCCATTCTCCATAACTTTACAATATTAAACAGTCATAGAGTTGAATTTTATATAAAGACATGCGGCTGATAATTATTTTAAAGACTAAAAGCTTATCAGCATTCATCTGGACACCCAGATGGCTCAATACCAATGCAGAGGAGCTAAAATAACTCTTATACACTGACAGCTTTTTAGTTATCTGCTACATGCACGCTGCAATTACCTCTAATCGATTTGCATTATATGCCATCCACATAAATAGAAAGCAGTGGATAAGGACCATGGCTTTGATCAAATTCAAAGGTTTTATTACCTTGAGAGTATTTTTTTTCAGATGGTTTTGTGTGTGGTGCAATACATAAATCGGTCTCTATTGAACAGGATACTCTATGTTCTTGTGAGGTGTTGCTACTCATTTACTGGAAATGATTTATGCATGGCTCATGCAGACCTCGCTTTGTTCCTCGCTTACTATCAGAAGTTTCAGCATCTAGGTTATCATGCAAATACAATGCTTTTTTATTAGACCACCACCCAATTTTTAAAACCATTTTTTATCTTTTTGTAATGGTCTATCTACCAGTATGCATAAGCCCTTTAGTCATGTATTTCTAATGCTAAAATATAATATTTGTTGTTATCCATGAATTTTTGAATTTTAAGATTTTTGTAATAAAATATCCAAAAATCATTTGCACAATGTGATATATTTCATGGAGCATTTTTGTGATTTTCACAAAAGTTTCACAAAATACCTTCCAGGAAAATTTTCTTCTATGAATATATAAACATACAAATATACCAAATGAAAGAACATATCCTCTGCTTTCAAACAAACAAACAAAACAGAAAAAAAACTTTCATCCTATCTTCATTTCTTCCCTTTTTATAACCTCGTAAATATGGGTAGGTATCTATAAAAATACCAAGTTTTGGCCAAAAAGCTGAAATAATTGCATTTTTGTAAAGGAATTTTGTTAGAGATCAGATTCCGAACGCTGATTAAAACATAGACAGAGTTTAAAATGTTTTAAATTAGTTTTTGCTTGAGTTTTTTTTTTTTGTAAATGGTAAGAGCGGAATTACAGAATACCTAAAAAAAAAAATCATCATTGGCAGGCAAACGTTTTCTCTTATTTGACGATGATGTGTAAATGTGTTTTGCATGCCACTGCGCACCCTGTTCACACAGACATCATACGCCATCAGTGCACTCACTTTCACTCTGTAAATGGCAGGCAAACAAACTTTCATACTCAATTGACAACCTGCACAGGAGCCAAAAAATGTAAGACATTTTTGACAACGAAAACATTGTCCTATTCATTCCTATGGCTCCAAAGTTTTATTTTGTGCCACCATATCATGTAGCTACTCATGTAACAGTCTTTAAATAGGGAAAACATGGAAGTGTTTGGTGGCTTTTAATTCCTCCCTGTTTGGAGCCAAAGGAATGAATGGGGCTAGGCTAAATGCTAACACATTCACAAAACGCTGTACAAAGATTAAAAGTGCACATTGAAAAAGATAGGTATGTATTAATTTGTCTAAGTTGAGGTAAGAACGTAGTAAAATATAGAAAAATAGTGGTGTTTCCCTTTAAAGGCAGGGTATCTGATTCCTAACACATTACTAACAACAGACTGATGCTAACACATTCACAAGGCGCTGTACAAAGATTTAAAATGCACGCATTGATAAAAGATAAATATATATTAATTCGTCTAAGTTGAGGAAAGAACATAGTAAAATATTGAAAAACGGTGCTGTTTTCCTTTAAGCTTTACCTGTGTTAATGTGAAATAGTGACTTCTAGTGGTGAAAATACTACATATTGTGCCTTTAATAGAAAATAATTGGTTGAATGTTAGGCTTGCTTAATTTAAGGGATCTCAGACAAGTTCAATGTGTCGGCTCAAATTTGGGCATATAAAAGTGAATTTATTTTGACATTCCTTACACTTGTTCAAAATGGTGAGTTGTCGAGAACACTCTGAAAAGGAAAGAGTTTGTATTAAAGCAGTTTATGATGCTCAATGGTCTTTGAGACATAGACCGTTGGTCTAATAAATTTGCTTAATAGATTAGGTCTTGATCTTTATTATATAAACCCTGCATCACACACTTTTTAATTAAATACTTATTTGTTCTACACTGTAACATTCTCACCTAGTTAAATCTGAATCAAAGTCCTTTCATTTCAACCATTCAGCATGTCAGGAAGGCCATGACAGGAACCTCATAGTATAGCTTTGCATGTTATTGTACATGAGGCAGCCACACACAAGCATTCAAAATTCAATATAGTCACACTGCAGAATCTAAACTCGGATAAAAGCGTATGCTGTTGATCACATGACCAAGAAACACCCACCACAAGCATTGTGCATGAATCTACAGATGACCTTCAGACCAAAATGAGATTCATACCATGCATACCGGGAAACAACATTTCAAAACCTTTATAGATAAACTGCTCATGCTAAGGGATGTGGGATTCGGGTTAGTGCTGGTTGTCTGTTCATTCACCCTTTGAAATGCATCAGCGGCCCACTTTTTAGAGGGTTTAATTCAGTTCCACATAAAGGTGCAATTGAGATAAACATGGCCGCTTTCATTTCTGGACTCTTTTGATTGCCACAGTCTATTAAAAGTGCTGAGACATCTACATCCATTGTCAAGAAGTTGAAAAGATTGGAGTTTGCAAGGAGATTCATTTATGGTCGCTTTCCAAAGTAATTCAGTTGCAAATCAAAGCGCTTTGTTATGTCAAGCCTTGTGTTAGTTAACCCACTTGGGTTTGGGGGGGCAAAGAATTATGGGAGATTTCAAACTGTGTCTTGTTTACTCTGGAAAATTGGGCCATTTGGGAGACATCAAGACTCAATTGAACTCAATTGAAATCTTGTTTTCTTCCCATCTCCATGCAAATTCTGACACGATTTGCGCGTACTGTAATTTGCATTAAAGACGTCTCACGCAAAACATTCAGAATAATCTTCAGACATTGAACGTTGGGCAACACAGAACATCTCCTGGTGAGCGGATGTAAAGGGATGAATGTCGCTTCCTCTGGTTAAGTGGAAATGATAAAGAAATGCAGATGGCAAACTGCTGTGAGACAAATTACTCAGACTGTTTTAAATGTATGCCACCAGTCAATAAAACAAAAAATAATCATAAAGAACAAAAGTTACTGCTGTTTATTATTTAAAGGCACAGTTTGTAAGATTAAAATATCCAAAAATCACCAACACAGTGTTATATATTTTGTTTTTGTGTTATTATCAGCCTTAAGCTGGGCTTTCACAGGCAGGGTAACAAGTGGTGATTAATGGTAATGCCAAAACCCAATTAAAAATAAAATCATTGTTCTGAGCTCTACAACCCAGACATAATAGTCTAGAATAATAGGCCAAAATCAATAACTAATCATATGAGGACCATAAAGATTCCTACCTGTGTGATAGCCTGAAAGAGTCGGCCGTAGCTGTACACAATGACGATGAAAGGAAGAATGAGGCAGAAGAAAAACAGACAGACAATGTAAGACACGTTGTTCGTTGTCTTGGCGGTCCAATTGACGCTGCAAGTGGTGCCGGGACCCTCCGGACCGTATTGACTCCATCCAAACAGCGGAGGAAGAGTCCAGACCATGGAATATATCCAGGAAAATCCGATACCCATGGCCACATTTCTGTAATTGGTTGAGTCGGCCTGCGTGGTACCCATCATAGTGCAGTAGCGTTCGTAAGAGAGCACTGCCAGAGAAATCAGAGATACAACTCCTGTGCAGACAGAGTAGAAAGAAACAGAAGACACAATATTTTTAAACTCTTGGTTGTTATAACCATGTTCACACATGTTTAAAATTAAAGGAGATACATGTTGTCAGAGAAGAACCATTTTTGGCTGTACATGGTTCTATAAAGAACCTTTAACGTCCAAAAGGTTCTTTGTAGTGATAACATCCCTGTGAAGAAACTTTTCTTGAACCTTTAGTTTATTTTAAGAGTCTGTAAGAGCTGTTTAAGAGTGGATGACCTTTTTGGTAAATATACCACCATCTGCTATTCATTTATGCAATGGATTTTTGTGTCTTACCTGTATTTCTACCAATGACATATCTGTCGGAAAACAACATTAAAACTGTGATGTCATTTGCCCAAAATGACATTTAAACAGCTGCTCCAGTTCTTTTCAGAAGGTGACAACTTATTTATTCAAATTCGAACTAGTGATCTGTCAACTAATTTAATAATTTTTGACATAATTTGAACACTGAGTACATCGACTGAAAGTCGTCAATGTCTCAAATCTGTGATGTAACACACTAGAGCCAATAAGCTTTTGATATCACAGCTGTAAAATGTGTCGTATCGACCGTTTCATCGGACGCACATGCGGTGACAAGATTACGCGTCTGTTCCGAACTTTACTTCTGGTTTCTGTTTGTTATGGTCTGACAACCCTTACGAAAATTAACCATGGTTTTATTGTGGTAAAAGTGTAGTAACCATGGTTTTTTGGTGTATTGATTACTATCAGCAAAACCATGGTTTTACTACACTAACCATGGTTTAACCATCCCAGTCTCATGAAATTTTGTGATTAAGGGGCGGTTTCCCGGACAGGGATTACACTAGTCCTAGACTTAAACACTTTTAAGAGCTGTCCGAACTGAAAACAACTTGCACTCACATATCTTAAAATACATCAGTGCCCTTTGTTTTATCTCAAAATGCACACAGGTAATGTTTTTAGTAAGGCATATTTGTTAAAACTAGTTAAATTTCCTAATTAAACTACGGCCTAGTCCTGGATTAAGCTAATCCTGGTCCGGGAAACCGCCCCATAGTCACGTAACTTTTTGATTCTTTTTTCGTGATATTGTCACAAATTTCCGGGTTTTTTCGTGATCGTATCACGAATTTCTGTTTACGTGTCACTGTCATGTATTGGTTACTCAACTGTTTTGTTTTGTTTTATTTTCTTACCATTGTCGTTACAAAAGTTACGTGACTATATCACAAAGTTTCATAGGGTTTAACTATGGTTTTTGAAAACCGTGGTTGTCAAAACTAGGGATGCACCGATAGGATTTGTTTGGGCCGATACCGATGCCGATTTAAACAGACAACTTCTGGCCGATACCGATGCCGATACCGATATTAAACACTTGTATACAATACTATACAGTTGGTCTATTAGCTAGTTTATTTCTGCATCAAATTATTTTTACTGAACATGGATTGGATCGTTTTTGCTATTCAGCATTTATTTGATAAACAACATTAACTCATTTTTTACATATAATGGATTTCTTTATGCAGTTAATTAATAAACAATCGGTATCGGCCTTTCTCGTGCTATTGCCGATATGCCGATGGTTTCAAATTCATCAAAAATCGGCCGATAAATATCGGCGGCCGATGCATCGGTGCATCACTAGTCAAAACCATGGCTATTTTGTGGCTACCATGGTTTTACTACAGTAACCATGTGTTTTTGGTTTTAACTGTAGTAAAACCAAGGTTACATTTTGTAAGGGCAGTTGCTGAAACTGAACTGAAGAGTTTCGTTGCAAAACGAGATAATTTTTCAGAAATCTCGTTTTTTGGTTGTGCATTCCAATTAACATCAATTCAACTGCAGTTGGTTTGTTTTGATTTAAACCTTCATAACTTAAAATACAGCTAAGTAGCACCATAAAGCAAAATAATAACATGATAACATAATAATAAACATGTTTTGACAAAAATGTTAAAAAATTGATTTATCTCGTTTTGCAACGAAACGCTTCAACTATTAAACAAATACCTTGTCGAAAATAAAAAATGTTTTGGTTTTCTAGGTAACCTACGTGTTGTTTACTTTGCTTGTTATATAAATAAACTACTTTAAAAGGACTTTGTTGTTATTTATTCTAAGCGGAGATTACTGAACGTTACGTGTTGACCACGAAAGCTGCTTGTTTATGTTGTTACTGCTGAAACCGTCTACAGCTTCTTGATGTACAATATTTAAATTCAAATTCATAACGAATGCGAGATTTGGATCTATTCCTCGCAATCTGATGAATTTTAAAGATGTGGATTACAGTGAATGAATAAAATGAACATCTTTTTTTGTTGTGATTTGGTGTAATTATTATTGCGTGGGAGAAAATGCCTTTTGTGTGTCATGGCAAACAAACTAAATATTACAAAATGGTATTACAGAAATGTTTTTTTTTTTTAATATAAATAAGTATGACTAAAACATGTAATTAATAAGTAAGAAACACCAATGCCCCAAATTTTTATATAGGAATACGTACTACAAATCTATACATCTGTAAAGCTGTTAATGTCAACGCGACAATGTTTCACTGTGTATTAAAACATAAGTAAATGTACAGCCACACATTATTTAAAAATACACACATATTCTCATAAGATCATGTTACATTTTTCTATACAATTTGGAAAAGCCTTTGCATTGAAAGCATGCCCATGGTGACTCAAATTTTGCCTCTGCAGGCAGCTTTCCAGCTTTTGGAACAGAGTAAAAATGTGTACAATGCAGGATGTCAAAATGTAAAATTTCGTATCCAACCTCCGTTAGCAAATCTGCTTTTGTTACAGGCAGCTGAGCAGTGGTGATATGCAGTCCTTCATGAGCCAAAAATGTCCTTGCAAACATCAGTGAATTCAATTCCAGACAGAAGTCTCCTGTGATATCTGATATGAGCACACCAATGTTTTCTGTCATTGTACATTGCGCTGTCATTTGTGCTGGAAAATCCAGATAAACTCAAAATATCTCAGCAAAAAATAGTTGCAGCTGTAACCTTATTTCATCCGGTTAGCTATGTGTACTGTAT
The DNA here is from genome assembly GCF_027580225.2 of Misgurnus anguillicaudatus. NCBI lineage: Eukaryota > Metazoa > Chordata > Actinopteri > Cypriniformes > Cobitidae > Misgurnus > Misgurnus anguillicaudatus. Next base: position 23,584,562 of record NC_073361.2, on the reverse strand, counting down.
ACTGTATGTTAAATGTGTAGCACTGTGGACATATGACTGAGGCACAACCTATTGGTCTTACATTCTGTATAACAGAATGACATGAACTGAAGTGCAGGTGGCTCAAGCTAAGTCTGACTGCAAGTTTTGTATTTGACAAGACACAAAAGAGCATATGCAGAATAATAATTATGACAAGGCCAAACAATGTCTTGTATAATAGAAGATCCCTACAGGAATATTTGGATAAGGTCCAAGCAAAGTTAATTAGAAAGACTTTAACTAGAAATGTGTTACAGCTGCTGAGAATACTGCATGTGTGACAGTGTTTACTTTTCTGCTTAAATTCTGTTATTAGAAGTAAAAATTTGTTGTTTTCGTTGAAACAATCATAAGTGTCTTCCTGTAGCATTGTGTTAGTACCGCAGAAGGTTGTGGGTTTGATCAAATAAGCTGCTAATACAAATTAATAAAACCATGCTTACCTGCAATGTAAGTCGCTTCGGATGAAAGCGTCTATGCTTAAATGTAAATAAACATTTAAGTATAGCCTACTTAACACAGTTAACGGTAGCCATTGACTTCAATCGTATTTGTTTATGTGAAAGTCAATGGGTAAGTTACTGTCAACTGTGTGATTACCATCATTCATCAAAATGTCGTCTTCTGTGTTCAATTTAGCAGAATAAATAAACTCATACAGGTTTTAAAACAACACGATATTTACTTCAAACTGACGTATCGGCATAACAGTTACTAAATAGGATTAAACAGCCTACATAATACTTTAAGAAAGCTTCCACACATAAAGCAGCGCAATGAAAGATTACCGGTCAACCTGGTGCACGCGCGTGAATAAAATGAATGATTCAAACTACGCAGGTGCATCCAAAACCTATGTTAATGGTTTATTAACATCCAGACTCACCCAGGAATGAATTGGCGAAGCCGTACCACACGCATCCTGCTTCCCCGATGAGCCACCGTCCCTGCGTACTGGCGGCAAAGCTGAACGGAGTACCTAGGACGCACACCAGCAAATCACTCACCGAAATGCTCACCAGAAAATAGTTCATGGGCGAGCGGAGCACTTTGTAACGACAAAAAACGACGAGAACGAGCGTGTTATTGAGAAACCCGAAAGTTCCGATGAATCCGAGGCACACCGCCACCACCAAATGTCCGGTCGGGCTCAGACTTTGCTCTGAATGAGTCTCACCCAAGCGCTCGTTGGTCCCGTCCCTTCCCAAAGCGCACCATGCGCAACTCCGACTCGCGTTGGATTCAATCATTGCACCATCAATTATGGCTTATGTAGAGGAGTTGATAACTTTTTGGGATTTGAAACAAAACTCTGTGTTTTGTAAATGATGTAATCCAAGTTTGGAGAGTTTTCAAACCCATTGCGCATGAAGATCACCAAATGGTAAAAGAAGTTTATTGCCCTGTATACCCTAGATAGGGATTTCAAGATGTGGTGGTGAGGCCAATTATGCCCCTCCTCAGAAAGAATGGGAGTTTTTATTACCCCCCGCCTAACTGACGTCTACGTCTCAAACCAGGAGGGAAGATCTTCATATAGCTCGTACCCTCACTATTTCCATTTTATAACATTAATGTTTTTTTTGTCTAATTATGGTTATGATAAAGGTTACATTTGTAATTAGGTTTGGATATCTGCTGGACTATACTGCTGCACAATAAGGAAAAAAATTGCTTATTTTACATAATAATAAAAAAGGCGGGTGATTAATGATCAAATAATGTAAGGTCAGAGTGCAAGACTGCTCATACAATATGTTTTTTAACTGAGCACAATGAGAATTAGATTTATAGTCTGCAAATTTTTGGTGCATTATAAATGGATCTTTATTTAAACTGTGAAAAGACCATTAAGGTCATACTTTTCTTTGTGCTTTAGTTATATGCTGTAAAAATGTTAATTGAGGTTGCAAAACAAACAAAAAATGCTTTAGAAATAGTGCACAAATGATTGTTTCTATTTTTACTATTGTACTTTTTCTTCGGAAGAAATATGTAAATGTTAATAGCATAATTTTTCAGGTGTCTGCAAAGCAGACATCCAGCGGTGAAGCGATAATTTGCTTTTTTATGTTCCTAATATCATTAGTCTCCACATTATTTCTGTCCCATGGTGGCAGTAGCTGTCCCTTTCTTACTTATGATATATGAGCTCTTAATGAATGTAGCTATTGAATGCAGATAGTTAAAAATGTTTTCACATAATAGTCCCCAAAAATTGATGTTATTTATCATAATTTCCCAATATTTTCAAAATATCTATAAACTTTACCTTTTAAATTTACACACTGAACCTAACAGCACCTGCTGTTTTCCTTAATGTTGCATTATTATTATTCATATAATCATATTAATTGTTACATAATTATACAACAAGTCAGAAGGGATTCTACTTTAAATGAAACTCTAAAGGGCTCTGGTAAATTAAACTCATTTTTATAATTCCCTAAAACTCAAGTAGGCTAATGCATTTTTTTATCACCCAGATGGAAAACGTTTAGACACTAGTAAAATGTATTTAGTGCTTGTTTATCTAACACTTAATTCTTCAGCACTCATCTTCAGTGGTCCTTTAAAGTGTATAAATTTTCTGGTCATATATAGCCTTACATTCTTGTCTGCATTACATTATATTTTATCAGTGTGATTTGCAGTGGTGGCCGGTGGCTTCTTTTTCGAGGGCGCACGATGCGAAGCTCGCCATAACATGTATTTAGCCCTTCATGTGTGTGGCTTGTCACGTCAAAATATGTGTTCGTCGTGTTATGTGAACCATGTGCATCATGCGTCTTGTCAAAAAAGTGCCTGCTGCACACAGCACGCGTCTAACGGTTTATGATAAAAGTGATGCTGGCATTTGCCAGATACTTGCTTATTCTCAGAGTTTACTCTTAAGTGAGTGTCTTGAGAGTATTTTAAGAATGTGAGCGTCTCTTTTATCATAAACCCCATTATCATTGACGCATTTGCAGCAGGCACATATTTTGACAAGACGCATGACGCACATGGTTGACATGACGCCACGAACACATATTTTGAAATGACGAGCAACAGACAAACACATATTTTGAAAAAAAGTCACCCGCCGCCAAGAGTGATTTGTTGCAATATTTTATTAGATTCATTCATTTGATTTACGATTCATTACCAAGTCAATACTGAACACCACAAATGAGACCACAACAGCATTTGCTCAATGACAATTAAGAAATAGATTTTGTGGTCAATATTTTCAAAAAGTATGCATTTTTCTGTTTTCATCCTCTATTCTTGACATTTCAGTTTATAAATACACTTCGGGGAGTTCATTACAAAAGTGACTTCGGATTGTTCATCTGCTTTTCGTTGTGTCTTAGTATCTTTGGAAGGTGAGGGGTCAGGGAATGCAATCTTCTCTCTCTCTATTTGCCCTTTTTATCCACAAGGGGCATCACAGAATTGCACTGCAATCAATTCTATTGATGTGGGATTTCTTTGTGACATGTAGTGGTATATAAGGTCCAGATTCATATGGGATGATTCCAGGAAAGACCATCTAAGCGGACTGTGTCACACAAAAGAGGTACATTATTTTTCTGGTGGCTTTCTTATGTTACAATATCAGATCTGTATAGCTCCTCATGGTGAAAGTTATAGGAAAAACAGCCTGCTGAGAGGAGGTGCTGCTGTAACTCTTTCTGCTGCTTGTACTTCAGCAATATCTCGAAGGAAGGATAATTTAGGCCATACAACATTTGTGACCCAGTCTGTGAAAATGCAGCTAAAATCTTTTTTTGTGATTTACTTTTTATGAAATCATCATACATAATGTAAAAATCATTCTGTGAAAATATTCCCATGGGATGTTTAATATTGACTAAGTTCACAGCAAAGCTTAAATGTAAAGAAAATGATTGAAATTAAACTTTTATGACCTTAATCTCAATTATATTATGAGACCGCATGAAATTCACAGACAGGGTCACATTTCAGAGTTCTGATGAGAAAAAGTAGAATTTTCATTATTGGATTAACTTTTTTTATTATCATCACTGTGCCATTCTAAATCAGGGTGACTTCTTTCTATAAAAAAACATAATTGAAAAAAATGAGATATTTTTACTAGTATATAAACTGGTTAAAATCATACAAGCCATTAAATAATCATGAGAAAAATAAATTCTGATTTCTGATTAAGTCATTTTTGACATTTATTGTTTGAATAACAATATAAATACAAATAAAAATTGTATATGCAGTACCCACATATTCACTTTTATCAGCTCAAAAATCACATCTAAACAACCTCAACTAACTTTTCGTTTCATTTACCCAATTTCTTTTTGTTCTAATGATGCCACTCTTCACAGCAGCATGTCTGGGTTTAGCTACTGTAGACAGCCAGGTCACTGGTGTGAGCTAAAACAAACCAAGAAAACTAAAATTAGGTCACAGTTCCAACTTTTCTGAATGTAGTACTTCCAACTTATTCTCAATACATGCAGGTACCTCTGATATAGATCTAAGCTTGATAAGGCTTAGACCAAAGTCAATTTTACTCAGTCATTGACATGGTGGAAATGAGAAGCAGTTCAGAGAAAATGAAGTTATTACTGATAATCAGCACTGATACTGTAGCTTTCCTTTCTACATCTCTCAAACATAATTTGTGGTTGCGTATATTTTGATATGTCTTGTTTGCCATTGATTCTCAAATGCTCACACATTACAATTTTTCATCTCAGTTAAGGACTCCCGGTCACCTACTGTCCCCCTGAAGAGAGGTGTTCCCCAGGGATCCGTTCTTGGGCCCCTATTATTCATAATCTATATCATACCACTTGGTCAGATTTTAGTACACCATGGTCTCGACTATCACTTTTATCACTTTTACCCTGATGATATTCAATTATACTCTATCTGCACACCCAACCCACCTCCCCAAATTGACAAAATTTCAGCTTGTGTAAAGGATATAAAAGATTGGCTTAATTCAAATTTTCTGAAACTGAACATGGATAAAACTGAGATAATATTTATTGGAACTCCGTCACTAACCACCAATATTTCTTCAAATTTCACCTGTGAAATTGCTGGTTCTCACATCAAAATATCCAATACTGTTACAAACCTAGGTGTAATCATTGACTCCACACTTTCCTTTCAGTCCCATATTAATTCTATTACAAAATCTGCATTTTTTCACCTCCATCGCATTGCCCAACTCCGTCCATTCATAAGTAATAAAGACGCTGAAACTGTCATCCATGCATTTGTATCATCACGCCTAGATTACTGCAATGAACTTTTCATTGGTCTGCCTGCAGGTCCATAGATTGATTAACTACACTACCAACTTAAAGAGAACCAATCAGCTGCGTAAAAGAGCTTCATGACTAAACTATAAAGATGTACTGTGTGTTTTATCATAATAAATGCATGTGACTGCCTGCATGTTCTAAACAGAAATCATGTTGGCAAGAAATCCAGTGTATGTGTGTGGGACGTCATTTTGGTGTCTGATTAGTCCATATGGGTGGACATAAGTGAAATGAAGTGGGATTGTTTTTTTGTGCAATCTTGATTAACTTCCTCCCTCTCATTAGCCACACAGAAAATCACATACAAACATGACCCAAGCATCCTTACCTTCACAGCTTCCACCTGATTGTATTCACCATCTAATGTAGTTTCTTTCATAAATCAAGACAGAAAATTGGACACGACTATGAAAACAGAATGAACATTCAAATGTGTTATTGCAGCTTGGCTGATTACTGACTACAATGACAAGGTCATAGACTTGAACACATGAATTGTTCAGATTAATTAGATTTTAAATGTACTCTAAGTCAATTTAAAAGAAGAAAAATGCCATTCTGCTGCTTCTGCACTTCATTTACTTGAATATAACGTAATTTGGCTACTCAAAAGAAAAAATGTCATGTTTTTACATTGCAAGGTTAAAATGGTTTTACATCTACTATTATGCAAAGGAACTTATTTTGTCACATATTAATGTAAAAGTCTATTGCAGAATGAATTGATGACATCTGTTATAATGTCAATCTACACATTTTCAGATGTAAACCTAGTTTTGTCACCTTGAGAAGACTAAGGTCATTGCTAGCAGTTACAGGCTATACATGTCCTCCTTTTTCAAGCATATACACATCCCAAGAGTCTCAACAAATCACATTTGCATCATATGTGTGAATAGTGACTGTCGCAACAAATTTTCATCAACGCTGCCTTAAATACCCTCTTCCAATACTCTGACAGTGATTCAAGTTATGAAGTACACTAAAATATCCCTAAAATGGACTTGGGGAAAAAAGCATCCCAAAAAGCTACATTTTTTCGGGAAATAAGCTATGCTCCCATGGCACTGCTGTGAGAAGCAATATGAAGATGTGGAAATATATCGTGCAGATTATCTTCAAAAATTATCTATATGAGTTTTACTGTCGAGTTATTTTTGCTTAAAGTAGGCCAGGTGTAAAGTCAAACCACGCCCACTCGCGGAAAGGACCGTTGCGATTGGGGGCGGGGCCAGAGTAACTACCCTAAACCAACTTTTGAATGATGCTTTATTAGTGCTGTTCATTGATTTTAGTAAGTTTTTTGACATTTGGATATAAAGTGTTTTATACTATAATGGTGTAAAAACGTCTGAGTGCTGCCCTCTTCAGGTTGAACGGTGGCTACTGCAGTTGAATTTTCCTATTGGATGTTGGGTCCAAAAAAAAAAAACTCGTGACGTAAGCAGGTTCAAGCTCACCACGCCCTTGTTACGATCTCACCACACACATGGTACAAGCTTAGTTCGTCCCATCTATCTTCGTTGGGATCTGCCCACTTTTCTTAGCCTGACTACGTCAGACTTCGTACTTCCGCTAAATTTCATTACGCTTCTGTACTCAGTCTGAGATACCTCCCATTCAAACCGTTTTCCACCGGTCTCAAAACGACCGTCCAATCAACGAACAGAGGGCGGGCTGAGAGCCGTGACGTAGACGCTAAACGCCGAATTACGGTTGTAGTCTGTTGTGGACATGAAGACACAGAAAGCTCTGTTGTGGAGAACCGGCACTTGCCAACTTAAACCCAAACAAGAAAAGTGTTTGTTAAACATTTGAATGGAGATTATGTTGTTGCCCTGCTCCCGACAAGTTTTTGGAAAAGTTTAATTTATCAACTTTACCGATCGTCAGCGAGAAACTGTGTGCAGCACAGCTTGACGTGCACAACGATCGAGAAATCATGGAAGGGCATTATATTGTTCACAGTTAATGGTGGAGGACGCGTGGGCAAACATTCTTTGGTGACATTCCTGATTAACCAGAAAATAAGGTAGGAAGATTTAATTATATGGTTATGGTTGTCTGGTGGAAGAGTTTGAGAGGAGAGAGGGGCGTTCCTCCCGTTAGACGTGAGTGGAAAGCCACCGTAAGGATAGTGTTCAACTAGCTCTGGCCCGATTTACTTTACATAATCTGCAAAAGTCGTTCATAGCCATGTTAACTCTGGTATTTCGCTCGATGGGTTTGTTTTCACATCATGCGTGTATTTTACAGCAGAGATTCGATGCGGCTGATCCGGCGAATAAGGCACATCATATCCAAATGTTATGTGTGATTGGCTTACGTTTAGACCAATGATTTTAAACTTCAGACAAGCCCCTCCCACGAGAAGGAAAACGATTGTCAATTATGCCCAGCCAGACTCTGTCTATGAAGCGAAGCAAAATAGCAGAGGATGGTATTACCAGGCTACACTTTTCTTGTATTTTTCAAATATTGCCAGTGGGTGGAGTCAGGCTCTGACCAGCGGTTTAGTTACGCTTTAATATAGCTAAAACTGATTCAAAAGAGGAGCACCAGTGTTGGACATTGACCACCAGAGTTTTCATAACCATGATTACATAACAGTTTAGTTGCACATCTTTGTAAAACAAACTATTATCCAAACAGTATGCTTATATTTTTCAGGATAAGGAGAAAATGTAGGCCTACACACTGATTGTTTGCAATGGCATCTATTTGACACAAAACAACCATATACAAGATCTAATCTATTCCCAGTGAATAAAATCATGTTTACTTGAAAATGTTACATTTTGGAAGTAAAATTGGGCGTGACTTCCTTTTTATTATGACTTTAATTAGATTTTATACCACCTAATGCACAAAACAGAACTGCATATCAACAGGGCTCATAGATAGCTGAAGGCTATGCGGTTTAATTGAAGTCAAATAAAAAATGAAAAGAAAGGAACATTCAGATGTACCACCTGATTTTACCACGTTCCTCACGTTCTGTGATTTTTATCACACGGGGACTGTTTTGTCTAAAGTGATATGAAATTCATCCCTCGAGTGTGCCATCAGCAGGGAGTCTGAAGTATATTATTGAGTTTCCTGAGAGTAAAGTGTGCTGCCCAAGGTCATAATAATGAAGTCGGATTAGATCATATAAGTAAAGTGAAGTGCCCTCAGGATCAGAAAAGGATTCGGTTTATATATAGTCTGGATTATTTTCCTCTCTCTCATTAACCACACATCCAAAAACATCCACATGTGACAAATATTTAAGATTCACTGGATTCTTTTCACACATACTCAATAATCTTGGTGTTGCTAGCATCATGTCCCACCAGCTGAGCTACAGGAACCCAACATAAAAGTAAAATTACAACTGGATAGGCTACAACGGTTTAAAATTTTAAGAGCTAAGAACTAAATACAGTTAAGTTGTCAATTCTGAGTGTTTAATCTTGTTCCAAACACAAAAAAATGCTGGGTTTGTTTTAACCAATGGCTGGGCTAATATTGGACAGAACATGCTGTTGAGTTATCAACCCAGCATATCCAAACATCGAATTCTGTCTAATGTCTAATGTAACATTTTTTTTTAAATATATTGAGTATATAATTCTCCTTTGATAAATTCAGTCACAGCTGCATTATATTAAATTTGCACAGTTATACACTGACTGTGTGACTGATGTGCACTGCTAAAAACATGGTGAAATGTGTCTTAAATAATTTGCAAACTGGAATAGTGTCTCATTAAATTTGCATATCTTACAAAGACTGACAATTTATCTGAGGTGCACCATAAGAGGTACCTGTCGAAAATCCTTCACAAATTTTGACAGTGTGTCTTTCTGCCATGGCTCATTGTTCACCGCCCCACCATGCCAAATTTGTGATATAGGTAGTGTCAAACTGGTGGTATCACTACGTCATTCATTGCATCTTTTTTTGTACATATGGAATAATAATATCACATTTTCATTAAAATTTTGTTTGATGTTGAATATATGTTTGCACATGGCCAAGATGGACATCAGCATTAAAGGGATAGTTCGGTCAAAAATGATATTAAACCCATGATTTACTCACCCCCAAGCTGTCCGAGATGCATATGTCCTTAATTTTTCAGACGAACACATTTTCAATTATTTTAGAAAATGTTTTAGATCCTTCAGTTAATCAAATGTAAAGTTATGGGGTCCACGACCTTCAAGTCCAAAAAATCCTTCACAAAATAAATCCAAACGGCTCCACGATGATAAACAAAGGCCTTCTGAGGGTAATCCGTGCCGTTTTGTTGTAGAAATATCCACATTTTAAGGTGACATAGAATGATTGAACGGAGTATTTATTCTTGTTCTGTGATGTGACATGTAGACAAAAAAAATTTTGTTTGGGTCTGTAATGCCTTAGAAGCTTCCTAAAAACCTCTCTCAGATAGCTCTATTAGGGTGGGAGATTTTAAACAAGTGGTTTTGCACCTATTTGGCTCCCCCTACTGGCTTAACTTTCAATCTCATTACTGATTGGCTGACTTTGCTGCCACTCAAAAAATGTAGCCAATTATTTTAAAGTGGAAGGGCAGTTAGATGCCTGTGATGTCATAAGCATCAGTTTTTCAGATTGGGCTGTTTTCTGGCTGACATTTCTAAGAGAGGAATTTCTATGAGACTGAGATGTTTAGCATGTTTAGCACTTTTTGTATGTTTGTGAATGTGGGTAGACTACCATTATTCAACAAAGACAAGGTAAAAATGGTTTTTCATTCTCTGTCCCCTTTAAAACTTTATAAACGAAAATAATTAGCTTCCGATAATGCCGCCATCTTAGTCAAGATGAGAGCGTACGCAGTTTACAGAGGTTTCTCTGCTGCTGCTCTGTGCCCCCCGCCCTCCGAATTTGTCATACGTCTCTAAGAAAAGTGCGTACACTATGCTAATACTCTCTCCTGAATACAGAGGAGTCTAAGATGGCGGCATTATCGAAAGCTAGTTATTTTCATTAATAAAGTTTTAAATGGGGATATTTCTACAACAAAATGGGGCGAATTACCCTCAGAAGACCTTTGTTTATCATCCTGGAGCCGTTTGGATTTCTTTGGGAAAGGATAAAAGCACATTTTTTGGACTTGAAGGACGTAGACCCCGTAACTTTATATTTGATTAACTGAAGATCTAAAACGTTTTCTAAAATAACTGAAAATGTGTTCGTCTGAAAAATGATGGACATATGCTCGGACGGCTTGTGGGTGAGTAAATCATGGGTTTAATATCATTTTTGGCCGAAACTATCTCTTTAATCGAGTATATTAATTGAATTTAAAAATCCTGAAGATTCATTAGAAATGTTGATGCTTAAGGAAAACTATTCGCTTTACTATACGTTATTCATCATCACCATCATTTTTTTTTTTTTGACACTTTTCACAGTACCAATGAATTGTGCAAAAACAAACTGAGATTTTTGTGAGCCACACATCGAAATCAAACTGCAGTTAAAAAACTTTTTCAACAGACACAGGAAATCACTTTCAGCTCCAAACCTATACACCTCATGGAGAGGAATGAGGGCGTTGTCAACTCCAACTTTGCCTGGTGTTCCCCTGGGATATAAGTCCAGACAGGAGGAGATTTGATTGAGGGAATAACGGTAAAGAGAAGCTTGAGAGGTCATAAGGATGTATTTTCTACCATTAATCATGCTATGTGATACAGCATATAAGGCGGTGGCACCACTCTATTCCAAAAGCCATAGGGAACCGATCACAGCATCATGGCTGACAGCACCACTTTAGCTCCTGTTATACATCCTGCCTTTCTTCATAAAGCGAGACTGTGCTGAAGATTTACTCAGTGTGATCTTCAAGGGAGAATTCACCCAAAAATAAAACAAATGTCATCATTTGCTCTTTCAAACTTTTATGATTTACTTTCGGAACTGAAAAAATGAGATGTACGATATTCCATCATAAGTCAACAGTGATTACAGGGTGTTTGGTTTCATTTTTTATTTCATTTATTTTTGGGCAATAGTTAGACATCTATTACATTTTCACTGACAGCCCAAATGGTGCCTTGTTTTAGCCTAGACGTCCGGGCTGTTATTAGACATCTTTTAAACACAAAATTGCTTGCTGGAATGTCAATGTGTGACAGACAATGTCATTCTTTATTAATATGTTTTTTTTTATTTATATAACAAATGATATACAGTAAAGTCTGAATAAAATGATTCTTTTGCAAAGGAAAGCTACTACTGACTAAAACGTCTAGACAGTCACAGCTGCCGATGCAAGTCATTGAAATGATGAGAGAAAGAAACTCCCCATGACATGAACATGCTGACAACATTACTAAGAACAACTCTGCCGGGATTCTTCCCCCCAATAAATCTAGAAGGGGAATAAAAAATAACATTAGCCTGGTATGAAGTGTCTATGAGTCGCCTTCAGTGAAATAGTGGAACAAACCTTGTGTACTTTATGTGACAGAAAGAGAAATGGGCCCGAAGGTTTCTTGAGAAGACATCTCTGCTTACTTTCTAATACCCATCATTTGGTGAATGCTTTTATCCAAAGTGATTTTTCTTTCTCTCCAGACATTACATGATATACTAAAAAACATTTTCCCATTATGTGTCATTCTCAGCCTTGGAGAAAATTCAATAATGCTCAAATGTGACGGGCACTGAACTATACTTCACATATGTGGTTCAATAGTCACGCCAAAGCTACTATCAAAGAGCATCAGTATTTTATGAAAAAAGAACACTACAAAAACAATCACTTCTAGAGTACCAGACTAAACCATACTACGTCAAACCACCACTCAGTCAACAGCTGAAGTGTGTTTCAGTGAGTCGATTAAAGATCTAAATAAATACGACCATACATTGTGTCAATCACGTTTACACACTCCCTCTGAAACTTTCGTCCGTTATAAAAAAAAAATTCAGAATTTTCTGCGTTTTCACCTCTGTAGCAAGCATTTTGAGAGGTTTGACAGTTTAGAGCTACAGTACAAGCGAACACCAAATCCAGAATAGCGACAAATTGATCCAATTTATCTCGCACCACAAAGCACTGCATGACAAACAAAGTGTGGAATACAAAGAGACAAAATATAAAGAAAGATTATGGCAGAAACAGCTTGGAAAACAGGATAAAGGATACTGATTTCAAAACAAAGGGTGTACGAAAAATTATACATTCAGGTTAACTAAACAATAGTTTGTTGCTAATTTCATTCCATTTGTAGTGAATAGTGCTACCGTTAAGAAGACTCCATTTGTATATGTTCTTGTATATACTGTAATATGCAAAATCCAAAAAAAAAGACTCCATTTGTATAGTTATAACAGATTAATTAATATGCATCGGATTGTGCTTGATAAATTTTTAGGATAATGACTACTAATAAAACGCATACAAAAACTTTGGACTATAGTGTGCAAAGATATTAAAGGTGCATTGTGTAACAAATTTTTTCCCTAAAAAAAATCCTTAAAAAGGACCTTTTGACAGAAATGCAATGTACATAACTAAATCATTAGTGGTGTGTAAACAACATGATCTCACGGAAAGTTGTGTTATAATCATGAACATTTTTATTAATTTTTTTGTGTCCATGGCACGAAATTCAGCTTTTTCGTGCCTTGAGCATATATGTCTTTTTCGTGTCACTCACACAAATTTCTATAAATAGTTTTTGGTTTCCATAGCACAACTTTCTTTTTCGTGTCATTGTATGTATTGCTTTCTCACATAAATGTAAATCTACTGTAAGTTACCGGCAACCAGCTGCAAGTAACATTGTAATTTCTACTGAATTTTTGTACAGTGTGGACACAAATAAATAAATCATTTTTTTCATGACTATAACATAACTTTGCATGAAATCAGTCTGTGTATGAATACTGTACAAAATTAACTGTATTGTTTTTATTACCTTAGAATGAGCTGTTTTTATCTACATACACGGGAGGTCCCCTTAAATGGAAGTCGTCATTTCGCCCCAACATGTTTCAACAATAGCCCTAAAACGGAGAAACTGACCTACAGAGCACATTTTGTAAACTATGTTGACGATGACATGTTTGTCCTGACTCCTGTGACGGCCGTAGCTTCTCTATTCATTTCGAAATGGAGGGTCTTAACACAATTCATAATGCAACCCAAACATACATTAAATACCAGAATAAAGGCATTAATGTATGCAAATGACCTTATTTGCAACTGTATTTATGTATTAGTTTTTTTCTCAATCTCAACTAACTATCCTTGACATATATTAGACTTAATGTTTGACATAAATAGTGTATAGTGTATGCGTACTCCAGCAGAACTTCTAGCATCAGATTAAAGTTGCCTGTCTTCTGGAATTTGTCAACTAATACACTATACATTTCACCTAGATACCTTTAAATTTATGCTAATCTCACTTTTTAAAGGACACCAGAGTCTGTTTCCCAGGCAGAAAGAATAAAATACTGTTCTGCTGGAACACCTTGCCTTCTTTTCTAAAGCCATTAATTCCATTGTCAATTACTGTAGAAGAGAGAAAAAGTACATACATAAATCACCATTATGAGTAGGGGGTGCAGAGGTATTCAAGGTAATGTGACACATTATTACCAAAGTATGAGACACAAAACATGCAAGTTGTGTTTAAGTCAAAAACCTGTCTTTGCCAACTGACATTTCATCAGATTGTGCTTCACAATTAGCAAAATCAAAGAGATTTAAGCACCAGATTCTGTATTTAGCCAAATTGAACATAAAGTACATCCCCGTACACGCCTGCTGGTCAGTCACCCCTTAAAAAACATTAATTCCTAATAATGGGAGGCAGGGACAAGGAATTTTTATATTAATATTATCCTCAATGGAAACAGTGAAAGTGGAAGTCAGAAGGACAAAGCGCGAAAGGGAGATGAGGGGAGGGTGGTGCTCGGCAGTCTTTTTCATGTTTTAAAAGCCCCTCTGTGCTTTTCCATTACAAACTCAGTCGCTGATGTGCAACTTTGTTTAGTGATGCATCCATGTCCATTTCCAAAGCCCATTACAGGCATCTGTCTCCATTAAAGACCCGTATGAGAGACAATCCCTACAGAGAGAACAGTACGAAGGCAAATTTGTGTACACAAATGCTGAATACTTAGCAGCCTTCCCATTTGCATACTTTCTGTACAAACTGTATAGTATTAAAATGAGTATGCCCAAATGCATAACCTTTCTTTACCCACAAAATGTATATACTGTACCAACAACAAGTACATAAAGTGCATATTTCAAGTAGGCGAACTGTGACACAGCCTACAAGTTTCCGGCACGTTTTAATACAGTTTGTATTAACTAAATAAACCCTGTAAATATTTATAATTGTAAGTTTTACAATATAAATACAAATACATTTAGACAGCAATGACTTCTCAGATGTAAACAAGAGACTGTAAGCCACTGCAACACTGTTACTCCCAGTAGATAACAACCACTCAAAACTATTAACATTAAATATAAATATGTCTTTTAATAACACATATTACATTATATTTACAAATGAATAAACCTGTGTTTGTGACATTTGATTGTCTTGTCCTAAAACCAAAAGTAAACAGGTTTCCCCCATGGAAGGTCTACATTCGTTAAAAATTAGCATTAGCTAATTTCAAATCAATATTTAATGTTCCTTACCTTCCTTATGAGATAAATTGCAGGTAATAGCCGGGTGTTATCACAAATTATAAAATGTCCCGATCTGGTTCTTCATTCTGATTGGTTGAAACGCCTTCTAAGCCGTGATAAAATACCCCGGTAACCAGTTCAGACCGCATTACAGAAGTATATCACTGCGCCACTGTTGCTACGTACTGATTTATGAAAATAAACACCACATTTAATTATTTAAGTATTTTAATTATGGCGATATCTAGATAAATGTCAATAAATATTGTTGAGTCATCTCGTCAATAAAGAGAAAACGTTCTTTAAAGAGTTTCTACCTCAAATTCATATTTCCGCTATTATGGGTGACGATCTTACCCAACTTAAACACTGACGCATTCACTCAACACTAAAAACACCGTGTTTTGATAGTGGCTCTGAATCTGATCTCTTACAAAAGTTCTTCACAAAAATGGAATTATCTCCGCTTTAGCTGAAATTTGAGAGGTGATAAGATTGAAGGTAGGACGAAACTGGGTTTTTTTTTAAAAGCGGAGTGTCTGTTATTTCATTTTATGTTTATTTAAAGAAGATATTTTTTCTTGAAGGCATTAAACTAAAACTGAGTGGAAAAAAACACTGACGGGGAAAGAGTTAAGCATGCTTCCAAGCATATTTGATCATCACTTCAACAGTTGCACGCTATAAATGTTAATGTATAAATTAGTTTAATGTTGATTTTATAAAATAAACACCACAGTCTTTAATCATATTTTCATTGTGTCTTTGCTGCGTCTGTGTTGGTTGAGAACTGCGCTCTGATTCAGCCACACTTGATTTTGAGGAACTACTTTGTTTGGCGGAAGAGTAATATTTGTACTAATATAACTACAACTTATTTGTGTTTTATTTTATGAAATCCTGCTATTCATATGAAGTAACCTTTTTATAACAGCAATAAGCCCCGCGAAGCAGTGGTGTTACAGTGCATTTTATATCTGCTTCGCATCGTGCCAAACATCGACCCTTAGTTGTTGGGTCATTCTACAGAAAAGGTGGAATTCGGGTGATGGAGATCTGCTTAAACAAACTTCTTTCAACATACCCAAAACTTCTTTAATAGCATTAATTAACTTGTCAAATCTATGAATCTGCAAAACGGGGAGCTTAATCTATGTTTAACTTTTTTATACATTTTACTAAAGAATCCATGAAGTTGTATCTTCAATACCTGACAAAATGAGAATATAATGAATATGATAAAACTTATAAACTTAAACATTTTTCCATCTTGTTTTGTTTTTATGCTTTTATGTTGGTCAGTTAAAGGAATAGTGCTTAGGAAGTACTCATTAGAGAAGTAACACCAATGACGGTAACATAAAAAATGGTAACACCAATGACAATTTACAGGAAAAATCGAACATTTTAACAAAATGGCTGCCATTAGCCATGTGCTATTTCATCAGAGATGTAAAAATCACATACTTATTCAGTATAATGTATTTTTATGTAAAGATCCTAACACTCCCAGCTATAAAAAAGAGTAACACTTATGACATCCAAAAAATCTTATCTCAAAATTCTTAGATATATCATGATATTTTAGATAAATAAAGTAAGACATCTCAAACCTTTTGCCTTCCTCCACTGCACTTCTTTCACTGACCTCTTGCCCCATGAAAAACTTCAAAAAGCTGATGCATTGTTTTAAAATAAAAGTGCTTTGGGTATGGTAACACCAATGACATAAATTTGGGGGATAAATCTTTATTTGATATTATTCATATTAATAGTATATTTTTACCATTTTAGTGTTGTAGTAAATTCATACAAGGTTAAGGTAAATGTAAATTAGATTTGTTTTATAAAAAAAAACATTGTTTTAAATAATAAGTACACCGTTCAACTTCCATGTATGATCAAAAGGACAGGGCAATTTTCAGGACCAGTCATTTAAAAATAAGTTTAAAAAAATAAAATTTTATAAATAAACTCTCTCATCATTTTAAGGACAGTCTATATTTATTTAAGATATATCATTATGGGGTCAAATTAAATGATTAAGGGGTCTGCAAAAGTAAGGGACAAGCATTTCCACCTTTTTTGTAATGACCCTGTT
This sequence comes from Misgurnus anguillicaudatus, assembly GCF_027580225.2. NCBI lineage: Eukaryota > Metazoa > Chordata > Actinopteri > Cypriniformes > Cobitidae > Misgurnus > Misgurnus anguillicaudatus. The sequence goes on along the minus strand of NC_073361.2, from coordinate 23,567,461 downwards.
ATAAAATGCACTGGTAACCCACTGCTTATTGCTTTAATAAGCCCCTTCAGTGTAATATAAGAACTTCCTATTCGCATTCCTGATCACACTGCCGGGGCTTATTATTTCTGCAGTAACAACCGGCTGCCTCTACATTATCCCTTACTTAATTTTAAATATAATATAATATAATATAAAATATATTTCATGATGAGCTGTGTGTAGTTTCTGGTCATTAACCGACTCTTAAACATGCTTTATTGGGTCTTAAAGTCCAATAAAATCGAAATTAAACTTTTTTCCTTTGAGTATAAATAGCCTACATTATATATATGAAGAGTTTGGTTCCAAAATGCAAAAAAACATTGAAAAAAAAGAGTTACCTATGTGAAGTAAAAGTGCAGTCAGACGTGCAGTGACTGCCTTGTTTAACGACTAATGTTTCATTAAAGTTGTTTTGTCCTAACTCTTGGCTCAGGAGGACAGCATAAAAACCTTTTCACACTTGTGAATCACACCTAAAGGAACAGAGTATAATTATTATGACATGAATTTTGTAAAAGCAGTATGCAGACGTTGAGGAGAGGTGTAGAGGGAAGTACTTAAAATTTCACACCACAGCGAAAACAAACTCAGGCCAAAGATGTCTGTTTAATGAGAGAGAAAAAGAGAGACTGAAGTATAAACGGGTACTGTATGTCACGTTTTTCTTATGTCTTGCTATTTAAAAAGATAACTCAGAACTTTAATGGATGTATTTTGCCATCAAGGTGTAAATTAATTTCCTGTCTGCTCTTTATCGAGACACGTATAGGTGTTGTGACAGTGGGGTGTGTATTTGGTGACCTATAGTACAGTTATCTATCACTGTGAAAATGAAAGTTACTGAATTGATAGGTGAAAAGCTGTTTGAACTACAGCCACGGTCTTATCTTAAGACGAGCCACCTGTACACCAGGCTTTGTCCCCGCAACCACCAACCCCCTGTGCAACAGAAAACATTAAAGGAAAATGTCAACCGAGGCTCTTTCTACTGCGTCTGCCCCTTTAGACCTTTAAAACACAGAAAAGATGTTTACCAAATCGCTTTTTGAAGTTTGTTTCATAAACACATGAAATGGTTATTTCATAATTTTCAGACTCAGTGTTTATATTAACTGAAATTAAATGTTGTTTTTAAGTTACAGTTAATTTATGTTATCATTCACTTTAACCATTTTAAAGGTTACTGTACATGTGTGCCTTGTTCTTAAATCTGTAAAAGCCAATAAAAAGAAAGACTTTTGATTGCAGACTTGGCAAATCTGAGGTTGTGACATTGTTGCAGTGGCGGCTCGTGACTCCTCATCCAAGGATGCGCTAACTCAAAATAAGTGTTCGGAGTATCATGTGTGTGGTTCCCTTTTTCAAAATATGTGTCCTGCGTGTTGAGAAATTCTGTGTGCATCACGTGTTTTGTCAAAATAAGTGCCTGTGTCAAAACCGTTTATGATAAAAGAGACGCTCGCGTGTATTTTGTAAACGTAAGACACTCCCTTAACAGTAAACTCTGATTACGCATGAGATTATGCGAGTATCTGGCAAACGCAAGCTTCTCTTTTCATAAACCCTTTAGGCACGTCTGCAGCAGGCACTTATTTTGGCAAGACACATGATGCACACACGATCTCTCAAAGCGAAGAACACATACTTTGAAATTACAAACCACACACATGACGGGCTACATACATGTTGCCCATCACGTGTGGTTCGTAATTTCAAAATATGTGTTCTGCATGTCAATTGATCATATGTGCATCACATGTCTTGTCAAAATAAGTGCCTGCTGCAGATGCGACTAAGTGTACGTTCACACCGCCGCCGACTATAGCTTCCAAAGTTATGGGCGTTTCGAGCGACCAGAGCGCCATTCAGAAAGTTAAAATAAGCTCAACGCCATCAACCAATCAGAATATAGCCTAGACGTTCTTCGCTGGCTGCTTCCAGAGAAACATACGATGTAAACTTTCGTTTCTGACTTCAACACGGCGAAAACGCCAACAGGCTTTCCCGTACTTTTTGACAAGCGTCCTTGACTCAAGTCGGTGCCGGTGTGAACGTACAGTAAAGGGTTTAATGATATAAGAGAAACTCGCGTAATCTTATCGTAATCAGAGTTTACTGTTAAAGGAATAGTCCATTTTCTTAAAAAAATCCAGATAATTTACTCACCACCATGTCATCCAAAATGTTGATGTCTTTCTTTGTTCAGTCGAGAAGAAATTATGTTTTTTTTTTTTTTTTTTTTTTTTTGAGAAAAACATTCCAGGATTTTTCTCATTTAATGGACTCTAATGCACCCCAACACTTAACAGTTTAAAATTGCAGTTTCAACAGAGTTTCAAAGGACTCTAAACGACCCAAAACGAGGCATAAGGGTCTTATCTAGCGAAACGATTGTCATTTTTGACAAAAAAAATTAAAATATGCACTTTTAAACCACAACTTCTCGTCTATCTCCGGTCCTGTGACGCGCCAGCGCAACCTCACGCATTTGCATAATGCCGTGAAAAGGTCACGTGTTACATATATAAAAACGCACATTTGTGGACCATTTTACTAAAACAATAAACTGACACAAAGACATTAATTAGTATCATTCCTCATACAACACCGTCGGAGCGGTCCTCTTTCAACACACTTGTAAACACTTGGGTGTAGTTTCGCATACGTCATCCGTGACCTCTTGATGTGATGACGTATTATGTGAGGTCACGCTGGCGCGTCACAGGACCGGCGATAGATGAGACGTTGTGGCTTAAAAGTGCATATTGTTTTATTTTTCTTGTCAAAAATGACAATCGTTTCACTAGATAAGACCCTTATGCCTTGTTTGGGATCATTTTGAGTTCTTTGAAACTCGTTGAAACTGCAATTTTAAACTTTTATGTGTTGGGGTCCATTAAAGTCCATTAAAATGAGAAAAAACCTGGAATGTTTTCCTCAAAAAACAATCTCCTCTCGACCGAACAAAGAAAGACATCAACATTTTGGATGACATGATGGTGAGTAAATTATCTAGATTTTTTTAAAGAAAATGGAACCTTTAAGGGAGTGTCTTGCTTGTATTTTGTGAACGTGAGCGTCTCTTTTATCATAAATGGTTTTGACGCGTGTGCAGCATGCACTTATTTTGACCAAACACATGATGCACATGGTTCACATCGCAACCAACACATATTTTGAAAACACGAGCAACACACATGACACTCTGAACACATATTTTGAATTTGCGCCCCTCGGATGAGCAGTCACGACTCACGAGCCACCACTGTTTGAAACACTTGTGAGAATCTGGGTTTCTTTTTCTCAGTAGGTGCAGGAGAAGATGCATTTGCTCTTCATGTAATCTTATTGGTGTCTAATAGAAATAATTACGATATTCAATAAATCTCATCTGCGATCTTATGGGTCATCCCACAGAGATATAAGAACATAACAGTGTTTCACCCAGGCACACAACTGTGTCACTTGGGGTTAACACTTTTGAACGAACCTTTCTGGGGCTAGGGGAAGATCGAGACATCATCTAAGTGTGATGGGATCAATACTGTCAGGTTTGGGAATGAGTCACAGAACTTTAGGGTCTCCAGCAAAAAGCAGACAAAAGGACTGGGAATACAGTACGATGGCAGACAGCACTTTCTTTTCTCTTGGTAATAACAAACAACAAACCATTTTCAAACATTTAAGGCCGTCTTTGTGTCTTCTTTCTCCTGAGATCTAGCAGAGGACGAAAAGCCTGTATATAATGTCTTAGCACCAGCTGCTTTGAGATGCCTTTCGAATGTCTTATCTCAGCAGAACCTTTGATCTAATGTCTTTCAGTTCTAATTTGAATCCTATACAGTAACATGCTTCATATTAGTATTAGCTGGATATATTGTAGGGAGGTGTGTGGGCGGGGGGACACGGACAGAGATCTATCCCAATACCTTCATTAAACACAGTCATATCAACACTTCCAGAGCTGTGAAACACGAGTCAGTTGTACTTCTAATTAAAAGACGATTCCCAAGGCGAGCTAAGACACGTGGCAGAGATTTTCTCGCTTAAGACATGCCTTTTGTGTTATTTAGACACTTCTACTATATGTGGTACTCCACTTTAACACTTTTAACTCTTTCACCGCCAGCATTTTTTTTAAAAAAGTTGCCAGCCAGCGCCAGCGTTTTTCATGATTTTCACCAAAGTTTAATGCCTTCCAGAAAATGTTCTTCTTCAGATATATAAACATACAATATACCAAATGAAAGAACAGACCCTCTGCTTTCAAACAAAAAAAAACGTTTCATCCTACCTTGAGTAGTTCTTTTGTAATCAGCTTTGAATATGGGTAGGTTTCTGCAAAAACTCCACATTATGAGCAAAAAGCAGAGATGATTCAATTTTTGTGACGGACTTTTCATAGAGATCCCATTCAGAGCGATCTTTAAAACAGACACCGACATGCAGCAGCTTGCCATAGGGCAATACTTCCGGGTTTAAAAAGTTGCGGAAGGGCGCCACCTAGTGGATAATAGCGGTATTGCGGAAAGACGGAACTACTCGTCATTGGCGGGGAAGCGTTTTCTCTTGATTGACGAGATATCTCGTCACGAGATATCTCGTCAATGGCGGGGAAAGAGTTAAAATTAATCCATTGTATTGTTAATTTAGCAATAGAACAAAACAAGACTCGGTTAGTACAACCAATTTTGATTTGCGCTTTAATTGAGCCAACTCAAATTCAAATAATCAACCAGCCACTGAAAAGACGAAGAGATAATGCCTACCAATGGCTTTGGGAATTTACGACCCTGCCATCCCAGTCAATTACTGATTAAACTGAAGACCCACCTTGGGAATGTCAGTATTGACTGAATATTGATTACCAAATAGGAGTAATTAATTTTTTGGGGACGGGGCTGAAGTCCAATGTGCATGACCACAGAGGTTTTTTGAGAAACATTTTGCATGAGCAAATATCACTTGTTATTGACACATCGAACATCAGCTGATTGTTTAAAAACAGGCGATGATCAGGATCAGAATCAGTTTGTAGGATCTTCAAATATGGATTTCACAACATAATACTTTGAAACAAGAAATTAAAAGGAAAACTATCGGTATTTGGTAGATTGCATTCTAAGTAATTGAATATCGGTATCAGCACAAAAATGTTGTACTGTGCATCCCGCACACACACCAAATTAAAGTTACTGATAAGAGTTATAGGGAGGGGGGATAAATACACTGAAAAAAATGATTCATTGAATTGAATACCTTTTTTTAAGGTAAGTGGTTGCAATCAATTTATTTAAGCTACATTTAAACAAAAGTTTTAAATTTATTTTACGTTACTAATCTTTTTTGTTTAAATGTAGCTTAAATAAATTGATTGCAACCACTTACCTTAAAAAATTTATTAAATTCAATGAATCATTTTTTTCAGTGTATGACAACTGGGATTAGGTTCTTATTTCTTTACTTTACTCGTAATTTTCATGTAACTAAAAGGAAAACACCACCATTTTCAATATTTTACTATGTTCTTACCTCAAATTAGACAAATTATACTTATCTTTATTCTACACGTGCACTTAATCTTTGTACAGCGCATCGTAAATGTGTTAGCATTTAGCCTAGCCCAATTCATTCCTTAGGATCCAAACAGGGATGAATTTAGAAGCCACCAAACACTTCCATGTTTTCCCTATTTAAAGACTGTTACATAGTTACACGAGTAAGTACGGTGTCACAAAATAAAACGTGGGATTTTATAAGCAGATAAAAAATGTGAACTATATTGTATGGTGGAAGAGCACTCAGTTTGCAGCACTTCGACTCTCTTACACCATACAATTTAGTCATTTTTTATCCGCTTAAAAATCGGCACGTTTTATTTTGTGCCAACATACTTACTCGTGTTACTACTCATGTAACAGTCTTTAAATAGGGAAAACATGGAAGTGTTTGGTGGCTTCCCTGTTTGGATCCTAAGGAATGAATGGGGCTAGGCTAAATGCTAACACAATTATGACGCGCTGTACAAAGATTAAAGAACAAGTTCGGTATTTTACACTTAAAGCCCTGTTTTCAGATTGTTTGTGATGAAATAGAATGGTTTTGACAGAAATTCAGGGACGGATACAACAGAAACCAAAAATTTTCAGGCCAGAATCATATGTCCAAATTACAGTCAAAACCATTCTATTTCATCATAAACAATCTGAAAACAGGGCTTTAAGTGTAAAATACCAAACTTGTCCTTTAAGTGCATGCATTGAAAAAAGATAGGTATGTATAAATTCGTCGAGTTGAGTAAGAACATAGTAAAATGTTGAAAACTGTGTTTTCCTTTAAGTATGTCTTGTCATGAAAAACAATTATGTATACCATAAAAAACATATAATAGAATGACGTCCCTATTACACCAGATTTACAGATGTATTTTATTACAAAAATACAGATAAATAATTATACAATTTATACTTATAAAGCTTTTACAATAAGCCCAGCATTCTGCCAACCACTTTATAAAGAGTGGCGTAAGTCCTACATGATGAGGTGAGCACTGACCAGGCTATATTTTAAAAACTGCATTGCAAAAATTGCATAAACGTATACACAAAACCAGTGCAAGTAAAAAATAAATATAATACTGAGCATCTGGACAAAGTGGCAGATAAACATTTCAAACTTAAGCACAAGATGCAAAGCAGAAGCCTCAATTTGCAATCAAATGTCTGTATGTGGTTCATTCACAGTGTGTGACACATAAATGTGACCCATCAACAGTTTATTATTACAAGCGATCTATTTTTCACACAGTTAAGAGACTAACTGCAGTTTCTGTGACATGATCCTGAGTAAAATTGCAAAGCTCATAATGCCTTATTCAATACTATAAAGCATGTTCTTCATACAAAATGGAACAAATGAAAGAATATGACACACGTCTTTGGTGGTCTGGTGATTAAATACAAATGACAATAACTATGCTATCATCATGGCACATAAAAAACACAGAAAAATATTCATAATCTAGTAAAAACTCAAATTAGCATAAGGTCTGTGATCTGCATGCAACTTCATGAATTAACCCTTATGTTATGTTGGGGTTGTTTCATCCACTATGGGATGCTTTCAAATATTAATTTGGCCACAAATTTCTCTGTGTTTCAGCAAATGGGATAATTTTGGTGACAAATCTTACATTGACACATATTTTGGGAAAATGCTTTGACATTTTTCAAAAACTTAACAATACACCATGGGCAAATTCACAACGCTTTCGTTATGTTTGGGATGAAAATATCCACTAAATTAAACTGCTGTAAAAATGTATCAGATAAATCTTATTTTAAAAAATCTGCAAATCAACATCAGTACTGATCAACACCACCAAATATTCACAAAAATTCCAGGATTTTAGCTATTTAAGTGCCACATTAATAAATAATGTCACTGATTTAATTACTTATTATTATCAATATAAAAATGATTAATTGATTGTGGACTGGATTTTTTTTTTTACCTTTTATCACAGTCCTGGGCATGTCAAAGATTAGTAAAAACATTGGCTTTGATGCAGTGTTAGTTTTTGCAGCTTTTATTTTGTTTTCTCCCTCATTTACTGTTCGTGGCTGTTTTTGCCCCATTGACTTCCATTATAACAAATTTTTGCTTGCAAAGCCGTGACACCTTATTATCATGCATTCTTGTTTGTTGATGGTTTTCCCTTTTGGGAAGAGGTAAAATTTTTATTTTTTACTGTTGATCACCGTTAACCCTTTAGATAGGCCTGTGCAAAACCAAAGATTAGTTTCTGGTAAATGTAAAAAATTAAATCTGATGCTGCACAAAAACTAACAATGCATCAAAGCTTTGTTGTTACTAATCCCTGACCTGCCAAAGACCGCGACAAAAGGTTAAAAATCCAGTCCACAATCACTTTTTATATTAAAAATAAGTTGTTTTGTGTGTGTTTTTATTCCACCCAAATCAGTGACATCATTTATGAACTCGGCAATTAAAGAACATTTAGTAGTTTTGATCAGGACTGAGGTTGATTTAAAGATTTATGCAAAAGAGATTGAAAAAAATATTTATCTGATACATTTTCATTTAGTGGATGTTGTCATCCCGAACATAACAATAGGGTAGTAAATTTGAACAATACACAAAGGTTAAATAATGAGCAGGATTGGTCAGGCCTGTTTCACACATCGGTGTAGCAGCAGAAACACATGCTTTCATACTGAAAGCCAATTGGCTGCTTTAGAGAACTGTAAATGAAAAACATGTATTGTGTCAGCATGTATTTTCATTTGATAATGATCAAAGATTATTGGAGGTGGCCTATAGAGAATAATAATCATGGGTGTCATAAAATGCAATCTTTAGATTACATTTAAATCCAAATGGAAGCCAGATAAACAAAATTTTGTGTCACTATGTATCCTTTTCAAACAATGGGTGAACACTCCGACTCCTTGTATTTTACTTTGTAAAAGACTCAAAAAATGTTACAGTGCATTTTCACTCATTTTCAGCATACAATAAAACAAAAAATAGGCTTTACTTATATACGTATATACTTCTGCTAAGCAGCGCCACAATGCTTATATAAGTTAAAATAGGCATCGAAATGAAAATTCTGACTTAATACAGTACATGACAACAACTAAGTTTCTTGTGGCAGTACAATACACTCTCGTGATCGCTTAACATAAAATATTCTTAATAAACTACAAGCATTGGATGCTGTCTCGTAAAATCACAACATAAGATCAAGCAGTCAGTCAAAGCAAACCTTGTATCATAATTGAGAATCTTAAAACTTACTAAGCAAGCGTTGCATACAACAAAATCTTCTACATTGTTCCTTTTCTATGTTTTACACACTATTGTACTTCAAGTTTGCATTTATTATAAGCAGCAAAGCAATGAAATGTAAATGACCTGCAGATATCTTCAGTGAGGCTTGATTCTCATTTGCTTTATTGGAACGTAGAATAGTTCAGTTCTCCATCCTCTTGCTGTTAGAACCTAACACAAAAAGAGACATATCAGAGTGATCAGCCACAACACAGGATATGCTAATCACCATACTAATAATATCCCACTACCTATGTCTAGATGGACCATAGGAATCAAGCATTTGGGTGCTGGCCTGTTCCAGATTCCAGTCACATCTTTCCAAAACCTCCACACATTCAGAACGAGCTTTCAGACCGAGTCTAAACAGCTGCTCCACCTACATCACAAAAAAGTAATCAATATGCAAATGCTGCTAAAATGCTTTTACTACCATCATCTTTTGTGGCAGTACCTTTAGGTATTTCACAGCCTCCTGAATGTTCCAGCTATGAGTCTGAAGAGCCGTTTGACATTCCTCTACAGTTACCCCATGTACCGCCTCCTGAACCTACAGATACAGACACCAACCAATAGTAAGCATTTACAATGGTTACCATATTAGTCAACTTAATCGCCATTTACTCACTTGTTGTACTGGGACACGATTGTAGGTAGTAGACGGTGTGACTGATCCTCCCGGCCAAGCCAGATTTTGGGAGCTCTCACTGTTATTGGTGTGCATAGGGGAAAGGTTGGGTTTATTGACTTGCTGTTGAACCATGGGCCTGACAGTGGCCATATTTGTGGCTCTTTTCTCATCACTTCCCTCCGGTTCCTTTAAGAACCGATCAAACTTGTCCAAATATGTTGGTTTCTCTGGTAGAAGATAATAATGAGTAGTGGTCGCCTTTACACCTCCATACAAGCTAGGCAGGGTGCAGGGGCTCTGGGTTTGCCTCACGTCAGTTGAGCCATACTGAGAACTGGTGGTGGTGGTGGTGGCCGTGGATGTGTAAGAGGTGGCGGAGGAGCTGGATGGCGCTGAGGAATAAGATGACGGGGAGAGGCAGGAACCCAATGATCCGACACAGCAAAGGCTGGATCTTTGTTGAGGGGAGCCTCCCTGCGGTGCCATAGGGCTCGCTGCCCGAGAGTTGGGCTGGGATAATGCGTGATCCCTTGGGGGTATCTGAGGTGGACAACGGCTCCCATCTTCGTGGTCTCCGGGGGAGATTGACAGTCTGCTGCCGTATATTCCTGCCCGCCTAGAGGGCCGCATGGGTGGGATGGGGATTCTGGGGGGGAGCTGAGGTTTGTCCTCGTAGGATGAGGGTAGGATGATCTGGCGGTGTGGTACAAGAGGAATGGGTGAAGAAGGAAGGGAACGTCCTGTCGGAGGGACGCGAAGTTTCACCATGGCCTCCCTCTGGAGTTCCTTGAAAATATCTGCTGATTGTGAAAAGGAATGGCTTTCCTCAATGCTCTTGGATGGTAGAAAGAGATTGTCCTCCACGTTGCGTTTAGCATCATCTTCTAATCGTATCTCTTCAGATGTTGTGTCTTCATGCACCGCAGATGCATTTATGGAACGCACCTCAATATCCTCCTGCTCCTCACACTCCACAGCCACCTCGTCATACGCTGGGAGACAAGGCAAGGGGCGCATGTCCCAATCCACCACCGGTGTGGGGTGCAAGGGGTTGGGCAGAGAACGGTTGGGGCTCTGCGGTGGTGCCATGTCCAGAATGGAAGCAGCGGAGGACAGGGTTGGTTTTGGTGTGCTGGGGTTGGGAGTTTCTGTAATGGGGGAGGGCGAGGTTGAGCTGAAACTGTCATCCCCGAAGTCTATAAGGGACACTTCGCTGAGACGGTCCCTTGGGCTGGTACTTTCCCAAGGGCGGAGACGCAAACCCAAGTATGTTGGGGTCTTATAGGAGAGCTTCTTCACACCTGTCACTATCAAATCATCGTCGTCATCATCATCGAGCACAGAGTCGTAGAACGGTTCTGGGAACAAAAATAATAAGCAATCATGAATGGAAGAAAATTGCTGGGATTCTTCGAAGAAAAGAAATGAATCTTACTCTTAAGAAGAACCGCTGGCTTAGGAGGCCTAGGAGGAGGTTGTTCTGATGCAACAGTAAGAAGAGCAAAGATCAGAAACAGAAGACAATGAACAGAGAGCATAAGTGAAAATTCATCAAGAATTTAAAAGGAGAGCAGAAGATTGTGGGTAACAAGTAGTTGTTTTTTGGACCGGTTTGGTAGTTTTGTAGGCTTGGCTGTATCTGAATCAAACCCAAGAACATCTGGAGGATCCATAGGATTACCAAGGTACAAGCTGAACACAAAGCACAAAGAATGTGATGAATAAGCAAACTCACCTCAAACATACAGTAGGGGTGCGCGGGGCAAAAACTAACACGGGGTTAGTTGTAACACGGACTGTTTACATTGTTGCACAAGGTTGAGCTTTTGTAGTTCCAGTATTTTTTTCACGCTGCCAAAAAAAATGATCTCCCGCAAATTATTGGAAATGTATAATGTTTTTCCAGAGAGTTATTGATGAACGAGTGTTTTGGTGGCATGTAAGTTAATTTGTTAATGTTTTTTTCGATTTCTAAGTTGGGTGTGTAAGATACCAAAATCCAATGCTATGTCATATTAATCAGTGTCTTGTTGACTAAAACATAGCATCATTTTGAAATATGTCTGCAGCTCTTTGGAACTTTTTTTGTGGGCTTGAAAATATTTTGACCCAGCGAGGGTAAATTGTAACGCTGTGTCACAACTAACCCCTCAGCACTTACGATATAAAAACCGCTAACGTTAGCATAATTCATGACATTGTTTTAAATAGGCAACACAAAAATAAGGGCTGGCTGCCAACAAAATAAATGTGCCTGTCTTATTAAAAATCGTGTCTCAAATTTATTTTTGTTCACATTTTTAATATTGATTGAATAATGTCATGTCAAAGATTGAAATCGTAATGAAATAAATGGCTAAAATCAGACTTTGATGCTCATTATCTCAGAATTTGATTTTGAAACTGTAGTATGGTCATTACAGACTGGGTCACATATAAAAAGGTTTTTTTTGTCATAATTGTGCTGCTTTTTCTCACATATTTAGACATTTGTATCCATTTATAATTGAACTAGTGTTAGAAAAGGGCTGGATGAATGAATTAAGTGTGGAAACCTGTCTATTATAGACAGATATATAAACAATATCCACTTTAAGTATATAGACAAAATAGTATTGAAATATTTGCCTGCAAACTTAATTTTCACCAAGTTTTACAATTAACCCCACCTATGGGGTATGTTGTAACGTTTGCACTTCTCTCACGTTTGGTGTAATTGTCCAAGAATGGTAAGCAATAGAAACAAACTTCAAATGTTCATTTGTAGCAAAGATGTGTGTGTGTTGCTTGTGTAAAAATATAATTCATCAAACTCAAATATTTTTTGAATGATTGAGCCAAAACCAAAAACCGTAAGGTTGTGCCTCGCTCTCCCCTATTTTTAAATAAAATAACACATTGCTGCTCTCTAGTGGCGAAAGCACATAAAGCGTTTTAAGTCTGGAGAGATTGATTAAAAAAAAATCTATAGACCATCCACGCGCGGTCATATTGTCTTACTCATCGATCTTGTCCGGGGCGCCCCAGCAGCGGTGTGGGTCTGTGTCTCCGTGGCCTGTGTGGATGAAACTGTGTTTGAGAGGTCGGCTGATGTCATGAGCAGACAGGCCAGCCACAGATGTCACCACGTTCCTGGGGAACTGTCCCACTTTTAAAGTCTGCCTGTTCTGACCCCTCCACCAGTAGTTCTCCGCTCTGTAGCACAGAATATAAGCTTGAACAGTTGTAAGCATGCATGATACATTTATTTTGACTACATTACATTCACATTTATGCATTTGGGTGATGCTTTTATAATCCAAAGCAACTTGAGTGCATTTAAGACATACGTTTAAGTATGTAGGTTCCCTGGGATCAAACCCACAACCTTTTGCACTGCTAACACAATGCTCAATTGAGCTATAGAAACACGGCTAGTCAAGATTACTGTATGTTTTTATACAAATTGAATCAGATTCTGTGGAAATGCAAGCCTTTAATGTGAAGGCATTACAAAAATGCTCACCTGCCCTCGATGATGGTGATGACATCATTGGAATTAATTTTAAGTTTGTCTGGCTCATCAAAGTCCTGCAGTGCCCTCATATCTGTGGGCATTGTCTACAAATAAGTTACAAACAACTTTGATTACAACGACACACAATTATGATTGAATTTTTATGGTGTGAATGCAATACAATGATGTAATAGCCCCTGTACTGTTATTATCTGACATCTCACCTCCACAAGAAAGTCCCTGAGAGACACAAATGTCGGCCTGTCCTCGGGTTTGGGTGACCAGCATTGTAGCATGACATTATAAATGTCCTGTGGACAGTCTTCTGGTTTGATAAGCCTCTCTGACTCCCTATCGATCTTATGAAGAATCTATACAGAAGGACACACAAAATGTCAACCAACTTAGTGTATATAGCTCAACAAACTTGGGGTCAGGTACTGTACAGTAAGTGTATACCTGGCTCCCATTGAGCCCAACCCAGGGTTCTTGCCCATGAGTAAACATTTCCCACAACGTTACTCCAAACATCCAAGTATCACTGGCATGGGAGAAAGTACGTGTCTTTAGGCTTTCTGGAGCACACCTGCAAAACACAGAAAATGTTAATGTGGCCTAGAAAAAATGAGCAGAAAGGGGGATTCAGGTTCTCCTCTCACCAGGCAAACGGGACTTTGTGGTGCTCTTGCATGACGTAATGATCATCGTTTTTAGGCAAAGCTCTCATGAGGCCAAAATCCCCGATCTTTACCAGGTCATTGGTGGCTAAGAGGATGTTGCGTGCTGCCAGGTCTCTGTGGATGAACCGTCGGGACTCCAGGTACGCCATGCCACAGGCAATCTGAACGGTGTAATGGCACAGCACTGATATCAATATATGGCCTTGTCGTTTTCTCAGGCGGTCCAACAAAGAACCTAATGGGGCGAGCTCTGTAACCTGAAACATAATTAGAAAGAGATTTAAAAAATTACACTTTGTTTGCTCTAAAAGTTGTCTATTTAGATTTTTTTGGCTTAAAAATTGCAAAATGGGTACATTGTTTTGATAAGGCCCATAAGGTGCATGCAAATTGTGCATTTTCATCTGTGGGTGATTCTCATGAAATCCAGATTTAGAAGGTGTCCAGTATCAGAATTTTAAAAAAGCCCTTAAAGCCAATTTCTTGCACATATAAGATTAAGGTCTAAACTTACTATAAACATTATTTTTAGAGGATTTAAAAAAATTCCTATAGAATTATTCAAATTTTTTTGATTATCATTATCAAAAATTATCATTACCGCAACATGATATTACATTAAATATATGCATTTACAAACTCATGTTTCGGTAATGAGAACTAAAAAGTTGTCTTGCAAAATGGGTACATTGTTTTGATAAGGCCCATAAGGTGCATGGAAATTGTGTATGTTCATTTGTGGGTGATTCTCACGAAATCCAGATTTAGACAGTGTCCAGCATCAGAATTTAAAAAAGCCCTTGAAGCCAATTTTTTGAACATATAAGATTAAAGTCTGAACTTACTATAACAACTATTTTTAGAGGATTTTAAAAAATCCTATAGAATTATTAAAATTTTTTAGATTATCATTATCAAAAATTATCATTACCGCAACATTATATTACAATAAATATATGCATTTACAAACTCATGTTTCGGTAATGAGAACTAAAAACTTGTCTAGGTACTATGACCAACAAAATTGCAATTTCAGAGAAAAAATAAGAACTGCTTAGTGTCAGAGTCAATTATGTCCCTTCCAACATTTTTTTTTTTTAATTTTAGTTCCTTAAGGGCTTAAGGGCGATTTATAGTCGTGCGTAGGTTCTACGCCATAGCCTGTGCGTAGCTCTGCGTAGCCTGACGCGCATCTCGCAAAATTTTTAACAGCGCGTCAGTTCTACGCGGACCGCAAGTGCTGTGATTGGTCCACCACAACCCCTCCCGTCAAGAAAAAAAAACTTTGTTATAGGTATTTCCGTTTGCGATGGTGAAAACAAAGAATGGCCAAGTTGAGGAGTGATTTAACTCAAACTGCAACAAAAGTCGCTGTTTATTTACATCCATCATTGCTGGTCTTCTCAAATTATACACAACAAGTTGCTGTTTCTTCTTCGTTTGTGGCTTAACTTGCAAAGTTTCTTCTTCTTTGGCGTTCGCGCTGCTACTGTGGTTACACGCGTGGTTACTGCCTACCAGCGGCCTGCGCGTGTGTTTGCAACGGCGTAGGACCTACGCTCGACTGTAACGAGCCCTTTAAACAATGATTGAAAGTTGTTGCGGAGGATGAGAAAATTGGTCTTGGACACATTTATATTCCTTATTATTGTCTTTACATTTACCAACGATCACCAAATACCACATGTTTCTTCACTGTAAATGTTTATAGTATAACATGCACTGAAGCTTTTTATTTTTTAGATTTTTTAATTGTAAATATTTCCATGTCAAAGAACCCAAATCCAGTCATGGACATGAAAATATTCCCCATAAATGTGGAAAAAAACAACAAAATTGGTTTGTATGATGTCATTTGAAATCATGTGCAAAAATGAACAGATGTTTGTAACGGTATGCTTCTTATTTTGATATCATTTACTTTTTTAATCAAAATATTCCTTGACACCTCATAAGTCTAATTTCGCGAGAATAACTCCTGTGCTATTTTCAAAGGAAAAAACTTAACAAAATGTGTTGAAGTTTAGGGTACTATACACATTAATAAATAAAAAAAATCCCAAATATTAAATAAGGAAACATTTGAAAAAGGGGTGTGTATAACTTGAGATTCTGAGATTCTTTCTGCTTTCTTACCATCTTCATGGGATGCGTAAGGACAACACCATACAGGCGAATAAGATTTTGGTGATCCAGGGAGTGCATGGCATTCACTTCCCTTATGAAGTCATCTAGACCGTCACCCTGGTCCAACAGATCAGTCTTCAGGCACTTCACTGCCACATTCAACTATAGCACAGGAGGAAGTGTTGCTTACATTTACATTTTACATCTATTAGGTACATGTTTTACTTTTATGCAGAGTGACTTTTTTGCTTGTGTGTTCCTCTGGATCAAACCCCCAAACTTTGCGCTACTAATGCAATGCTCTACCAATTGTGCTTATTGAGAATATGTAAAACTCATCATTGCTATTGCTTTCTCCATTACTAGGTTTCTTACCACTCTTCCTGAAGGGGCTTGCCATTCTCCACGATTTACCACTCCAAATGATCCATCACCCAGTTTCTCATACAGGGTGAGGTCTCTGTCACTGATGAGGCAGGTGAGGTCTGCCAGTTGTGCGTCTGGATTAGTTGATAAGGGCGATGAACTTCGTAACGAACCTGGGGTTTGGGAGTCAGAGTCGGGACGTTTCCCTGTGAATACCTGTTGGCCCAAGCACAAAGACTACGGCTGAGGGTGATTCTACCTGCCTCTGCCTTACTGATACACATGGGACATACATTATGTAATTCATAAATCTTGCAGACAATTGTGATATACACTCTCAGAAAAAAGGTACAAGAAGGTACAAAACTTGTCACTGGGGCGGTACCTTTTCAAAAAGTACACGTTGTAAGATGCATATTGGTACGTCAAAGGTACACACTGGTAACTTTTTAATGACCCCCACATATGATGAACCTTTAACGAGGGACCCCTTCTCTAAAATATCCATATTTTTATAAAGAAACATTTAAAATCTGTTCTATTATAGTAGTTGTAATATTATAAAGTCAGCAAATTGTTTACAAATTTAAATAATTAGCTACACAATTTTTGCTTTGTCTTTGTTCTCTTAAAATGTTCTGGGGACACCTTGGAACCTTCTAGGGGACGCCTGGGGGGACTCCAGTTTAAAAGCCCCCTGCCTTAAAGGTACATATCTGTACCAAAATGGTACATATTAGAACCTTTTTAAAAGTTACCGTCTTAATTATTACCAAGCACAGATGACAGACAATTTCTGATAGCACAATATTAAAAAAAGAAAGCGTTCACACCATACCTTGCTCATCCATGACTTGCGTTTACACAAAGCCCTTCTCCTTTTGACCGCATCCCACAGACGCCTCTGTCCTGCAGAACCACAAACAGACAGTAACAACAATAAAGTCAGATGTCCGCTATATACAATATAAATAAGGGATAATGTATATAGGCAAACGCTTGTTATCGCAGAAACAAGCCCTGACACTGTGATCAGTATGACACTGAAGGGGCTTATTTCATGGTAATAACCAGTTGCAGGTACATTATCCCATTTATAACATGGCTTTACCTCTCAAGTAAGGTAAGGAACATTAAATATTGATTTAAAATATTTTTTTAGCTCATTTTTAATTAACGCAGACCTTGCACAAGGAAAACCTGTTTATTTTAGGTTTAAGATAAAACAAGACGTTTAAATGTCACAAACACGCTATTTGGTTTAATAATTTGTTAATATAATGTCCTATATGTTATTAAAAGACATATTTATATAAAATTTTTGCACACTGTCAGAACATTAAAACTTTGAAGAGGATGCATTTTTAATGTAAAGTATATCATTTAAAGGAAAACACCACCCTTTTTCAAAATTTTACTATGTTCTTACCTCAACTTAGACAAATTAATACATCCCTATCTTTTTTCAATGCGTGCACTTAATCTTTGTATAGCACGTCGTGAATGTGTTAGCATGTAGCCTAGCCCCATTCATTCCTTAGGATCCAAACAGGGATGAATTTAGATGCCACCAAACACTTCCATGGTTCCCCTATTTAAGTATGGTGGCACAAAATAAAACGTGACGATATTTTAGGTGGATAAAAAATGAGAACTATATTTTATGGCGGAAGAGCACTTAGTTTGCAGCACTTCCACCTCGGGCGCAGTAATATTGACGTAAGTTTGAGCATGAGGGGGAGAAGTCAGGTGTGATGATGGCCGAGGTCGAAGTGCTGCAAACTCTTCAGCCATACAATATAGTTCTCATTTTATCCGCCTAAAAAATATTGTTTTTTACATGGTGACAAAAATAGTAAACTTTTATTTTTAAGTTATTATATTTAATTTATATAAACTAGCAGACCTTACTTAATAAACAGACGGTTGATGGATGTGACCATTTCACAAGACCCACTCTGGCCATCCTTACTCACCTGGGCGGCCCATGCCAATCTTTTCAAGGTCCTCGTTTTTGACATAGTCAAAATGTGATAGGCGCGTAACATTGAGGTCGTCACGGATACGCAGGAAGTACTGCTGGAGCTGCACGTCAGTCAGCAGCTCCATGAGCCACTCAGTCCCCTCATCCGACTGCATCTCCACACCGTCTGCCTGCGCAAACGCATAACACTCATTACAGCAAAACATTTCTCATGCAACCAGAAAACACAGCATGGCTGAATAAAACAGTAAATTTTGCCTAATACCTCATCCTTCATATCGTATTGCCTCTGGTAGTCTGAGGCAGTCGCCATTTCTGTATACAAAGCAAAGCTTTCAGGGAGTGTGTGTAAGTGAATCGCACTCCCTCCGGGTGTGTCCTGTTTTCATAGTAAACTGTGGAGCATTGCCTCTGATATGTGAGATATTTTTTTTTTGGTTTAATTCTTGCTCCCAACGGCTACACGAAACTCTCCTTCCTAAGATATAGTTACGGAGGGAATAAAACGTGCGTAATTTGATTCTGCAGCCACACACAACAGTTACGGTCTCGTGGGTCTTCTGTTGCAAAACCTCTGCCCAGCTTTTTGTGAAAGTGTGTGAAAGATTAATCTCATCCCTTTTGATTCACAAATTCAATGCGGACTGATTGTGCCTTAAATCAAACCGCAGCATTTTCCGGATTTCCATATAAAATACGTCGACGTTCATCATCTGTCTCTATCGGCTTTAGTCTCCTGTCTCAGTCTGGAAAGCTAACATGCTTGTTATTAGCCCGTCCCAAGATATTTACATCCGTTTGCAGTCTCTCATCCCGAAACTGGTGTTTTGCTTGCTGAGTCACAGTGAGCTGCAGTAAAAGTGGGCAGACTGCAAAACTCTCTCTCTCTCTTGTTCAGCATCCACCTGTTTTACTAATGTGTGCATTGACGGGAATCGACAATTTGCTATAAATACTCGACTTTGGTATTGAACGAATCAGACTGAGCTATTCATTTTATTTTTGGCCTTAAGTTATTTATGGTGCAGGGAACAAAGAAGTCAGGATGAGATTGAAGTAGAGTTTTGAGAATAAATGTTTAAATGTTTCCCATTGCATAAAGTATGGCAACGAATGAAAAGGATAAATGTTAGATAAAAGAAACCACAGAGTGATATAAAAGAGATAAAACTAACACAGCTATTAGGCAAATCCAGTATCTGGGACAACAGTTATGGCACTATTATACAAAAATGTTAAACTGTGCAGAATGATGCAATTAACTAATCACAAGAGACATACATACATTTTTAGTGTGTAACATACACATTAAAAAATTTTGGTTTTTTTTAACCGAGGGTCAACCTTCCGATCTCTCTGATGAAACCAATACGGAAGTGACTTAAACTGCAATTCATCAACGGGCCACTAGAGGCGGGCTCCAAAAGGAATTCAATTTCCATAGACCCCCATGTTAAAATGTCCAACTTTACAGTAGAAAATAATATGTTTACAGCCTGGTATCAGAAGTGTTTTGGTCTTTATACCTAGTTTTGAAAGCTCCGCTCGTCAATGTCAGTTTCTTACATGGCCATCCAATCACAGGCTGGCAGGCAACGCCTACCATTTGCTTCAAAAACGCTCTTCACAAACCTATGGGTGACGTTGGTTAGGGTGTTGGTGACTCTCCAGGTCGCAGACGTCACGGACACTACGTCCATATTTTTCATAGTCTATGGTTTTAACCCATAATTTGGTCAAATATGGACAAACCTAACAAATGCTGGGTTGTTTAAACCAAAACAACAACCCAGAATAGGGCCATTCATAACCCAACAGTTGGGTTTGTCCATATTTGAGCCAACTATGGGTTGAAACAACCAAAGACTTTTTCTTTAGATATGTCAAAACAATTTACATATCTATTTACATTTACATATGTAGTATATACACACAGAACTGTAAATCAGGACCTGCTGACAGATTCAGTATTGATGAATTATGCAAGGCAGCATATGCCCGAGAGAGAGAGAGAGAGAGAGAGAGAGAGAGAGAGAGAGAGAGAGAGAGAGAGAGAGAGAGAGAGAGAGAGAGAGAGAGAGAGAGAGAGAGAGAGAGAGAGAGAGAGAGAGAGAGAGAGAGAGAGAGAGAGAGAGAGAGAGAGAGAGAGAGAGAGAGAGAGAGGTGAATGTTCTTATGTAAGTTTCCAAACACCCTGAATGAAAGCAGTGTGCCTACAGACACAAACATATTCACACTCTCCCTCTAAATACACAAATCCAGAGAACGATGACATCGTAACCATGACAATGACGCAACAACCCTTAGTAACTGGAGCATGACTAAGAGGAGAGGACAGATGGTATCTCTACCCACCTAGATGCCCCATATACACGAGGAACGCCAATATAAGAAGAACATGTAGAAAGGATAAAACATACACCCTTTGAAACATGTAGGGTGGGTTGCACCAACAAGGATTAACTTAAGCAGAGTTTAGAGCTAATCTAGGGTTTGTTGATCTCAGTTTAATTTTAATTTGAGTTGTGTTGCACCACTTAAATTTAAACACAGATTAACAAATCTCAGATTAAAACTTTAAACTGTATTAAACCCTTCATCTGCGATTTATTTTGTCCGCCATGTTGAATTTTCCAGAGTAATTAAACAGCAACAATGTTGACCTTGTCATTCAAAAAGGAAATAAACAGTTTATGCAAGCAAAGGTAATGTAATTTTTGTATTATAAATCACCTACATACACCGGTAGGCTAATTGTATTGATTAACAAATCTGAGGGCTGTTCCATAAAACTCGCTTGTAAAAGCAAGGATTACAATTAAAAACCTGACTTGAATTAACCAAATGTATCAGTCCCGCTTAAATCAGTTCCATAACGGGTAGTTGAGGTTTACGCAGTCCTACTAATTTGAACGAGGCTCAAGAAGTCAAGATAATAGCTCGTGCACGCTATTCTTGAGCAGACCTAGTGGTCGAGCGTAGATCAAATCGATCAAAGTTAAAGAGAGAGCGGTGATTTGTTAATACTGCTGCAATAAACAAAACCATATAAAAGGCTGGGAAATCACTACGAACTAAATACTTTGTACTTTTCAAAGTGCTTCATTAAAGGAGAAAATAAAATACAATTGTATTAATTATTATTTTAACAAATTGTGTTAAATTTGGTATATAAGTTAATTTTTATACTGATAGTGGTTTATAAAGTCAAATAAAATGTCAGAGAGTCAGCGGTAATATCATGGCATTTACAGTTCAGTGTTTAGAAGTCTAGTTAAGCAACAACTGAGGCTTAGCCTGGCATTTAGCCTGCCTCGGACCAGGCTAGTTTCCAAGTGCCATAGTAACTGAGTTCCAACTTTTTCAAGTTCACTTAATGGAACCGAATCGACTGACAATAAGTCTGACTTCACAAAATAAGCCTGGCTTTTTTCGTAATCTTGTTTTATGGAACAGCCTCTAATCATTTCTAATAATTTAGCCAGACATTTAATTTTAAATAAAACATATTTAAACCTCCTCATATTCAAGTTTAAAGTTAATCCCTCACTTAGATTTAAAACAGAGTTTTAAGAAATGGAGCAACAGGATTAAAGATCATCTAGATTTACTGTAAAACTTAAACTTGGATCAAAATGGAAGTTTAAAGGAAAGCCTGATTATTTTTAAACAGGTTTAAAGTTTGGTGCAACATAATTATTAAATAAGCTTTGATTTAAACCAGATTTAGGCCTAATCCTTGTTTGTGCAACCCACCCAAAGGGTTTTTGATTCTGTAGACAAGTTTTGCAATTCCCATGAATCCTCTAAGATTCAACTGAGAGCAAAATAAAGTAACTGCTATTAATTGCTATTGGTTTGTGAACCAAAAGTATAGACGGTTACGTGTCTGGGCGGAACTTAACTTCCGTTCTCTGTTTGTTTAATGGGCTGACTAGTGGCTAAACTGAACTCTGGAACAAATACCTCATCGAAAATAAAAAAAAATTGGTTTCCTAAAGAAGATGGGAGACGCCGATCATGAATCACCGTTATGTTAAGGGAGGTTTGGCAGCCGCTCTTTAGCTAAAGGCGGGGTGCATGATTTTTAAAAAACACTCCAGAAAAGGGAGTCGGGCCGACTACCAAAACACACTTGCAGCCAATCAGCAGTAAGGGGCGTGTCAACTAACCAACATCGTTGCCTATGAGTGGGGCGGGTCTATCAAATGAAGGTCCAGATTCTATTGGGGTGGGGCGTGTTTGTTTAGGTGATTTCAAATGTCAACATTACGCCTTTAAACAGAGAATTGAGTATAAAAACCGCCCCGAGAACTGAAATCAAAAATCGTACCGAGAATCGAAATCGAATCGATTTGATTGCTGGTGAATTCTCAATCGAATCGATCTGGAACATCTGAATCGATACCTAGCCCTAGTAGAAAGTAGTAAATCATAAAAATGACTTTAGCTACGTTTTTGAGGCAGGGTCACAAATTATAGAAAACAAAAACAAAACATGACAGAGAATTAAATACAGCTTATTTTGTATTCCACTATCTGTGCTAACATGTACCAAGACATTCAACAATATACAGTCTGGGAAACAAATGAAATGATACCCAGATGTGGTCTTACCAAGCTTTATGTCAGTCCTGAGGTCCTTAGAAAATGTCCACTGAATTCAGACAGACATCATGGACAATCCTCCAGCATCCAGTGTTTGTCTCCATGACAGGCACATAGGAATTTAAGGCTTACTCGTGTAAACATTCAACTGCAAAGAGATTTACATATATAAGCCTTGATGACACAATGTCCATCATATCAAAAATCTTCTTATGTTCATGTCCTGCTGTAAATACAATACAAATAGCACTACAACCATTACACACTGGACATAACGTTACAGTACCTGTTGTCTCACCTCACCCTGGTAAATCGCTATAACTAAAGGCCGCTCCTGGATTATTTATTTAATTTTATATCATTTTCAAATTATTATTTTAGATATACCTAAAACATGATTAGAAGTCGATGAATACCAACCTAGCCGTGTCTCAAATCGTAGCATACGGCCAAATAAACAACATTTTTGGACACTATTACGCGTCAAGTCAGCGCGTGTCCATATGCATAATGTACTCATTCTAACCAGACCGCGTTTTACATTTAGACACGACCACTGTCCACCTAAAATTCCGATATCAAGAATCACAAATATGCGTTTTCAACTTACTTAAAATGCGTTTATACACATTCAGATACATTTAAGCGAATTAAAGATTGTGTTAGCCATATTCACTGACTGGCTGGCTCTGTAGTGATGTAGGATGAGGTTACCTGCGTCGATTTCCGACCATCTGATACCGCGGCGGTCTAGTCACGCTCATTTAGTTTTAAGTAAATGCTATTTTAAAACAGACAGATTTTTTCAGATTTTTTACTCTGACATAAATTCTAATTTTATAGGAAAGATAATTAGCTGCTCAGCGTCCGTAATCCTCCAGCTTCTTCAATAAGGATTGATCTTTTTCTTAAAGGCACAGTGCACCCACACTTGCAGGCACATAGAGGGGGCGGGGTCACTGTATCAGGGAGGAAACACAGCAAGCTATTTACATTTTTCATCTTAAGTCCAATCATAAACCTAATCCTCACACAAATACAAAACATTTTAAAAAATATGGCCCATATGAAAAAAATACTATAGTACATGGTATTCACTAGTAAAATGTATATTGTAGAGGTACATTATATAAGGACTAATTGAAGACAGACTGTTGAATTATTCAAAAATAATGCACACCCAAGGTGGTAATGCAGATTGTGCATTATTTTCAAATAATTCAATAGACCAAAGTCAATTATTATTAAGCTTATACCACAGTCACTAAAGACATAGGTAAGAAATTTGACATGTCAGGTGTGTGTTTATAAAAAAATAATGCATAGCCATGGAAAACTTCTCAACCAATCAAAATAAAGCATTCAACAGCCATATGGTATACAAACTTTAGTAATTACTGTACTTTGCTTACCTGCGCTATTCTGAAACAACCATAGTGAATTGATATGTAGCGAATACTGTAGTATACTCTACTATTTACTATGGTAAGAAAAAACACTCTCCAAGAATTTTATACGGTTTACACTAACATACACTACAGTATTTTTCATGTTGGTGTCCAATGAAGTTATTGATGTTTGTTCAGACATTCAGAAAAACACTATAGGCAAATCTATACATATTGTAAATGTAACCACAACAAACAAACCTTACATTCGGACTTTTATACAATAATGACATTCAAATAAAATTTTTCTTATGGGGATCACAATGTTGCCGGTGAGGATTATCGCTTGTGTTTTGCTATATCGAGGACACCATCATAAGTTTGATCTTCCGAAATAAAGCAAAGACATTTAACATTTAATTAAGTTTTTAAGCCATTTGGTGTTGTTTTTACAAAAGCTCAGTCATACAAAAACAAAAAGTCAGGCGTAAAGCTCAAGTTTATTAGAGTAATGTTGACAGTTTTTGAACACAAAGATCAGTATTGTAAAAAAAATGTGTTGGTTTAACTCAAGTTGCCAGGTAGCCTTAAAATTTAGTTGATTTGACTTTAAAATATTAGTTAATTAACATTAACATCAAGTTGAATAAACTCAAAATTAAGGCAACCAGGTTACTTTAAGTTAAACCAACATATTTTACAGTGTAACAACAAATAACCATTTCACACCCCTACACCCAAAACATCCTTGATCATCTTAAAGCTGGTAAATCAAACCCTAACTGGCAAGAAGTAACAGTTGAAATGCCTAGTTATTTTTATTAGCTCAAGTGCACTAAAGTGTGTTTTTAAAACACTCTGAAATGTTCAGTTTCATTTCATGCACATACTAACATGCTATGAAAGATCAAAAAAGCTTTGTAACTTTCTGGTAAGTGCCACATGAATAGACAAAGTGACTGATGTCCACTAAGCTTTATCAGAAGTGCCTTAATACATTGATCCACTACCAAAAATCAACAGAAAAAAAACACATTCGAGTCATTAAACAAAAAGACCATATCCTTTTTACAACACCTGCTTTGGAACACAAAAAAAGTGCAAACTCAAACAACACTCAAAAAGGACATTTTGAAAGTAACCCGAACACCAAATATAAAACACAAAAGCATGACTAAATCAAAACCACAACTGACATCTAAAAATGATTGTCCGGCGTAGGCCTACTTAGTCTCAAATAGTAACAAAGCAGAAAAAAAACACACAAATACATAAATAAACTATGGGAAACACTGTTCCCGATAATTTGATCCACGCTGTAGTGAAATATGAGGGTCACTGCCCTCGATATATACACGCTGGTAGGCAAAAACTACCATCAAAGACTCCACATTATGGAAGACACTGCTCCCGATAATGGTTTTACAATAGAAATATAAATGTTACAAAAAAATGCTTTGTCACAGAAATGCTCAATTAAATATTGAGTTGCTCAAAATGGAAATTTTTTATTTTTACCAATTTATTTTGCTTCCACACCAACAAAAATAAGCTTTTTTTATAGTAAACTGCCACCATAACTCTAACATGTTTTAATCATTTGGTAACAATATTGTTGATTTCGTTTCCTACATATTTAGAAAAGAGGAACTGCATTCAAATTATATATATATTTTTTGGGGGTGTATTTCCATGCGTAACAATATACATTTCTGATGACAGCTGTTGGTAACATGCATTTTATTTCTGTAGCAGATGCTGCTTTTAAAGAATTGACAGTATAACCGTCACAATTATGGAAGGCACTGCTTCCGATAATAAAAAAACTTTTATAGTGAACACTGTCACTGATAAATAAATAAATAAGGTTCTCAAGCACTGCTAAACGGGTGCAAAAACATCCCGTGCATCAATTTGGGGTTAAGGTGCCACTGCCGTTCAATTTTCACATAGCAGCAAATGTCAAATTTCTCAATATGCACTTATGCATCAGCATCAAACTTGATAACTTGTTTATCTTGGGGTTGACAATTTGAACCTTTAAAGTTGGTGAAGGAGTTTCAATAAATAATAGTAGACTCCTTTATCATAGTGATGAAATAAATGATACAATATATGAAATGTATCTTTATATATAGAGAGAGTTACACAACTTCATATGATTAAAGAATTTGAATTCATTAACCCTATCTATGCAAATTTGTGTATATCAAAGTCAAATTGTGAAATTCATAACTTTTTATATTTAGCCGGCGTCAAATAACTCATTTTCTACAGTAGATATGCTTGTTCAACTGTATTTAGTGCTTAGTGCTGTACTGAACTCAAATCAAGGCTATTTGGTAGCAGTGGGTTTATGTTTGTTGTCAGTTTATCGAGACACTAAAAGCCAGGTTTGTTGTTGTTATAGTGAAATACATTATATCTCATTGTCTAAAGACCAGATTTCTCCAGCCAGGTCATTTGCACAGCCCTGGATGGTCCAGGTGAGCAGAGCAAACTGGTTTAAAACCTGGTCCATGTCCAGGGTAGCCTCGCCTTTGCTTACACTTTTCAAGTAGGTTTCCAGGTCTGAGGCCGTTTGCCAACCGTTACCGAAGAAGACATGGCGGAATGGGACATCTCTCAGAGAGACGTAAGGAGAGATCAAATTATGCTCCACCTGTAAAGAGATCGACGGGCAAATAAGAGAATACGAGTTTTATATATCAGCGCCACCTGCTCTATTCAGACATGAAATATGAAGCCCAAAAAAAAAAAAACTACAAAACATGAATAACGTTACCTTCATTATACGGTTATTAATGATACGAGACATCTCCATGTCTTCCAGGTCACTGTTTCTGATGTAATTTTGTAGGGAGTATGCGGCACGACTATAAGAGCCCTTTGCTGACATCAGCCACTGTGTTGACAAAGAGTCACTTTTATCGACCTGTAATAGTTTTAAAGATAATTGAGAAACAGTTATTATTTTGCAGACACAAAAAAACACAATATGCATACAAATTGTCACTTTGTTTTACTGTAACTTATTGTTTAATCACTGAACAATGTTGACAGGAGTGTGTTGTAGTGATGATGCATGTGTGCACGCCACAATGACATACTGTAGGTATCCCGTAACTTAAGCGGGCGTTGGAAATGCAAATCAACAGTTACCACAAAAAATATCTGCAACTGGAATGAAGTAGAGATCAGAAAGCTCCTCATTATCCACGCTGAAGCAGAGATCATTCGGCAGCTTAATGAAACGTTATGCGCTAGTTGTTTTTTATCGAGTTAGTTTGCTTTTGATCTGCACTCTCTCTTTCGAGATATCATGCTTGAATGCACAATTACAATTACAATCACGTCACATGTTTTCCCGGGTCCTTTATGCATGCACAGATCCCAAAAAATCATCAGGGGTGTAAATAAACCAAAATCAAACAATTTTGGGACAAATCCTGGGACACATAATTCATGTATTTTTTGAAATCTCTACGTGAAAAGTGCTTTAGTGTCTTAGCGTATAGAGATTAGAATTTATCTTGTTATTTCTGTACACATGTATATTTTTTGTGCACACAGCAGTAAATGTCTATTGAATTGTCTCTATAGGCAAGTGACTTGCACACAGTATTTATAATAAAGGACTTAGACTTAAAAATGAAAGGCATCACCTTTTTACGCTTCAGGTCATTAGTGCAATCGACAATGGCGTTGACACGTTTTCCAATCTCCTCGACATACTTGGTTACATCCAGTTTAAGAATGTGGTCGTGAACAAGGCGAAGTGCCATCTGCCCAGCCACCTGGGCAGCAGCCATAAACACCTCACCCAATTTCTGACCAATCATAGATTTTAGATGATTCTCATCATCCAGAGCAGTTCCAAAATACTTGTAGTCAACAGAACTGTCCTGATAAATGAAAGTCAGAAAAAAATCACAAAGCAGGCACACATGATTGGCAGTTATTTCTAGTCTTTGTACAAGCTATGTCTTAAAAACGTTTAATTTATAAATGGCCTTTAAGCATATGGCTAAAAACAAAAAGGTTGCAGTTCTTGAATGCTAAAAAGCGCATAGAAATTTGAGGGCAAATAAAATCAACCCAAAAAAACCCCATCAAACTCCCAAAAGGGACACTCCACACTCCAAAATATGCCAATTTTCCAGCTTCCCTAAAGATAAACATCCGATTTTTACCGTTTTAGAATCCATTCAGCTGATCTCTCTGTCTGGCGGTACCACTTTTAGCATAGCTTAGCACAATTCATTGAATCTGACTAGACCACTAGCATCGTGCTAAAAAATAACCAAAGAGTTTCAACATGTTTCCTATTCAAAACTTGACTTCTCTGTAGTTACATCGCGCACCAAGACCGACAGAAAACCAAAAGTTTCAATTTTCTAGGCCGATATGGCTATACTCTCATTCTGGCGTAATAATCAAGGACTTTGGTAGTCTACCCACATTCACAAACATACAAAAAGTGCTAAACATCTCAGTCTCATAGAAATTTCTCTTTTAGAAATGTCAGCCAGAAAACAGCCCAATCTGAAAAACTGATGTTTATGACATCACAGGCATCTAACTGTCCATCCACTTTAAAATAATTGGCTAAATTTTTTGAGAGGCAGCAAAGTCAGCCAATCAGTAATGAGATTGCAAGTTAAGCCAGCAGGGGGTGCCAAATAGGTGCAAAACTTAAAATCCCCCACCCTAATAGAGCTATCCGAGAGATGTTTTTAGGAAGCTTCTACGGCATTACAGACCCAAACAAAAAATTTTTTGTCTACATGTCACATCACAGAGCAAGGATAAATACTCCGTTCAACCATTCTATGTCACCTTTAATTTTCTGTCAGTCTTAGTACACGATGTAACTACAGAAAAGTCAAGTTTTAATTAGGAAAAATATCGAAACTCTTTGGTTATTTTTTGAGCGATGCTTATGGTCTAATCAGATTCAATGGATTATGCCAAGCTATGCCAAAAATGGCAAAAATCAAATGTTTAAAGGGATAGTTCGGCCAAAAACGATACCAAACCCATGATTCACTCACCCCCAAGCCGTCCGAGTTGCACACGTCCATCGTTTTTCAGACAAACACATTTTCGGATATTTTAGAAAATATTTTAGATCTTTCTTTTGATTAAATGTAATGTTACGGGGTCCAGCAATAGTCCACGACCTTCAAGTCCAAAAAAAGTGCGTCCATCCTTCACAAATTAAATCCAAACGGCTCCAGGATGATAAACAAAGGTCTTCTGGGGGTAATCCGTGCGGTGTTGTTGTAGAAATATCCATATTTAAAGTGTTATTAACTTTATAAACTAGCTTCCGGTAGCGCCGCCATTTTAGAGTCATATGCATTCAGGATGAGCGCTTACGCAGCATAGACAGCGGTTTCTCTGTTGCTGCTCTGTCCCCCGCCCTCCGATTTGTCATACGTCACTAAGAAAAGTGCGTACACTACGTACACACTCTCTCCTGAGTCTAAGATGGCGGCGCTACCGGAAGCTAGTTAATAAAGTTAATAACATTTTAAATATGGATATTTCTACAACAACACCGCACGGATTACCCCCAGAAGACCTTTGTTTATCATCCTGGAGCCGTTTGGATTTAATTTGTGAAGGATGGACGCACTTTTTTTGGACTTGAAGGTCGTGGACTATTGCTGGACCCCGTAACATTACATTTAATCAAAAGAAAGATCTAAAATATTTTCTAAAATATCCGAAAATGTGTTTGTCTGAAAAACGATGGACGTGTGCAGCTCGGACAGCTTGGGGGTGAGTGGATCATGGGTTTAATATCGTGTTTGGCCGAACTATGCCTTTAACTCTAGGGAGCTGGAAAATGAACATATTTAAAAAAAAGTGGAGTGTCCCTTTAAGAAAGGCTTAGATGTTATAAAGTGATGTAACGTTCTTCAACACTTACCCCAGTTGATGTAAATCTAAATGTTACAGAGGGGATTCCAGAGAAAGCCAAAAAAGGATATGCACCATTTTCCATCTCCATGGGCTTCACACTGAGCACAAAATGACAACAGATGAGATTAAGAAGCTTGCGCACACCAACAATATATCAAAAAAATCTATGCAGATTTACTCACACAAGTGTCTGGAAGAGACTCGAACCCGTATTAACTGGATCTTTTAGCTTTCAAAGAGAGAAAAGGGATTACTTACTGAAAAACCAGGAAGCAAGGCTTCACATTGATACTTATCTGCCCCAGAAAAACTAAAATTCCATCTCTGTAAATTATTATTTGACTTCAGAGACGTAAAGACTACTTAAAACAGGATCACCTGTAAACGCATCTATTCTGCAACCCTTAACTCTCAAGTTTTACAGTCTAACTTAAGTTATACACATTACAAAAATATAACCAAAACACATTATCAATGTTCTTCATCTTTCCACAGCTTCAACTCAAAAGCCAATGCGATCTCATTCATTCCGATGGAAGCTTGGAGACTTCCGGTGATACAAGTGACAGGGACGTTGGTAACAGGACGTGACAAAATTGAGAATTCAGGAGTGACTACGAGTAAAGCAGTGGAGTTCACGCCATCCCTCTCTCATCAGTTACAGCAATGGATGCTTACTTGTTTATTTATAATTGTTAATAGGGCAACCAGAATTAGGAATGCCTTCTAAAAACCTCATTGAAAGAAAAGGGCGAGACACAGTGACAAAGATGCTGGCGGTGTGCACGCAACCTACCACTACTTCCACCACCACTACCAATACAGACTACCCTTATTATTGGACATAATGTTAAACGCTCATTTGTACTTTGTTTTTTAAATAAATTTCCTCCGAAACTAATAAAAAAATCAAGTGAATCGTGCAAAAAGTCCTTGGTGCTCTACCTTCTTCGAGGTTTTCTCCAGAAGAGTCTGCAACAACGGACTAGCAGATGCTTTGAAAGAGCCCACACCTGCAATGTAAAAACATAATGAGATTTCATAGCGCTGTTAAACATACAGTGTGACTAATGTAAACTTTGGTCACATCCAGATTTCACTAAGTTACAGTTAACTCACCAGTAACAAATCCATCCAAGCTGATGTAGGTGAAGGCTTTTTTGTCCAGTGATGTCACATAGCCCTGTGTAACACAGAACATAGCACTGAAAGTTTTAACTGCATTCCAAACAATGTCATCATTTCTTCACCCCGAAGAGTCTGATTACACATTTGGCAATAAAATGATTCAGATCATCAAACAGATTTTAATATTACACAAAAATATCCAGAGTAAATACAAAATGCAGTTTTAAATGATGACTTAAAGGTGCAGTGTGTAATTTTTAGAAGGCTCTCTTGACAGAAATGCAAAATAATAAACAAAACTTTATTATCAGGGATGTATAAAGACCTTTAATAATGAACCGTTAAGTGTTTATTACCTTAGAATGAGACCTTTTTATCTACATACACCGAGGGTCCCCTTACATGGGAGTCGCCATTTTGGGCCACCATTTTTCTACAGAAGCCCTAACGGAGAATTTTTTTACTAAGTTGTCTCAGATGATGAGATTTTTGTCCGGTGGTGGCTACCGTAGCTTCTCTATGTGTTTCAAACGCGAGGGATAAGCAGTGGACTAAGCCATTGGTTGCAATTCGCAACCTTACCACTGGATGGCGCTAAAATTTACACACTGCACCTTTAATAATTAAAGGAAAAAAGCCATCCAAACCAATTTGGCCCTGTGTGAAAAAGTAACTGCCCCCCCAAATAATCGCAATCAACATACAAACCTCAAGCCACTCGGTAAGTCCGACGTTACCGTAGTCCCCTGCGGTCCAGCTGGCAAACACAATGCTTCTCTTGGGTCTGAAACCACCTATAGCAAAAAGGTCAAAAAATGAGTGCGCACCCCAACGTGCCCTGCAACAACAGTGAAGACAGGGTTCCCACACCTTAGTTAACTTCAAATTCAAGGACCTTTCGAGGACTTTCCAGGTCCAATACCCTCAAATTCAAGGACTAAATGTGGGGACACATTTAAAGTGAGAGCAAGGTTACATCTTGTTACCTTATAAGATACATTGTTACAGTTTCCTTTCGAGGGAACTCACGCTGCGTCACTAAGGTGACACTTTGGGGACGCCTCCAGGCGTAAGTGCGTCTGAATGTGTATATCAAATTCAACCAATGGTGAGGCTTAACGACTAGTGTTGGGCGATATGCCCTATTTTCAGATCGTCCTATCGACAGCCTGTGAGATCGGCGATACACGATATTATCGGGGGGCGGAGCAGTAGTTTACTCATTTTTTTATATGTTAATTTTTTACTCATTATAACACTATAGTCACTTGATGGGTGGACAAAAAAGAACAAGAGCAACACCGTCATGACCGCAACCTTCTTAAACCTGATGCCATTAATGCGAGCGCGTCATTAAAACCCTATCATGATTACTTAATAACTGTAAAAACATGCATCTGCGCATGCACACACACGTGCGCGCACATACAAACAATTCAATGCATTGGTTTAGTGCTGTTGCAGAAGACTACACGTGTCAAGCAGTGGTGCTCTCATGAGGTGCCTTTTAAACGCATCGGTCCAGCGGAACGCGATCATATTTTAAACACAATCATATATTAAACACGAGGGACGTTTTGCTACAACTCCTTGAAATGCATATCATAAACAGGATTAATACCTATGATCTGACTTCGGACAGAGCGCAGCTCTCTGCACGTACCCGAGAGTGAGAGACAGGTGCTAATATGCAGCGGGTCATATTTTAAACAAAAAGTAAAGTTTGCCTCAGCTTGCATGAAACGCATTAAACTGAACAAATAAGGATTACTACTTTAGTTTATGTTTAGACTTCGGACAGACGCGAGAGCGCGTGCATGTGAGACAGAGAGAAGCACAGCTGCTCATGACGCGGCGCGCTGGATTTAGTGGTAGAAGGAGACCAAGGCGCGCGCATTAGGTGCAGGTACGTGCAAGAAGGAATTCTCTCTTTACAAGCTCTCCGCGTAAAGTGAAGCCCACAAACCCTCATGTGAGGAAAAGCATGCATTGCGGGTGTTAATATAAAACTATGATGATAATAATAATAACCAATCGCCAACTATTGTCATGACTATCGCCATGAAAGCCTGCCATTGGCGATATGTCTGAAGATCGTCGATACACGATACTATCGTCTATCGGCACAACCCTATTAACGACAAAGACAGGGTGACGCGGGAGCCAGGAAGTATATCACTATCTGAAATATTGCCAAAGACGGCGTTACAGGGATGCAGGAAGAATGGCAAGGGAGACGCAGCGTCTCGTTCCTTTCTCAGGGAACAACAGTTACATACGTAACCTGAGATGTTTTCATGTGTCAAACACAACTATGCAAAAAAGCATTTTGGTATGAATCAACATTCGCATACAGAAGATATAAGCAATTAAAGTGAACAGTTTAGCACGTGTGCTTTAAAAGTCTAAGATTTTTATATTATCCTACACTACACAGGGAATAACATGATTTTTTTTTTTTAGAAAACTTCTTGCATAAAATAGATTAAAGCACTTTCAATGACCTGTATCTATGTATGTACATTTTCAAAAACTTCCCAGGGCCTTGCATTTTTCCCCCAGATTCACAAACTTTCAAGGATTTCAAGGACCCGTAAAAACCCTGAACAGTGAAGAACATGATAGTGGGAGTTACCTTTCTTCATCTCCGAAAAAACTCGTGCAAGCTCCAGCAAAAGCCCAGTGCCAACTGAAGACTTGGCATATCCGGAGCTCATTGAATCTCTCTGTGCTCCAATCACAACATATCGATCTGCGGGATTAAGAATGTGTTTAAGGCCATCAGATGTTTAGATACAAATGTTCATTCAAGCAAAGCACAACGTATGGCTGTAACTTACCAGCATCCACGAACCCTTTGATGACTCCAAACACGTTATGGATCCTGGTATCGACAAGTTCATTGTTGACTTCTACTGTGATTGGAAGGTCAGTCTCACTTCCAAACTTGTAATTAGAGAAGGCACCCTCAAAAGTACTGGGGACGCTTTTTCCCCCCATCTTACTGCAAAAAATATCAGGATAATGATTAAACATAATGTTTTAAAAGAGGGAATTATATACTTAAAGCTTTAGGTGTATAATTTTACGCACTACTAAACGTGGCAAAAATGTTACATTTAACTGGTTTCTTTCAACAATGTTACGATAGTGCCACAGCGCAAACACTTTACATATTGCATATAATTGCATATTAACCTGGGACAGGATACAGTATCCTACTAAAAACAAATAACACAATTAAAAAATGTATGTTAAATATAAACTTAGAACATACTCAAAGATTTTTTGTGCCATGGTAGCGGTGATCGTCTGGGCAAGAATGTCAGGAAGACCGGAGGAATTCACAGGGGAAAACTGGCCGTGATTAAAGGATGGGAATCCTGGGGTATAAGGATCACCTGATCCCAAGTGGACCTAGAATAAACAACCGAATAAAAGAAAAAGTAAACAAACAAAAAGCAGTGAAAGAAAATCAAAAGCAAGCATGACCAACCACTCAAACACATGAATGCCATAACTTACATGACCATAAAGTTCAGTATCCCGATTCATGTTGTCATAGTCAGCTGGGTCTGGGTAGATCAAAGCTGCTATAGCACCTTTACTTGCAACATTTGCAACCTACAGAGATGATGAATACATTAAGGTCAACACTACCAAAACATAACATATTACAAAAATTAGTCGTTTTTATTCTGGTACCAGGGTTTCCCGTAGAGCTGCAAATTTCGACTATTTTTTCAACCGATTAATCTATCGATTATTTTTTCGATTAATCAAATAGTCTAAAGATTTTTTTTTACAAATAATAAATGTAACATCTGCTATTAATCCCAACATTTTATTGAAGCATTTTCTCAATTAAACAAATACACAAACAGTGCCAGTGCCAAGGAAAATATAACAAATCACATAAAAACAAGTCCAACATTAATTCAGCCTAACATAAACAGTGCAAAAGGGGCATTATTCACCTTAAACAAATAAAATATATTAATATTAAAGAAGTAAAATAAAAATAAATCAAACTGAATAACTCCTTATTAATATAAAAACATGTCCCGCTCTTTATTGTTCCAGCCCTAGTGCTAATCATAAACTAATGAAGAGTCATCATTAACTAAAAAACATGTCATGTTGTACTTAATGATGACACCTTTAAATAAAAAAATAAAAAAAACTATAAAATATGGTAAATAAATTGTTAAAAAAACAATACAAAACTTGCATTTAGTTTTCTCTACATGAATTACCTTCTGTGCCATACTGATTTTCCCAGCTCGCATCAGTACAACAGAGCCATTTAGATTGACTTTATTGGCGTTCACGATCTCTAGGTCCTGTAGCTCACCATAGTTAGCATACACAACTCTGCCCTGTGAGAGGAAGGCATATGTTTGTTTAATTGGCCGTTCTGGCTTCATATAAATGTAGAGATACATTCAAATCAAGCTTTAAAAAAATAAAATAAAAAGGGGAAAATCAATAACCCATTTAAAATCAGCACTTAATAAACAAATTATGCTTTACAGTCATTGAGGTGTTGAATAAGGGACACATGGAGGACTTGCATTCAATGTAAATTAAACTGCATCAAATGATTAATGAAAAGTAAATAATAATAACAACAACAACCAGCAGGATTCATGCAACTAATGGCAAGCATGACTTGCACATGCAGGAAAACATACAGTAGAAAGCCTACCTGTTGACTTCCTGTTTTACTGTAGGCCAAGAACCCTTTTGGACTCCAAATCTCCTTTGAATCGAAGAATACTTTGTTTGTTTTGCTGTATGGGTGAGAAATAAGATTTATATAAAATTTTAATATTGCATGCAAATCAAGAGCTTCCAATTCTATAGCTGTGTCCCAAGTCGTAGGCTGCGACCTCCGGAAAGTGCATCCCAAGACTGTTTACGCCACAGTAGTGCGACTAAAGGGTAGTAAGGCAGTCCCAATTCGAAGGATGCTTGAAATACAGCCTCAAAATGGCACCTTCTATGCTTGAGCCGCAAATAATATAATGAATGAATCCTTCACAGCCTAGGCTATCCCGAGATTCATTGTGCGTCACAGTCTAAGGACACGATCGTTGATGGATCTAGCCTTCGAATTGGGACACAGTTTATGTGAAATTTCTAGTTATGGCTCCAGTCATTACATAAAATCCAGTGGGCTTTAAGACATATAACATGTGACCCTGTCTTTGAAATTCAGGTCTCTTAATCTTATTATGAGACTAGTGGTGCGTCCCACTCCAGTTTTAGACACGCACTCGCAAACTTCCCCTCTGGGAAATCCCTGTCGCCATTTTGAAGTGCGTTCCACTTCGTCAAGTGGACGAGGGAAGTTTGTATGGACAGACCCTCGCTCCCTAGATTTTGAGCGAGTCTGCTTCATATGTACACTCCATGCTGCTCCATATCCCACAATGCAACACGATTGTGACATCACTTCAGCAATTCTTGCTTTGTACAGTTCAAATGATGGAGGGGACGGCCTCCACTTTCCATGTGATCAAGGGCTTAGAGCGATCCATTTGAACCTACTTCAAGTGTTCCAGCAGTGGTGGGCACTCGTACAACATAAGCAATGAACACATCCGAGTGAACGAGACTGAGGGAAGTTAGCGAGGGAAGGTCATAAAAAACAAACTAGAACACAGGGCCGGAGTAGGAATTTTAATCATTGACTTCACACAATTTTACTTTTTGACACTTTTATTTCTTTATGTAGGAATATTTTTTTATTTTTCTGTAGAAAACAGAAAATCACAAAAAAACGACTTAAGCTGGATTTCAGGAAAGATCACTTACTTGACAGGATACTGTAGCTTCACAAAATGTTCATCAATCCATGGGTCCATATTCAAGGTCTTGAAAAAGTCATGGATTTTGTCAGCCAAAATGTTATCTTCAGATGATCCTGCCATACCGGCACCCGAATACTCACTTAATGAAACAACATTCAACATTAAAAGAATTACAGTAAGACAGTACTAGGGCTAAAACTGCTTGATTATGAGAAAAATCATAATCACGATTATTTTGAGATTACAGTTATTTAACACAATCACACATTTAAGGTTGTTTATTTGTATCAATCAAATATTAGAAACTAATGTCTTAAAGGAATAGCACACCCCCCAAAAATATTATTTATTACCCTCAAGTTGTTTCCAACTGGTTTAAATGTCTTTGTTCTGCTCAACAATAATAAAAATATTTTGAAAATGTTTGTAACCAAGCTTGGTTACTTTATAAAGCTTTGAAACTATCTGAGGGCAAGTAAATAATATAAAAAATATTTTTTGGTGAACTATCCCTTTAAATATTAACTCTTTCCCCACCATTGCAGAGTTAGTTATCTAGTCAATTAAGAGAAACCGTTTCCCTGCCAATCTCACTTCCCTGACAAGTTTTACAGTAATCTATAATTCTCTTACCCAACTTATGAAAAACTCAAACATCAACTAATTGAAAAACATAGAAACTCTGCGTATGTTTTGTTCATCGTTCTGAATCTTTTTGAAGAAACCCTTCCCATATTTGAGAGGTGATATAAAGCAGTGGTTCTCAAACTGGGGTCCGGGGCCGCGAGATGGTGCCAGGGGGGCCCCAGTTTTATGACATTTTTATAAAATACATTAATTTATCATGAATTCTGTGAAATTAAACCTAAAAAAAATAAGTCAGCACTACTTTGTATAATTTAATTAAAATGTGCAGTTTTAGAACTGTTTTTGTCATAAATTTTCTTTGGGGGGGCCGGGAAGGAATGCACCGTACAGAAAGGGGGCCGTACGCTGAAAAAGTTTGAAAACCACTGATACAAAGAGAACAAATGAAGATAGGATGAATCGTTTTGTTTATTTGTTTAAAAGCAGAGGGTCTGTTCTTTCATTTGATATATGGTATGTTAATATATTTATAGAAGAAAGTTTTCTGGAAGGCATTTTGTAAATATCACAAAAAAGGCTACTTTTCTAAAAATGCTGGCGGGGAAAGCTTTCAAATACATACAGGATATAACTGCTGCTGAATGACTACAATCAATCATTTATAATTTAGAGATACAGTACCTTATCATGTCCTCAAGTTTTTTAGGGCTCAGCTGATTATTCAGAAGATTAACAACATCACTCCAATCCATAGTAGACTCGGGAGCCTCATAAACCTGTGGAGCTGAAGTCTGTTCCTTAGTTACAATTGGGACGCAGGAGGCCGTCTTAGGCTTAGGTTGGAAAGAGTAGCCAATGAGTGAACCTGATAAGAGTACAAGAAATATTATAAGTATTGTTTCTATGAAGTGTATTGGGCAATAAATAAATAATTACACAGCTGTTGACACAGCTGATTTCAAATTGGATTAGATAAAAATGGGTGTTTGTCATTAAAGATACAATTATTTTAAATCAACATTTTAACCAATGTTTATTTACAATATAATTTGCGTAGTGTAATACATTCTGTAATAACAATGTAACAAACCCCACAGAAATCCCTCGGTGTTTATCTTACAATCCATTCCCTAAATCTAGTAAATAAGGTATATTGGGAAAACAAATCACCCAAACAGAAGATGACCAGTAAAACAGCGACTACAACAAAAATTCTCCATTTGTTCCATGACCCCGGATGAATGGTAGGTCTCATGTATGTCTCGGGCTGTACGTGACCCTGCTCAGCACCATCCATCTCCTCTTCTTCAGTGTCCACAGACAGGTTCACCTCCACACGGCTGTTCTCTCCATCAGGATTTTGATTAAACCGTGTGTATGAGCGACTGTTTACCTGTAAAAACAAAACAAATACCATTAAATACCTTTATTACTGTAACTAGCAGGCTTTATATTTCAGATTAACATATACACTTACGAACTTACGATTTTAGAAAACTTCATTTTTGCTTGATCAACTGCCCCAGCCATTGAATCTGAAATGCAAGAGATTGGTCTTTAGCACCCGAGGTTTTCATAAGACTCCCCCAGACAAAAAGCCCTTTTTGAAGTCTCTGTGAATTCATAGACACGGCCCATTATGTTCAAAGTCTAAAAGTGTTTTGATTAAATATAAAAGGGACAGTGTTTTGATTCGTTGAACTACATCCAAAAACCAGAGCCACCCTCTACTGCGGCTCCACGGCTAGTTAAAGGCTGATCAACAATGATAATAATCAATACAGAGATTACATAATGTTGAGAGTTTAACATTTTGCACACTGCAGAACTGTTCCAAGTGTTTGTATAGATGACAAACAGTCACCAAAATGCGTGCAATATCTATCAAGTTATCACGATGTGCCAAATTCACACAAGCAATGATGGGTAAACATCCAAGCCGACTTTGGTAAAAGTCACAAACGAGTGATAAAACTTGAAATTAGTGTCTTTAAATTCACAAAATAATTGGATATCAATCAGATGATAAAAAACTTTTTCCATACGTTTACATGCAAATTAATAAACTGGCTAGGCCTGGGCGAAAAATCGATTTAATGAATTAATTCGAATTTTTTGTTGTGGGCGATTTAAAAAATAAGTAATTCGATTTTTTTGTAATGGCGCATTTTTGGCTGCCCGGGGCTTCCGTAGCATTATTATAGCAACATCAACAACATCATAGCACACGTAAAACACAGCTGGGACTTTGATTCCAAGAGGGTGTTTATTTATTTATTATTCATCATCTCATAAATTGGGGTTACATTTGTCTTGCTTTTGATTAAATAAAAGCAAAATTTGCGTTACGTTGTCTGCCATTTGTACTTATTGATTTTCTTAATAAGAGGGGGGGGGGGATCGGAAAAAATCGGAAGTTGAATTAAAAAAAATAAAATCGGAGATTTTATTTTTAGGCCAAATCGCCCAGCACTAAAACTGGCATCGCAGAAAATTCCTTCCATGGAATCTACAGATGATTTTGGAGGTTTCTCGCAGGCAAGGAAGTCACCACCTATAGTCCTAGTCATTCAATAAGTCCGTGGGAAATCTTTCAAAAGTAGCATTGCAAAATTTGGGGAATTTTAGAAACCTTCCATGGAATCTACATGGGAACATATTGGAATAATTGTTTACAGATAATTTTGGAGGTGTCTCGCAGGCAGAGAAGTCACCACCTATAGTTCTAGTCATTAAAGGCGGAGTCCACGATGTTTAAAAAACACTTTGGAAAAGGAGACGGGCCGACTACCAAAACACACTTATAGCCAATCAAATCAAATCAAATGCCGGGTTGCGTATGTGTGGGGCGGATCTATCAACAGAAGGTCCAGATTCTATTGGGGTAGGGGCGTGTTTGTTTAGGTGATTTCAAATATCAACATTGGCTTTCAAACATCATGGACTCCGCCTTTAAGTCCATGGGAAATCTGTCCAAGGTAGCGTTGCAAAATTCTGGGAATTTTAGAAACCTTCCATGGAATTTAGACAGAAATATATTTCTAAGTAATTATTTAATGAATATATCTTTCAAAAACTGAAAATTCTTAATAGGAAAAAAAAACACAAAGTGTCTGAAAAATAACTGAAAATAAAAATGCAATTAAAATATACTGACTATACCAGAACACGCCTTAACTAGTAGCAAATCCTATTTAGGTCATATTAGTACTGGACCACATGTCTGTAGTGGCTGCAAAAAAATAAATTCCTTACAGATCCTTACTTCCCTAAATTTGGAATTGCTGTTATATTGCTTATTAAAGCTATGCATCATTTCTTTAAATGCTGTTTTTTTCCACTGTATTGAATGGCTTTGCGTTATAATAGGGCTGGGCGATTAATTGAAAAATAACCGAAACCGAAATTCAGAACCTCTAACCAACATTATTTTATCATGTCGGTTATTTCGGTTTTTAATTCTGTTAATACTTTCCCTTTAAAAACAAACTGCTGCGTGTGATGTTGCGTAACTCCGCCCCGTCCTGTCAGTGGCACAGCGAAACATGGAGGAGAACTCAAACACTGTTTAACTGAGCAGCAGGATCATCTAGTGCCCAAAAGAGGCACAGTACTTTTTTTTTAAGAAGTACTCGCGAATGTGCAGGCACCTGTGACAAAAATACGGAATGCGCGGTCGGGTTTTTACCGCACACGCGCTCAGTTTAATCTACCGATGGGTCTCTAAGCAGCACGGGTAATGTCATCACATCTCACTCACTCAAAACCGCGAAAAGACGCGCCCGCGTGAGTTTAATTAGACACTTCAGAGATGACGGAGAGAGAGAACGGGAGAACTTCTAGTCTACATTAACACCAAAAGCATTACAGATGAGAATAAATGGCTTAGACATCGTTGCCCAGTTAAGAAAAAATGGATTGAATACAAGAAACGTGTAAAG
This sequence comes from Misgurnus anguillicaudatus, assembly GCF_027580225.2. NCBI lineage: Eukaryota > Metazoa > Chordata > Actinopteri > Cypriniformes > Cobitidae > Misgurnus > Misgurnus anguillicaudatus. The sequence continues at coordinate 23,525,897 of NC_073361.2, read as the reverse complement.
GATACAGTCCAAGTATGTATTTTGCCCTACTCATCTCATTACAATATGCTATCTGGATACAACTTATTATGTATGTATCTTATGTCTATAATTAGTCATGGGGGTTGTATGATTCTTTGGTTCATAACTTCCCATTCTGAAAGTTTCATCAATTGTACATAATGATGACATGCAACATCTGCATAGAGTTAAGTCTATTTAATATTTTTCAGTAATGCAGTTATTTTGGGAAAAATGTGAATAATTGCATTGCAGGCTGATTTAAGGTGTGCCCTAAACTTTCCAACCTTGTCAGTGAACTATGAGGCAAAAAAATAATCGTTTATTAATCGTAACCGATGTCACATGTTAGATTAACCGAGGTTTTGATTTTAGGTCAAATCGCCCAGCCCTACGTTATAATGTCATTTAAGAAGCGCCATCTGATACAGTCTCGTTCATACAGGTACAGCAGCTCCCCCTTGTGATTTTTAGAGAGATGTGCAATCATTGGGGTGAAATGAAATCATCACAATGAGGTCAAACAATTGCAATTATGAGACAATTGTTTAATCATTGTGACAGACCTAGAAAAGCTACAATGTGTGTCCTCACATGTCAGCAGAACATGTTAATGTAATAAGTTTTGTCAAGAGCAAACTTTTATGCGTTACTTTACGCTTACTCCCATTTTTAATGTTTCTGTTTTATATGTGGAGACATGCGCACATGAACAAAACCACAAAAAAGCAAGTTAAAGCGCTTACATGTAATGCAAAATTGGGGAAATGGGCAGAAATCTATGTGTGTCAATCTGAATTTTCCCAAACTGTTTTACACGTTTACATGACCATACACATTATCAGTTTATTAAGCAGCAGGGCTCGAAATTTGCGACAGTTTTGGTCGCATATGCGACCGAAATTTAATCTGTGTGATCTTAAAAAATATTTGGGATCATTTTTGCGACTGCCTATTTTGTTGTGGTGTGACTTGATTTAAATTTTGTATGCTGTGTGCTGTTCCAGGTTCAGCGTTCTCTCCAATATTACATAACCAATCAAATTTCACCATTAAGTTCTCGCGTTTAATGAAGAGCGCAGATTGGCTAAAATGAATGTCAATCATTTCTTGTTGCCGTGCTACGTTGGTACGCAAAGCGCGAAAATGTGAAAAAAACGAGTAAGAAGAGAACGAGCCAACTACAGCCAATGTTACTACTGTATTAATTCATAACGACGGTCCGGATTTAAATGCAACTTCACCGGAAAATAAGGCTTAACGTTAAACCTTTCGCAGAGAGTGGCTTAAAGATTACAAGTGGCTCCGCTATGAAAATGGCTCGATGTTACTGCGTTTACTGTGAAACGGAGGTTGCAGGTAAAACAGCGTTGGTGGCAGAATCCACATATTTTAAGCGCGAGACCTTGCTTAAACATGGCGAAAGTGCCAAAAACACAAGACGTGTCATGACAATTTAGGAGCCTATGCAACAAGAAAGACTAAACTTCAAATCCTGGCCATAGGATGTGTAAAGCCCAGTTGTGGAGTTTATTTTTTGTGGAGTTTAATTTTTTTAATTTTTGCTGGTGCTCCTAACTCTTTAAAGTGGGGAGCACCAGTGCTACCAAATAAAAAAGTTAATTTTGAGCCCTGATTAAGCATAATCAAAGTAAGACTGCATTTAAATGAACCCAAACAATTTTGGGGGGGAATGCACGTGTGTTTATTGAAAATGTCAATATAATTAAATTTAATTTCAGCAGCAAGTATTTTGCCACCAAAATTTGAGAGTGTGCCACTGAATTTTACATCCAGGCGCAGATGTGCGACCAGTTAATTTTAGCTTTTTTTGTGATATGACACCTGAATTTGAAACCGCACATTGTACTTTCTGCATTTATCATTAAAGTATTTATTAGTAATACAGTGGAAATTAGTAGAAATGATAATATTTGGTTAGCATGTTGATTGACGGTGTGTGCCCCTAAATTTTCTGGTTGCGCCCCTAAAATGTTTAGTTGGGGGCCACTGTGCTCCTAATGAAAAAAGTTAGTATGGAGTCCTGTAAACAAGTTAATAGGCTTTAAGCAGAAATGTCCATTTTATCCTCCCGGAGTAAAATGTAAAATAAAATACCACAATAGCTTTAAATTTTTGTTTGAATCATGGCTTAGTGCATAAAACTGTAAATGTTCTAAGTTATAAATAGCACATGCTTTTAAGGAAGTGGCTGCATCTGGTTACAGTACGCTTTCCGGAAACCACAATTGGCGCCTTTTTTTACAACACTAAACAGCATCCAATTTCAGGACAGAGAAGACAAAGAATATCAGTTAAGACTTGCTGGAGAAAACACAAGATGAACGAGTCAGGACATTTCTACATTTATACGAGTCAGGACATTTGTACATGAACATATTACTGCCGAATTAAGCCCAACCCATACTGATAAGACTTTCCAAAGGCATAACGTAATTGTACACCCAAGCTTTATGTTAGCCTATTTTTAACTGCCATATTCAGTGAAACGACACCTCAACCGACATTGTTAAAAAAAGATCAAGAACGTGCTGTAGGAAATTAAATACGAATGAATTATAATTATGATTTTATACACTGGACCGTGACACGTTCCAGATTTTCCCAACTAGACTTGAATGCATGGACATGTTAGCCCACAAAGCATAGCCAAAGCACCATGGAGTATCACACTAAAGAGTGTGGTCACTGTGGTGTGATGACAGGAGTATACTTAAGACATGTGAGTCATGAGACATTCAATTCAGGAATCAGGAATGTTGCTGCATAATGATTTCTATTGTAAATCTGATTAGAACTACTTGCATAGTACTAAATCCACTTTTACAAATGGAAGATTTCATTTAAAATGTTAATAAATTTACAAGGTCAACCGGGAACGGAAGTGATATTACAAAACATGCAGCTGTCACTAACGATGACAAACTATTATAAAAGTTATAAATGTTAAGAATCATTATAATAGTCTTATAATAGATTATCTATTAACTAAAGTAAACTATATAAAAATAAAATAATGCCGTTTATCGGATGACATCACCTAAAGGTCAAAGATTATCAGTACTTCCTGCTTGCGTGCACGTGCAAGCACGATGCTGTATGAATAACGTTACATTTAATCTATACTTTTTGTGATAAGGAAAGCATCAACCAGCAACAAAAAGTCAGAAAATACTAATAATTAATTTCTAATACTTAAAGTAGACCTTAACATGACTGCTGTAATATCAAAACAACTGAACAATTTAAAGAAAAATGCAATGGGCACGTACATTAACCACTAGAAAGGTGACATATCTTAAACTATAAACTTGCACGTTTAACAGTTAACGTTATCTCGCCTTATTTCTACATTTAAATACAAAACAACCCGTATTAAATGTCCGCTTCATGGGACAGATCTGCACTGCTTGACATCCTCATTGATCTGTCAGATTAAACCGTCCTACAAATAACGGTACTTATTTACAAAATATCAAATACACTTGCATACTGAGGAATCGTTTACTTACCATTCAAACAAGAAAACAACTCCTTTCAATAAGTATTTCTTATTTTTCAGCAAGTATTAAAGTGAAGTTATTGCTTTAACCACACGCGGTAGTGATCAGCCACACCAGTGGTAATGATCTGCACGCACACACTTCTTCTTCTTCTTCATTTTTTTGCCCGTTGCATTCTGTGGGCACATCGCCACCTACTGTGCTCCCACATGAACAACACTGTATTACACTTCAGTATTTACTACAAAATGCAATACAATTCATAGATACTATAGTTTTTAAACCTCACGATAGTAAAAAATTAAGGTATTTACTATAGTTTATTGTAGTACACAGTTTACTATAGTTAATACAGAATTATGTAGCATACACGTGTAGTAATTAATATACTACAGTAACCTACAATTAATTAAAGTTTACTATAGTAAATATTAAAGTATACTACAGTATATACATGTGGGCTGTTATGGAGTCTTCTTTGAAATTATATCTAAATCCTTGCACGTAGCCTTATATGTATTGTATATAAATCCGGTATCTTAAGCCTCATATCCAAATCTTTATTCTTCTTACCCCTTTATTCCCTCATGAAAAAATATTTTAGTATTTACTGTTTTTATCAATAGTAAACCTACTAGATACAATACACTAAATGGGTTGTTTTAATAGTTGGGTAAACCGTTGGTTTAAAATTGATGATATTTTGACAGATTTTTGTGTGTATATTACCTCAATATAATTGCTTACCTTTTCATGGATTTCCATTTAACTTTAACCTTTAAAGTTAACCAATAAAGTTTGTACCAAATAAGGTACTAATATGAACTCTGCGTTCAAAAGAGTATTTTTGAAAGGGTACCAGCACAGTGACTATGGAGTGTTTTTTGACTTCCTTATTTTCTCTCAAAGTCAACTGCCATTTTTATCAACATTTTCTGCATGTTTATTCTGATATACACACATGTTAAAAGTCACTATTTCTTGCATGCATGCAGATAGTGTTGCCATATCTGCTTATTAATTTATAAGCCACCCTGTGCTAGTAGTGGAAGATACTTTGGTAGATCACAAAGTTGCTGTTTGTAATATGCACACACTTACACATTCTGTGGCCTTAAAAAGAATTCAGTTTGAACAGCTATGTCTAATTATTATGTAGCCAAAATACTTAACCATGAACTTACCTTGTTGTTTGAGTTGAAGGTAAAATCCGAAGTGGGAGAGAGAGAGAAAAAAACAGACAAAACCTAGAAGGAAGTAAAAAATTAATTCCCCCCAGTCACGCTATGCAACAAGTGCAGAAGTCTTTGGTACATGTGGGAACATGAAAATTCATGGGAACTGTAAATGTGCATATTCACACGTATCAGATCTTTTGATACTCCATTCATTAAGTTATTTTAAAACTTTTAAAATGTGCATTGCCTACTTAGGGTAAGAAGTTTAATGGGTTTTTTTTTATGGGTAACTTTTCCATGATGATCTTTGTTATCAATTGAAAGCAGTATTTTCTACTACAGATTTTTGTTAGTAGTCTCCAAAGGCTTTGCTGCTCTAATGGTTTTCAAGGCCTCTTAAAGATTGTGTTTCCTTAAATTATAGTCTTTTGTTTATTGAAGTGAAAATATCTTGATCAAATTACAGAAAAAAGAAAACACTAGTGCTGGGTTCGTTCATTACAATGAGAATTGAAATGAAGGACTTTTATTTGAAAATACAACAGCAAAGCGTAACAGCAAAAGGTTATTTAATAATTTATTAATGCCATTTTATTAAATATTTAATTATATTCAGAGGGGAAAAACACTTGGCTTGTCCCGCTGGCATGAACAGAAGAGGGCAGCCGTTCCACAAAAGAGAACATACTTCACATAAGAACATAAGCTCAACGTTCAATTTACAGAAACCGTGGCCTGTAAAATCATCTTACAGTATATTAAACATATAGATTTAAATCCATTCATTGTAAAACATAGGAAACATTTGATTTATTATTATTAATATTTATAATTATTGAGGTAAGCCCATGATAACTTATCTGAAGTTAAGTAAAATATTCAGATATTTTCCCCCCAGAAATGCACAAGAAAGTACGAATAAAACTAGTAATATAAGTTTTCTTAAGGCTAGTACAAAAATATAAGACTTTATAATATCATAAAACATCTTCTGGCCTATTTTTGCACTGTCACACCAAATAGGTTTTGCCAGTCTTCATTTCTGCTGCCCGCAACCTAAACGAAAGAGGAATTATTTTGTCAGTAACATTAAAAAGAAAATGTGGTACTTCAACATTTCTTCATGTTAGTGATTAATAAGTTACTTTCACATACTTCAGGCATTTGACTCTTTCTTGAGTCCAACGTTCAGCCGGGTCTGCGCATACTAATTTTCCCCCCAGTCTGTGAAAGCTGTAATGACATAAAATTTATTCAACCTTTTAGCTAGAAACAACATGATCAGCAACCTTATCTTTATAATACCAGGGAACAAAATCATAAACAGCACTGTTACTGTATGTGCCATGCCCACAAAACATACAAACATATGCTATTGTTAAGCTGAATCACAGTAGTCACATTTTAACTACAGTAAAAAGTTAGCATAGCAAGTTTCCTATTCAAACACACCTAAATCCTAGAAGATGGGAACTAATGAAGTCAGATTTGGGAGACATCCAAAATGAGCATTGTTGGAACTTCAGGAACAGGGTTGGGAAACGCTGCTCTAAAAATGCTGGTTTGTTTTAATATAAGTGTTGGATCAAAAAGAGACAAACTCAGCTGTTGGGTTCAATTAACCCAGGAAATATTTATATTTGACCTAAGGCTTTGAACCGGTTCACGGTACGAAAACCAGAAACTTTTGATGTTTTGCAAGGAATAGAAACAAAACTAAACTTTCAAAAAATATATGTTCCGGAACAGAATTGTTTATTTAAAATAATGGTAACCAGTTAATATCGTTATTATTGTTTTCGTTCTTCGACAAGATTTCTGTGCAATGCTCTGTGAAGTTCACTTCCGGTCGTCGTTGACTCATCGGAGAAATAAGAAGCTTGCCACCAGCAGGGAGGCCTACCTACTCAAGCCCAAGTCTCTAAAGCTCAATCATAAGAGATAAATATCGTCCAAGTATCTCAAAACATTTGTTTTTTTTAATTCTAATTAGTGGTGTAACGGATCGCAGTTGATCCATGATCCGTACAGATCATGACCCTTCTTCCCTCGCTTGCGATTCGTGGATTAATACGCAAATTTGAATATGGTAAAAGTTGATCATTTGCACGTGTTTCAAAAGCTTGCAAATGTTAACACTTAAGTGATTTTACACAATTTAACCACAAAAAGGCGCTAAAGTGAGCAATTTTCTGTACACACAGACATGCGGTTGAATGTGTCCGGTCAGACTCCAATCAAACGTGATTATCCCTATGCCCTTCAAAGATCAGAACTCTTGATGTGTAAACTTGAGAGAGAGTTGCACTACTGTCTGTCATACTGTAGTCCATTAAAATACATTTGGCGAATAAGGCACTGAAAAACAAGCCATTTGGAATTCGTCCTTCTCCTGTCTGTGTGCGCGTGTTTAAGTGCACTCAAAAGTGCATACACGGAGAGACGTGTTTCAAAAAGAAAGCGAACATTCTTTCTGTTCTTGACAGGACACATTCAAACAAAATGATCTCGAAATACCACAGTATTCTTTTTCGAATAAAAAACATTTGTTTAGGTTGTTTGCCAATAAATGATATGGCAGAAATTGTCCTTATCATATAATGCTGAAACAAAGGTAGGCATGTCAGAATTACATTTATGCCGCTTAAATAATGTAGCCTTTTTAAATGTTTGATGACAAGATAGAGACTTAAGGAAAATTATATAGCCTAATAATTTAAGTTTAATGTCCTGATCAGCCTGCTTATTTGTACGTCCCACAGCTGACATGGAACGTTATTAAGCGGTTCGGGAACTTTATTTTTTGGTTCTAACCGGTTAAGGAACATCCATTTTAGGGTTGAACCGAAAACCGGAAACGTTAAAATACTGTTTTTGTTCGGAACGAACCAATTGGGGAAAAAAATCTGGTTTAAGGCCCTGATTTGACCCAACAATGAACTAAAACGACCCAGCCTTTTTGGTTAAAACCAAGCAATACACTTTAAAAAAATTCCGTAGAACTTACAATAGTCCCTTTCACACATACAGTCTTTACTGGTAATTTACTGGTAAATTGCCGTTAACATGTCATGTGTGAACAGAACCTTTCCGGTAAATCAGTGCTCCCAATTTACCAGTAAGACAGGTTGTAAGATTACCAGTAATTTACCGGTAAGCATTGTGTGTGAACGAAAATTTTGTGAAAACAACAAAATACGGGCCGTGGTTATGAACGACGTGGATTGTTTACAAATACAACACTGAGCTCGCCGCGTGCTACAGGTACTTCCGCTTTCTCAACGAATTTACCGGTATTTTGATACTGATGTGTGAATGATGTCTTACTGGTAAAATAACGGAACGCCACTGCGTGTGTGAACAGCACATTTTTTTATTTACTGGTAAATTCATTCTGGTAAATTCATGGTAATTTACCAGAATTACTGTGTGAAAGAGGCTAATGTTATTGCAGCTGAGTTGCCGGTAATTTACCGTGGATTTGAGTTGGTGTTGTTTGCTGGCAAGAGTTTGTTCAAAGTTTAATAAATTTTAAATATTAACAAGTCTTTATCTCTACAGAATAAAACTATACAATAACAGCCGCATGCAAAGCATTCTGGGAACTAGAAGTCATGATCAACCATTTTCTGTTTTTTGCTTCAGATTTTATTTCCCAGAATGTTTTGCTTGATGCAGCTTTTTTAGTTTTACTCTGTAAAGACAAAGACTTGCAAATGTTCAATGTTCATTCAACTTTTAACAAAATGTTGCCAGTAAAAAACATAAATCCAAATCCACGGCAAGTTACTGGCAACTCAGCTGCAATTTCTACGGATTTTTTTTACAGTGTAGTCAATCCCACTTGACCCAACACTGGGTTGAAAAAAATGAGCATTTTCTAAGTCTAGGTTTCACACTCACTCAGGATCCACTTGTAAAAAGTGAAAGTTGGATTCACTTCAATTGGTAACACCTAAAAATTTTTTTCAACTTAAATTTTCTCACTTTACAGTTGGACAGTTGGAAAAGCTTAAATGTTTTAGGTGTTAAAGTATTTTTTATTTTATTTTTTATTTAAAGTGAGAAAATCTTAGTTGGAAAAACTACGTTTTTTAAAGTGTTACCAATTGAAGCAATTGTTTAAGTATATCCAACTTTCACTTTTTACAATCTAACTTGCAAGCTCCAAAATATCTTTGGAAATGGAAATATTAGGAAAAACATATTTATTTTATTACAATTTAATTTCCCTTCGTTTTTGGTCAAAAATTACTTCATTCAAGACCTCCTTTATTATTTGCATTAGTATCTTGAGTCAATTTTATGTTTTTTTGATAAAATAAAAATAAAAAAGGAATTAACTGACAACTGAAACTCACTATAAGTCTAAACTTTAAAGTCATTTCATACTCTAGCGAGTTAAGGTCTTTTGTCTTTTTAGGGCAGAATACTTATACCACTCTTAATGTATGTAAATATATTATAACATTATGACCACTTGCCTAATATTATGTATTCACTTTTGCCACAAAAACAGCACTAACCTGTCGGGATTCCACTAGAATTTCTATCAGAATCAGAATTCACTTTTTCAGCAATTTCAGCTAGCTTGTCTGATGGATTGGACAACACGGGCCAACCTTCGCTCCACACGTGCATCAATGAGCCTTGGCCACTTATGACCCTGTCGCTTGTTTACTGCTTTTTCTTTCTTGGATCACATTTGATAGGTACTGACCACTGCAGACTTGTCAAAGTCACTCAGATCCTTACGCTTGCCTATTTTTCCTGCTTCTAACACATCAACTTTGAGGACAAACACTTTGATGATGTGTTAAAAGCAGGAAAAATGCTCAATGGTCAGGGCTGCTATGATGGCAAAAGGGGGACCTACACAATATTAGGCAGGTGGTCATAATGTCATGGCTGATATATATATCATCATAAACTCAGTTCATACTCATACATTTCTAACTTGTGTAAAGGTGTCGAAGACACATAATGTATTATTGCAAAAGCATGGTTTGCATAAAAATAATACATACATAATTGCAGGCATGTCACATCTCCCAGTGATGCCCTGGATATCGTAGCCTTTCAGTCTTCGACAGGGTATTTCTCGCTGGCTATAGGTGAGACAACACTTTGCTGTAAAAAGGGAAAGGATTGTTAAGATTTATAAATACTTTCACACATTCTAACAATAATTTACATTATTACATTTACAAAAGCTTTAATATGCAGATAAATGAGGTTTTAGCAATAATATAAGTTTCAGTCTTCATGAGTGTTGATGCACACTTGTGCACAGTTGCAACAAACCATTGAAGTGACAGGGTGTTTATTTTATTTTAAATTCTAAGGGTGGTACTACTATAGTTAAAACTTCCAAGTAAGGGTGCTGCTGATTCATATTCAGATAGGAATGGCCCACGAACAAAGAGGTAATGACAACCATCCTTTGTTTTACTACTTTGCCCTTAAGCAAAGCATATGTTAACATAACACTTGGGTTAGTAATGTATTATGTTTTTTTTAAAAGTGAATCTACACTATCAATCTGCCAAATATTTCTTCTGTCGTTTTTCTCAACATGTGTTAATAATATCATAAATTCATGCATTCAGCAGAAAAATGTAATTAAACACAGTAGTATTTCACTCACCTGCCTCCGTCTCCATGATGAAGACTCCACACAGGATGAAGCCCAATGTGCAGATTTTCATATTCATCATCGTTGGCTTTAAAAGAGTTTCAGAGAAGTGTTCTGTTAAAAGTGATTTAATCCAATCAGAGCAGATTCAAAATCCTGAATGCAGACGTTTACAAGCGTATCCTCATTTATACTCTTCACATGGTGCTCCCCCCCTCATGTTAGAAGTTATTTTCACCCTCCCTTTAAATTCCTCAGTTAAGCTGCAGGTTGGTGACTCTGACGCTTTCACATACAGTACAGGTGTTTGTGTGAAAAAATGTAGTAAATTATTTCCTGCTTTCATCATCACATTCACTATAGATTCCTGTGGTCATTGGTCTGAATTGAGGTTATGCTGAACACCTGCGCTCGTATATGTCAATTCTGTCTATTTTTATACTGTATGAGATTTCACTTATATAAACAAAAGTTGAATGAGTTCTACATTGTATTTCTATAAAAAGTTCTCAAACCCTTTTTTGTTTAATAAAAATGCAATATATAAACTACACCATTTTAAACAGGTCTGCATGTGTTTCCCCCCAAAGGAATTTAATAAAAAGCTAGATGTACATATATTATGTATTGTGTTCATTATCTCCTTCCTTGCACAGTTTTTTACAGTAGTACAAAATAATACATAATTTATATAGTTTAGAAATGTAATATTTTAGTTCTGTAAGTCACATTTACATTAATGCATTTGGCTCACGCTTTTATCCAAAGTGGCTTACAATGCATTCCAGCTATACGTTTTAATCAGTACATATTAATATAGCTGGGGTCGAACCCATGACCTTTAAGCTAACGCAATGCTTTACCAGATTTTCAGGCAACAAAAAGGATGTGATATATGTGAATCAATCTGTAGGATTATACCAACACAAGTTTTAGATAAAAACATTAACCTACTAAGACCTGGTGTGTCCACATACGTTTGCACCATAATAATTAATTCTGTGTATCTGGAACCTGTTGTACACAAATGTGGACAATTACTCTTTTTCATGTTCAAAGAAAAATGTTTATTTTATTTATTGGTCCTTCTTAACCCCAAAATAGCTGGAAGAAATCTACAAAAAGACAAAGCAAAGCTCAGGTCTTAGGAGGTTAAAATAAATTCAATATTAAAAATATAACTTTAGTATTTACAGCTGGCCACACCTATTATAATGTTTCTAAAAGTTGCTATAGCAATTCGAAACTTTTGATAAAAATCGGTTTCTATTACTTAAACGTAACTAGTGACTAGATATGACTCATTTATACTGATCAATTTCGCCGTAGTACTGAGTCAGTCACTCCCTCAAGGTACATTGTAACCTTATAAGTCATCTATTGTTCTTGGCTGCACTTGCTAAACTTTTCAAACTTGTTTTTACATTGATCAACTAATTACACTAAGATATTTTTATTATTACAAAGCATGTGGCTAGATTTCAGGTAATGCTTAATTTTGCACCCTAACACTAATGACTACATTGCAGAGAATGGCATATGAATTACTATGAAATACTATGGTTGAATTTATTATAAATGCATAAAAGTATGCATAAAAGTAAATTTGTCATAACAAAATGAGAATGGCATGAAAAAACAGATCTAAAAAAACTTATCACAAGTCACAACATTGAATCGACTTGCATATTTAAGTTGTTTAACGTCATGTGCATTTACAGTGTTTAGATCTGACCTTTAAAATAATCTGCATAGTTTAAAATAGTTTTTATCAGCTCTGGAAAAAAATGATGTCAAATTTGGACCATGCTGAGCTTAAAATAGAGAGCGCAATTTGAATTTCAGTCTAAAAATAGCAGTGTGCTAAAACTAGTTGAGTCCGTGAAGAACTAAATATAGCACAAAGTATATAACACTGGGGATGTTTCCTGTATGACCTTTACCCGGCTTTAAGCAGCTTTCAAATTGCAAAACATGACTGAAGTAAAATAAATAAATAAGGTTGCATTTTTATAATGTAGTGCAAATTTTTATGTGCTGAGTAATAATGATAATAACATATAGGGTTTGGGGTTAGTTGCATGTACACTGTAAAAAATGTCTGTAGAAATTACAGTATTAATGGGTATTACTGGCAACTAGCTGCCAGTAACTTGCTGTAATTTTACATTTATGTTATTTACTGGCAACATTTTGTTCAAAGTTAAAAGAACATGTAACATTTTCAGACTTTATCTTCTACAGTAAGTTACTGGCAACCAGCTGCAAAATTACAGCAAATTGTTTACAGTGTAATTATTGTTGTGACAAAGACATCATAAATAAAGTTAAAAAATAAATAAATAATATTTGGTGATATAAAAAAATTCAAATGGAACGATGGCACAATTTAAAAAGAACTGCTCTCAGATTATTTTACATCTTACAAACTATTTTACATATTTTTAAAGAAATGTAAAATGACATCTAAAAATCATTAAGTTTTGACAAACAGTTCACTGGGTTGTTTTAAAATAAATGTAAACTCTAAACATGCTGGGTTATCTTCAGGGATGAGCCCAGCTTGTTTGGTTGTCATTTAACCCATGCTGGGTTGCTTTAACCCATAATTGGGTCAAATATAAGCATTTTCTGGGTTAACTTCAACCCACCGGCTGCACTGTAAAAAAATTCTGTAGAAATTACAGTGTGACTTGCAGCTGGTTGCCGGTAACTTACCGTAGATTTAAATAGATGTTATTTACTGGCAACATTTTGTTCAAAGTTAAATGAACATTAAACATTTACAAGTCTTTGTCTTTACATACACTGTAAAAAAAATTCAGTAGAAATTACAATGTTATTGCAGCTGGGTTGCCGGTAATTAACCGTATAGATTTACATTTATGTTATTTACTGGCAAGAGTTTGTTCAAAGTTAAATAAATTTTAACAAGTCTTTATCTTTACAAAATAAAGCTATACAATAACAGCCTCATGCAAAGCATTCTGGGAACCAGAAATCATCATCAACCTTTTTCTGTTTTTTGCTTCTGATTTTGTTTCCCAGAATGTTTTGCTTGATGCTGTTTTTCTAGTTTTACTCTGTAAAGACTTGTAAATGTTTAATCTTCATTTAACTTTGAACAAAATGTTGCCAGTAAAAAACATATATTTAAATCTACGGTAAGTTACCGGCAACCCAGCTGCAATTTCTATGGAATTTTTTTACAGTAAAATAACAGCATCAAGCAAAGCATTCTGGGAAACAAAATCTGAAGCAAAAAACAGAAAAAGGTCGATGATGATGGTTCCCAGAATGCTTATTGTATAGTTTTATTTGATTTCATTCGTTTTTATAGTTTTATTTATTTTATTCTGTAAAATGACATAAATTTAAATCTACGGTAAGTTACTGGCAACCAGCTGCAAGTAAAAAACTGAATTTTTTTACAGTGTGGGCTCCTCCCTTTTTGACCCCTTGCTAGGTTGAAAATTACCCAGCATTTTTTAGAATGTAGCAAGTGATTTCTATATGATTTTATTAAATTCATCTTATTTAAGGGCCGATATTCCAAAGTAATTCGTATCACCTGACATTAAACGAAATCAGGGTTTTTACAAAGCTGCGGGGATTTAATGACTGACTGGATGTTTTTAAGTAACTTTAAACCTGTAATGAAATATAACACCTCAAACGATTCGGAAAGAATCTGACAAAGTAAACTTTAGGTTAAGAGAGCAGGAACTAAAGACACTTGTTGAGATCTGCAGGCCAGGTACTTTTGTGGAAATAACTCGAATGCCACAGAATCACATCCATAACAACTGCAAAAATACCAGAGATACTTTTACATCCCTTAGATACTTGTGTATTGATAGCACAATCTGTCCTGTAGATGATTTTTGGTTAACTCTGGTATGTTTGCATTTTTTTAATACTTTCATAGGCTCTACTATGTGCATCAGTGGCGAGATAAGGGCCAGAACTCAGATTTACGGTTGGCCTACCCAGTCAAAAGAAACAGAAGAAATCACACATAAATGATAATAATCTCTTTAATAATCCACATTATTCGGAAATAAATAACTATTTATCATTTGCATGTGTTTATAAACCATGCAAATGTTAACATTCAAGTCATTTTGAACAATTTAAGCGCAAAATGTTAAAGTGAGCTGTTTTCTTTGCGAACAGATGCGCATACACCTAATGAACACACTTATAAGCGCACGCACAGAGACGTGCTGTTAAAAAGCACGCCAACACAGAATCTCTATGGGCTTGACAGGACACATACACAAAAAAATTTCTTAAAATATCAGTCTTGGCAAGTATTCTCATAAAAACAGTCAGTTATGTCTTAAAGTGAACGCAAACAGTTCAGAAAAAAACTGATTTGTGTGTCAGTATACAGGTACACTATAAAAAATGGTGCTAAATGGCAAAAAAAGTTCGTAATCATAGGGAAACCATTTTCAGTGCTATAAAGCACCTATGAAGAACCATATGGGATGATATAGCACCACTTATGGTTCTACAGAGCACAATATGGATCTACACTGGTGCTACATATGGCACTAAAAATGGTTCAGATATTACAAGCCAGTGAATCACTTTTAGTGCTATTTAGCACTGTTTGTTTTTAGTGTGTATAGGTTTGTGCTAATATTTGGCCTTAAACTGGCAGAAATTTGAAAAATCACTTCTGTAGCTTTAAAAATATTTATTATATTTAATGTATAGAAAGAAGATGACATGTTATTGACTTTTTTATACTTTGATGGTCGTGGATGAATGGCAGAACATTTGGTCTCAGGATCTCGTCACGGTATCTCTTCAAAATGCAATCAATAAAATGCACCTGTGTTCGTTGTTCATAACATGTGCCCGCCCATAGCCTATAACCCGCACCCCACCACGGGCCATTCGATCCACAACGTTGACATCAGGATACTGCTTAGGCCTACCCACAGGACGTCATACATGTTGTCTGTCATCTGTCCTGAACAGTGAAAACACGCTCCCTCAAAACCGTGGCATCTGTGGCATTGTGTTGATGTGATAAAACTGCAGCTTTTAGAGTGGCCTTTTTTGTGGCTAACCTAAGGCACACATGTGCAATAATCGTGTTTTCTGATCAGCATCCTGACATGCCACACTTCTGAGGTATATGGGTTATCTCTGCAAAGGGGAGGTGCTCGCTAACACAGATTTATGAAAAATATTTGAGAGAAATAGGCCTTTTGTGTACATGGAAAAAGTCTTGAAAATGGGGCAAAAACAAAAGGGTTGAGTTTACAATTCTGTTCTGTGTATTTCAAAAGTTTTACACGCAGTGAGACGTACAACATAAATTCATGCTTTCTGCATTTTTGACTCGATGACAGAAATAAAACCATTATTGACGTGGATCTGACTGTCATGTGTCTGTAAACACGTCATTTTCACTGTACATGTAAATGAAAATCGTATCCTCATTGTAGTTTATGAATAAGGCTTTATGATGTGTATTTTGGCTAACACGTATGAATCCCTGGCATCCGTGAGTTAATGACTTTTTATCTTATCTCTTTATCTTAAGACCTCATCACTTGCACTCATATCATAACCCAACCAAACCTTACTGGAGCGCGAATGATCCCCCCTCCCTACTCCCTTCCTACTCCAGAAGCATGCATCCACAATTGACCGATTCGAGCCTGCGCACACTTTCGTCATTGGGAAGCGATTGTTTTAAAGAAAACAGAAAGTAAAACGCTTTTTTAACACTATCTTAATGTTGAGTTTGTTTGTTTTTTTATTCTGAATCATTTGGTGCGCACTGCCTTCTCACATGCCTATCATTTTAGTTAATCTGTCGCGTGTGCAGCTTAGATATTCACTTAACCCAATCAGAAGGTTTGGCAGAAGTGAGTGGTCACGCAATTGACGTCCCAGCTAACAATTTTTGGTTCCCAAAACGTTTTCCTAACGTTAGATTTTTGTTTTAAAAATGTTCCCCTAACGTTAGTTTTTGGTTCCCATAACGTAATTTTTTTAAGGTTTGTTTTTGGTTAGCCAGGAAAGCCTTCGATACAGAACGATATTTTGTGTGTTAGTTTAACGTTCCCCTAACGTTATTCTAATGTTATGATAACGTTATTTTTAGATTAGTTTAACATTCCCCTAATGTTATTCTAACGTTATGATAAAGTTATTTAATTTTAGGAGAACGTTATTTTTTTTTAGGTTCGTTTAACCTTCCCCTAATGTTATTTTAACGTTATGATAACGTTATTCTAATGTTATTCTATCGTTAGGAGAACATTATTTTTAGGCAAGTTTAACGTTTTTCTAACGTTACAGTAACGTTAGGGGAACGTTATTTTTAGGTTAGTTTAATGTTCCCCTAATGTTATTCTAACGTTAGAGTAACGTTATTTTTAGGTTAGTTTAACGCTTTTTCTAACGTTACAGTAAGTTTGAATAACATAACGTTCCCCTAACGTAATTCTAACGTTACTTGCAGAGGTGGTTCTTTGTGAACCACCTAAGCTGGCCAGGGCACGATTACTCAAACAAACCTCAAAAAACAACGTTATGAGAACCAAAAACCAACACCAGGGTAAAGTTCTGTATTTGCTGGGGTCTCTCTTTTTGAACCACCTCTGCAAGCCGGCCAGGGCGCGATTGCCCAAACTGCACACGGGCACAGAGTGATCACACTAATCAAACAAACCAGTTTGGTTGAGATAATGTGAGCGTGCCTTGAATAAAGGGGAACGTTATTTTTAGAGTAACGTTATTTTTAGGTTAGTTTAACGTTAACGTTATTTTTAGGTTAGTTTAACGTTCCCCCAATGTTATTCTAACATTAGAGTAACGTTATTTTTAGGTTAGTTTAACGTTCCCCTAATGTTATTCTAACATTAGAGTAAAGTTATTTTAAGGTTAGTTTAACGTTTTTTCTAACATTACAGTAAGTTTGAATAACATTAGGGAATAACGTTCCCCTAACGTTATTCTAACGTTACTTGCAGAGGTGGTTCTTTTTGAACCACCTAAGCCGGCCAGGGCACGATTACTCAAACTGCGCCCGGGCACAGTATAGACCAATCACACTAATCAAACAAACCAACACAATACTTTACAGTAACGTTAGAACAACGTTAGGGGAATAATGTTCCCCTAATGTTATTCTAACGTTACCGTAATGTTAGAATAACATTGAAAAAATGTTAAACTAACCTAAAATACCGTTCTATTTCTGTAAAGAAAACTTTCCTGGCTAACCAAAAACAAACCTTAAAAAATAACGTTATGAGAACCAAAAACTAACGTTAGGGTAACGTTCTGTGTTTGCTGGGGTCTCTCTTTTTGAACCACCTCTGCAAGCCGGCCAGGGCGCGATTGCCCAAACTGCGCACGGGCACAGTATAGAGCGATCACACTAATCAAACAAATCAGTTGGTTGGGATAATGTGAGCGTGCCTTGAATAAAGACCAGTTATGTACTGTTCAAATGCATTCAGTTTTCCACAACATGATAGTTTCCATTAAGAAGTTGCAAAATATTGAGAAAATCTATGCAAAACGTGTTTTGTGTGACTC
Organism: Misgurnus anguillicaudatus; assembly: GCF_027580225.2. Lineage (NCBI taxonomy): Eukaryota > Metazoa > Chordata > Actinopteri > Cypriniformes > Cobitidae > Misgurnus > Misgurnus anguillicaudatus. The sequence goes on along the minus strand of NC_073361.2, from coordinate 23,507,988 downwards.
TTTTTTCCAGCATGCATCATTGCGTCCTAAACACGCAAACTATCCTGAACGTTTAAAGGAAAAATACTTTCCAAATGCTTGCATAACTAGGTGGATTAAGATGAAATGTTAGAGCTTTTTTACTGTAGATCTTTTTGTTATAGTCTGATCCTAAAAAATGTATATTTCCGTTTTGACAGTGAAATCTTTCACAACTCAAACTATTTTAAACACCTGAATGGCGTCAAAATACTTGTCTGTCATGTGAGACAGTTCATGGATAAGCAATTTGCATGTTCTCATCTATTTAGATCAGATCAGGTGTACACGATGTTGCAAGTCTGAACTTTATTCACCCTGAAAGTTTTGCAGTTGAGTGAATCGAGTTGGCATTTCATTTTAGACACAGCCTGAATATCCTGTTCATGAAATCGTTTTTTTCCCAAAGTGAATCAGAGATAAGATATCCATCATCGTCAACATCACTTTCACACTGACATCAATACAAATTATAGAAATAACTTAAATAGCTTTGACAGAACAGTGGTGCTCTGAGTACAATCTTTCTTTGAAAAAAAAAACATTTCTTGAAATTTAAAAACATCACAGAAAAAAATCACAAATGAGAATGAAGTAAATCTGCAGAAGTGGGTCAAGCACATCCGAGTCTTTGGTCTATTATCGATCTTCAATTCATACCCCTGGGGCCAGTATCGTTTATACCAATTGCAAAAAAAAACAACATAATAGACTATTTCATTTTTAAGAGAATGACATGTCTGAGGAACATAAGTTATGGTGTATTAACCACAGCTATTTGTCTTCTTCAAGACTGGTCTTGCACAGATCTGTGACTGGTATGCGACGGTTAAACTACTGTTAAGCAGCTACTTCTGTTAGTAGCAAATTTGCAGATGTTTTTACGAATATTGTTGTACTCAAAAGCAAACCCCTCAAAAGGCGTATCTAAAACAATCTCCACGGTTCTGGTCCAAGAGGTCTGTGCTGACTTCTTCAGAAGTGTCACATAAATCATTTAAAACATATTTCCATATTCTCCATCATTTAAAACAGTTTGTCTGACAATAAGTCAGGTCGGTTCTGCGCGGCCTATTCCCAAATCGCTCTATGTCAGTTATAAGGGAAAGTACGGGAAAGCCTTTTCCTGGATCGAGCTGTTGACATCCTTGTTGGTTTTTCAAACGAGGTTAAATGGAAATGAGATGGAAATCTGAAACGGCATACTGAAAATGACACAAAAGCAACAGATGAGAGAATTAGGCAGAGTGCGTCAGAATTGTAAAGGTTTACACCATTACAGGCGTTTATATTTAGCCTCTCGTTACAGGGCAGTGTGTTTTATGTTGGCTCGGGTATCCGTAAGTATCTCGGATACTTTCATCCTTCCGAATGTCCCTCATCATTCTTAAGTTTTTTAAGTCCTCGGTTGCGATGTCTTTGAATGGCTCTCCAGATGCGGCACAGCACACCACCCCTGTTGTGCAGACATAGACACAAACATGTTAGACACTGATTGTGAATAAGTATGCAGTGTTAGGGTACACTGGTCGTTTTTGTCATCGAAGCCACAAAACTAATTTCACAGCATCACATAAAATATTAAAGGAAAACACCACCGTTTTTCAATATTTTATTATGTTCTCACCTCAACTTAGATGTATTAATACATACCTATATTTTACCACTGCGTGCATTCAATCCTTGTACAGCTCTTCTTATATGTGTTAGCATTTAGCCTAGCCCCATTCATTCCTATGGCTCCAAACAAAGTTTTATTTTGTGCCACCATACTTACTTGTGTAACTACTCATGGAAGTGTTTGGTGGCTTCTAAATTCATCCCTGTTTGAAGCCATAGGAATGAATGGGGCTAGACTAAATGCTAACACATTCACAACCAGCTATACAAAGATTAAAAGTGCACGCATTGAAAAAAGATAGGTATGTATTAATTTGTTTAGTTAACTATTACTTTGACACAAAATGAGGTTTGTAAACCACTGGTGGTTCGTGAGGGGAAAAAATATCATTTTTAATTACATCATAAAGTGTAAAAAAATAAAGGTAAAATAATAAAACCGAAACACAAAAATCGAAAACACGTATGAATAAAAATAGAAATTTTATTTGTTAATGTGCATGCCATGTGACAACACAACACTACATGAAATTAGCCTATATCAGAAAACTGAGAACTCATGCGACATGTACAGATAGGTTTTATGTACCAATAAAAGAAAATTACCAGATGATGGGCCAATAACAGGAGATAATAGCAATAAATATGTAAATTACTACTGATAAAAATGGATAAAAACTAGGGCTGTCAATAGATTAAAATATTTAATCGCGATTAATCGCATGATTCCATGAGTTAACTCGCGATTAATCGCAAATTAATCGCACATTTTTATCTGTTCTAAATTTACCTAAATGTAACACTTTTTAAGTTTTTAATGCTCTAATCAGCATGTATTTGGATAATATATATGCTATATGCAAATGTATGTCTACAACAGCCTGTTTACATTTTCAACAGAACCATCAGCCATAGTTTTATAAATGTTTTTTCCTTTAGAAGACCTTGTTCTTTCTCCATTTCTGTTTGCTGCTGCATCATTTTTGACCTGTGCTGGCAAATTGAGTTGGGATGAGCAAATTTTCAAACATGTGTCATTTATATTTTAACATTCTCTATTAAAAAACTTCAAAACAATTGGAACAATTGTTGGAATCTGACAACGCATGACAGAACTATACCTGTTAATGCAGAGCAAAAACAATATCAATATACATATATGTTTTTCTTTTATTGTTTAATTTTGACATTGAGACAGACCACTTTAAGATGGATAATGCAAGGGTTTAATATAATGACACAACAGATACTTTTCCTTAACAGTTAACCAAACATTCACTTCAGATTATAGGTCATGCCTGCGTGAATTCTTGTCAAAACAGATATTTTTAAACCTGTAATTTTGTGTTAGATGTCTATATATATCAGGGTCACGCACTCGCGTGTTTGTGTGCATGCGCTTCAGACGTCTGCGTCAGACATCGCTTTTGAGTCTTGTCACTCTTAATAACTCTTTTAACATCAATCAGATCCCGAACTTTATCTCTCTTAATAATTATTTTAACATCAAGAAAGTCCTGCAGTCTATTTTCTATAATTTCTGAATGCTTTTTAAAACGAAACTAAAAAGTGAAAGAAGACGCATCTTTATATGGATTTGGGACGGTACACCTCACAGAAAACGTGCAGATAAAGAAAACTGCATGTGCAGAAAACGTGCATTTTAGATGTTTAATGACCATTTAGAGCAGGGGTGACCAACCCTGTTCCTGGAGGGCTAGCGTCCTGCAGATTTTAGCTCCAACCCCAATCAAACACAGCTGAAGCAGCTAATCAAGGTGTTCAGGGTTGCTTGATAATTACAGACAGGTGTGTTGGAGCTGGGTTGGAACCGAAGTCTGCAGGACGGCAGCCCTCCAGGAGCAGGGTTGGGCACCCCTGATTTAGAGCATTGGATTCGCTAGACGAGGGCTTAATGTTCTTATTTTTATGAAAAGCTCCGACTCATCTAGACAGCGCTGGTCACTTGCTGCGTCTCAATTCATCCAGCTGTGGGTCAAACTGAAATTGCGTGTTGCGTTAATCGCACGTTAATAAAATTAGTGCCGTTAAAATGAATTTGCGTTAACGCGTTATTAACGCGTTTATTTTGACAGCCCTAATAAAAACATAAATGTTTAAAAAAATATATTTCAATATTTCAGGGGGTACTTCAAGAATAATAATTTAGGTCAAGGGGGTTCAACAAAACAACCAAAAACAGATTTTTTCTAATAAAGCCATAGGTCATTATTAGTGGATGTGTCCACTATAGATAACATAAACGTAGTTATGGTTTGCAAATGTGAGCTCACAATCTGGTTTAAAGGCATAGTTCACCCAAAAATTTAAATACTTTTATCATTTACTCATCCTCGTGTTGTTTTAAACATGTATGAGTGTTTTTATTTCGATGAACACAAATTAAGATAATTTTGTTGAAGGTACCACTTGAATTCCATCGTATTTGTTTTTCCTACTATGGAAGTCAATGGTTACAATCAGCTGTGTGCTTACCATCAAAATATCTTCTTTTGTGTTCATCATAAAAAAATAAATTCATACAGGTTTAGAACAACATGAGGATGAGAAGACAGAATTTTTATTTTTGGGGGTGAATTATCCCTTAAAGGGACACTCCACTTTTTTTGAAAATATGCCGTTTTCCAGCTCCCCTAGAGTTAAACATTTAATTTGTACCTTTTTGGAATCCATTCAGCAGATCTCCGGGTCTGGCGGTACCACTTTTAGCATAACTTAGCATAATCCATTGAATCTGATCAGACCAAACCAAAGACTTTTGATATTCTTCCTATTTAAAACTTGGCTCTTCTGTAGCTACATCGTGTAATTAGGCCGACGAAAAATTAAAAGTTGTTATCTTCTAGGCTAGGACTATACTCTCATTCTGGCGTAATAATCAAGGATATGGCTACAGCAGGCTTAGTGATATTACGCTCTGCCCGAAAATAGTCCCCTTGGTTACTTTCAATAGCAGTGGACTATTTCGGTCACTGCGCATTATCACCGCGCCCCCTGCAGCCATGTTACGGCAACAAAGTCCTTGATTATTGCACCAAAATGAGATCGTAGCCATATCGGCCTAGAAAATTACAACTTTTAATTTTCCGTCAGTCTTAGTACACGATGTAACAACAGAAGAGTCAAGTTTTAAATAGAAAAACTCTTGAAACTCTTTGGTTATTTTTTAGCGCAATGCTAATGGTCTAATCAGATTCAATGGATTATGCTAAGCTATGCTAAAAATGGTAGTGCCAGACCCCGAGATCAGCTGAATGGATTCCACAACGGTAAAAATCAAATGTTTAACTCTAGGGGAGCTGGAAAATTAGCCTATTTTTTTAAAAAGTGGAGTGTCCCTTTAAGTATGGGAAATTACTTTATACACCGCAACAAATATTAACGACAGAATATGATTTAAATATGCAAAACCCAGATAAGGAAAATATTATAAAAACTATACATATTTGATATATTGTAATAATTTATGATAATTGATCGTCTATTAGTATTAAGTCTGTTCAATATGCACAATTAACAAACTTGATCCTTTCACAGTTAAAGGCAAAACTTGTCCTTCTGCTTTACAGAGGTTACAAATGTGTGAAAAGAACTGAAAGGAATGTGAATTGGCATCATGTGACTGTGAATGTGATGTGTGACCGTAAAAGTGTCAAAATACTTTCGGTCAAAATTATTATTATCTTTGGCTTCTGCTTGAAAACAATCTGCTTAAAGGCATGCATGTCTTTAAAAAAACTGCATGTTTTGATATTATGCAATTGTGTAAAAAACCCTTTTATACTTTTTATATTATTTTATATTATTATTTTATATTTATATTATTTTATATTATTTTTTTTACATTCCTAAAAATATTTTCTGATTTTCATACAGTGTGATAAGGATGTTTTGCAAAGATTTACTAAATACAAATAAAGAGGATACTGTTAAAGATCTCATTAAACCCTCACCTGAGCCTGAGGCAGCGAAGGTCTTCCTTGGTAATATCACAAAGAACGTCGTTAAGTGTATAGTCTTCCAAAACAAACTGGCAGGGATAAAAACCACGAAAACTTGGCATGAATCTCTAGTCATTATTATTTAAAGAAATGAGTCAATTAGCATGATGTGAGAATGACAAGTTGTGAATAGATGATGTGTTTCACCTTGTCTATAGTCTCTGAGTCAGCACCCTGTTCCTTTAGCCAATCGTTGAGCTGCTTGTCAGGCTCAGGTTGTGTGGCAATCTGAAATATGGAAGGACCGGTCGTGTCTGGTACGAGAACTGGATGTTCAAATGACAAAATAAACATACAATTAAAACTCATTTTCACGACCGTTGGAGCTGTCTACCTAGACAGCAGCATCATAAAAGCATGTGGCGACACACAGGCTGTTCCCAAGGGTCCAGCTTGTTTTAACCAAATTCTGCAAATGTATCTGTCATGGATAAGGCAATCCCAGAATGCTTTGCAGCAAGCTTGTATAATTAAATATAACTAATTGAAACTGGAAGAGCTCAGTTGCAAAAGCTGCATAACACCACCTCCGTCAAAAAAATTTATAATGATATTGCGCAAATGCTCTTGGCACGTAATATACGTTCATGAAATACCTTCGCTTCAACTCTGCTTACTCCCGGCCCATAGAATACTAAGAAATATTGCTTTGTTGCCAGAACCCATTTAACCACTTTGATCACATTCAACTTGGGTCCTATGAGAGTACTTTTACCTAAATACAACCAGCTCCCTTTAAGGTATGCTTCAGTTCCTTCATTTTTACATTATTTGCAACGTTTCTAGTCGCGTATTTGGTGATTTTGCAACTATTTACTATGTCTTGTCAAAAGAAGTGGAGATTTTTGCCAAAAAACTTGCATGCACTTAAAGGGTTTTGCAGCGAAATCTGTTCAGGGTTCCCACACCTTAGTTAACTTCAAATTCAAGGACCTTTCAAGGACTTTCCAGGTCTAATACCTTCAAATTCAAGGACTAAATGTGGGGACACATTTTAAGTGAGAGGAAGGTTACATCATGTTACCTTTTAAGATACACTCTTACAGTTCCCTTTCATTTATGTGACTATGCTGGTTTTGCATTCAACACAACTGACCTGTGGGCTGATGTCTGATCCTGGTAAGCTCGATGTCATGCGCCCGCTGTTGGAGAGTTTGTCTCAGAACCTGCTGATACTCTCTCTCTTTCTGGATCAGTTCTTCAAGCAGCCTGCAGGGGGCAACATAACACTGTAACAGTCTCTTTTAAAAGGTGTTTTGTGTACATTTTTAGCGGCATCTAGTGGTAAGATTGTGAATTGCAATGAACGGCTCAGCCTACAGCTCACCCCTCCCTTCCAAAACGCATAGGAAAGCTATCGTAGCTGCCACAGGCCAAACACGTCATCGTCTGATACAACATAGTGCCAAAACGCACTCTATAAAACATTTTGTCCGTTCAGGGCTACTGTAGAAACATGACTGCGGCTTTGATGTAAGGAGAACCGCGGTGTATGTAGATTAAAATGGCACATACTGAGGTAATAATAACAATACATTTCATTATGTGAGGTCGTTATACACCACTGATAATATAGTTGTGTATATTATATTGCATTTCTGTCAAAAGATCCTTCTAAAAGTTACACAATGCACCATTAAATCATCCAAAGTATCATCAAAGACCCTTTACTAAATAACAATACAAGTAGGGCAACAATAGGACATGCACCAAGAAATCTATTTAAGATAAAAAATATATATACAAACTGCCTACAAAATAATTTTTAGCTTAGTGGAAAATTTCCCATTGAATACATACAATCTGGTACATTTACACTCACAGTTATAAATTTGGCAGAGCCTTTCCAAAGTGACCTGTGCATTACAAGTTAAAGGGGCCATAATACAAGACTTTTTAAAGATGTCAAATAAATCTTTGGTGTCCCCAGAGCACATATGTAAAGTTTTAGCTCAAAATACCATATAGATAATTTATTATAACATGTTAAAATTGACACTTTGTAGGTGTGTGCAAAAATGTGCCGTTTTGGGTGTGTCCTTTAAAATGCAAATGAGCTGATGAAATTCAAACACTGATCACAATGATGGTGGTTTGTTGCAATTAAAACTCAATTGTGCTTTTCTCTGCACTAAATGGCAGTCCTGTGGTTGGATAGTGCAGATTAAGGGGTGGTATTATTATAATATATGACACCAAATATCAACTTCCTATTTTTTCATGTGCTTGTAGAGAATGGTTTACCAAAACTAAGTTACTGGGTTAATCTTTTTCACATTTCTAGGTTGATAGAAGCACTAGGGACCCAATCATAGCACTTAAACATGGAAAAAGTCAGATTTTCATGCCATGGCCCCTTTAATACATTGATTTTATCAGTATCAGTGTGTTCCCGGGTTCAATCCTATGAATTTTTGCGTTACTACAGAATGCTCTAACAGTAGCATCACACGTACATTTTTCCTCATATCACACCATCAAAACAAAAATAAACGTGTGGTTACATATTTTGTTTTATCTTTCATCATTGTAGACTCAAAAACAATCGGCTACCTCTTGTGCAGGTATCTAAATATTCATGCAGCCAAACATGTGGCTGCAAAGCACTTCACAGAAATAAAAACATCAGGGACAGGAACTAATGTGATCTCTGTGGTTTTTACTTGTCTTGATTTGTTGGTGCCAGACCGACTAGTAAAATAAGTAAAAATACACTGTCAGAAAAAATTGGTACAAAAGTCACTGGGGCGGCACCTTTTCAAAAAGTACACTTTTGCACCTAGAAGTGCATATGGGTACCTCAAAAGTACACATTCGTACCAAAACGGACCTTTGTACCTTTATTTCTGAGATTGTCACAATTATAAAAAAAAACAACTTGTAATACTTTTTTTAGAAATCCGGATTAGCACATTCAGGCCTTGTCTACATTTAAAGGATATTTCACCAGAAAATTAAAATGCCACCTTAAAGGGATAGTTCACCCAAAAATGAAAATAATGTCATTAATGACTCACCCTCATGTCGTTCCAAACTCGTAAGACCTCCGTTCATCTTCGGAACACAGTTTAAGATGTTTTAGATTTAGTCCGAGAGCTTGTTGACCCTTTAATGAAAATCTACATATGGTATACTGTCCATGTCCAGAAAGGTAATAAAAACATCATCAAAGTAGTCCATGTGACATCAGTGGGTCAGTTAGAATGTGTTGAAGCATAGAAAATACATTTTGGTCCAAAAATTAAAAAAATACGACTTTATTTAGCATTGTCTTCTCTTCCGCATCTTTTGTGAAGTGCATGCGCGAGTATGACGTAACTGACGTGTTATTTGGTGCGCCCCAGCTGTTTTTTTTGTGTACTCGAGCTTCGTTTACAGTCTGAGGGAGCCACACGCTGTAAGTTTGAAGGAAAAAAACTACGCAAACATGTCTGAGGATAACACGTCATCTGAATCATTTGAATTTAGTCTCGCGCATGCGCTTCACAACAGATGCGGAAGAGAAGACAATGCTGAATAAAGTTGTAATTTTGTTATTTTTGGACCGAAATGTATTTTCGATGCTTCAACACATTCTAACTGACTCACTGATGTCACATTAACTACTTTGATGGACTTTTTATTTCCTTTCTGACATGGACAGTATACTGTACATAGATTTTTTAATAAAGGGTCAACAAGCTCTCGGACTAAATTTAAAACATCTTAAACTGTGTTCCGAAGATGAACGGAGGTCTTACGAGTTTGAAACAAAATGAGGGTGAGTCATTAATGAAATTATTTTCTATTCTATATTTTTGGGTAAGCTATCCCTTTAATGTCATCCTATGTGTATATGACTTCCATCTTTCAGACGTGTTTTATAATGTTTTAAGCATATTTAATTTAGTGCTTTATACATTGCATTTCATTGTTGGCACATCTAGATTAAAAATGGTGGCACACCGGCTTTATTTTTTGATACTGAACTGCTTAAAATGTAGAGTGTATACGTTCATATGTACCTGCTGGTTTCTTGTTTGAGGCGTCCGAGCTGGGCTCCCATTGGGTGCGGTGGGCGCTGAACCTCTTGGGATACGACCGAGCTGAGGGTGCTGACCCCAGAGGTGAGTGCTTGATCTTCTTGCGTCGCACGTGCCACGTTTGCAAAATCGCCGTCGTCTTCTACGTCGACTTCATCTGCGTCTTTATCTGCACCCTCGCTTTCGGAGGCTGGACCAAAATGCGTCTGTAGCTCTAAAAGATAGACAATGAAAAATTGGCTGGTTGCACATGGGTCCCATTTTGGATTTCCAGTGTAGCGGGTGTATGCATAAATACTTCCTGTTTAATTATAAGTATGTACAATACAGAGGTTGATAAAAGATATCAAAAGAAATTCACAAGCACAAACAAAAAGGGTAAACATCATTCCAGCAAAGTTAGGAGTTAGGAAATAACCTGATGTTAAAACGAATGCAAGGCGAGATGAAGCGATATGAATTTCTGACGTGATGACAAACATGACACAGTTTATGTATTTTCCCACGTTTTTCTCTTTAAGAATGAGTGCACTTCCATTGTAACGTGCGGTGTAACCCGGGCTTTACCATCGTCTTGTAGCAAAGCTTGTCTGCACTTAAATTTCTAGACGCTACAAGTGCCATCTTGTGGTGTATCCAATTAACATAAATTGATAGCTAATTAAAGTGTTTTTATTAATTAAATATTGCATTTAATATATTTTATATCAGAGCACACAAAATTGTTGTTGTTTAACAGAGTCTAGGTCCCTTAGTTTGTGTTTCCTTGTTGGCACAGACCTGGAATTAAAATCGTGACAGCAGCCTGCACAGCCCGTCTGATGATGTTGTCCATGGCAAACATCCAGTGTGGTTTAATGTGATGGTTTCTCAACACTTTATTTACCTAAGATACAAACAGTGATAACAGATGAGAATTTTAACATTGTCATCTAAAAACTAAACACAAGGGGGAGACAGAGAGCCACATGAGAAAGACATCAACATGATATTACACTGCAAAAAATGACTTTCTTACTTAGTATTTTTGTCTTGTTTTCAGAAGAAATATCTCAAAATTCTTAAATTAAGATGCTTTTTCTTGATGAGCAAAACGACCTAAGAAAATAAGTCTAGTTTTTAGACAAAAACTATACAATTTAAGTGAATTTTTGCAAAATTATCTGCCAATGGGGTGAGAAAATGTTGCTTAAATTAAGAAAACTTATTTTTAGATTTTTTTTCTCATCCCCTTGGCTTATTTTTTTGTTTGTTTTAAGTTTAAATTTACTCAAATTGTATATTTTTTTCTATAAACATGACTTATTTTCTTAGGTCATTTTGCTCATCAAGAAAAACCATCTTAGTTTAATAATTTTTAGATATTTCTACTGAAAACAAGACAAAAATACTAAGTAAGAAAGTAAGAATTTTTTTTTCATTGCAAAAATGATTTTCAAGAAAAAACTTTCTTAGTATTTTTGTCTTGTTTCAGTAAAAAATATCTAAAAATTCTTAAATTAAGATGCTTTTTCTTGATGAGCAAAACGACCTAAGAAAATAAGTCTAGTTTTTAGACAAAAACTATACAATTTAAGTGAATTTTTGCAAAATTATCTGCCAATGGGGTGAGAAAATTTTGCTTAAATTAGATTTTTTTCTCATCCCCTTGGCATATATTTTTGCTTGTTTTAAGTTTAAATTTACTTAAATTGTATATTTTTTTCTATAAACAAGACTTATTTTCTTGGGTCATTTTGCTCATCAAGAAAAAGCATCTTAATTTAATAATTTTTAGATATTTCTACTGAAAACAAGACAAAAATACTAAGTAAGAAAGTAAGAATTTTTTTTTTATTGCAAAAATTATTTTCAAGAAAAAACTTTTTTTTTAAACCAAAAATATCAAATTTAAGTGATTTTGTGCATAAAACAAGCAAAAAAAGTCTGCCAATGGGGTAAGCAAAAAAATATTGAACATTTTTCTTAAACACACTGCAAAAAATTATTTTCAAGAAAAAAATTCTTAGTATTTTTTCTTGTTTTCAGTAAAAATATCTACAAATTCTTAAATTAAGATGCTTTTCTTGATGAGCAAAATGACCCAAGAAAATAAGTCTAGTTTTTAGAACAAAAATATCAAATTTAAGTGATTTTGTGCATAAAACAAGCAAAAAATCTGCCAATAGAGTAAGCAAAAAAATCTTGAAAATTTTTCTTAAACACTAAATTCAAGAAAAATTAAAGAAAAATTTGCTTACCCCATTGGCAGATTTTTTTTGCTTGTTTAATGCACAAAATCACTTAAATTTGATATTTTTGGTCTATAAACAAAAAAAAACAAGAAAAAGCATCTTACTTTAAGAATTTTTAGTATTTTTGTCTTGTTTTCAGTAAAATATCTAAGAATTTTTTTTCTTGAAAATCATTTTTTGCAGTGCACTAAATAAATAAAAAAATCAAGAAAAATTTGCTAACCCCATTGGCATATTTTTTGCTTGCTTTAAGCACAAAATCACTTAAATTTGAAATTTTTGGTCTAAAAACTAGACTTATTTTCTTGGGTGGTTTTGCTCATCAAGAAAAAGCATCTTAATTTAAGAATTTTTAAATATTTTTTTACTGAAAACAAGACAAAAACACTAAGAAAATTTATTTTTTTTGTTTTTGCAGTGTTGCAGTGTAGATCAATAGCACCACACGGTTAGAGAAATTGCGGTTTTCTAGACATAATATATAAAAATAAACACAGAGAAGTAATAATGTAGTTAAACTGTTGACTCACAGAATCTTGAAAGCCGAACAAAACCAGCTGGATCTGATTGATGGAGGTGCTGTCGAAGTCCAGGTCCAGTTTGAGTTTTGAGATTGTGGTCGCCATGACGCGTCGCTCCGGGCATCGTATGAAGTCCCGCAGGATGCAGATGATCTGTTTAATGTGATCTACTGATAACTTCAGCTCTTCCTGGCCCTAAAATACAGACACAAGCCTCCATGTTAAATTCACTATCCACTATACCAGGTTTCCCCAAATCTTACCCTGGAGGGCCGGAGCACTGCAGAGTTTAGCTCCAACCCGGATCAAACACACCTGAGCAAGCTAATCAGGGATCACTAGAAAATCACAGAAGTTTGATTAGGGTTGAAGCTAAACCCTGTAGTGCTCTGGCCCTCCAGGGTAAGATTTGGGGAACCCTGCACTATACTGTGTAAACATACTGTAAACACAACGTGTCACACACACCTGGATGTGGTTTTCCATTAGGTTGGAGGTGACTTTATCTTGGTCCTCATTGAGGACTTTATAAAGAATGGCTCGTCTTTCACTGTCTTTCTTGAGGAGAAAGAGTCCAGAGTCACTGTTTTCAGAAGAGGCCGGAGAACTGCGATCTTCTGTTGTAGGACTCTCATCTGGAACACTGACACAACATAAACATGAATCTAAAAGTAGTTTTATGCAAATGTGACATTATGTATATTTAAAGACATACCATGGTTTTGGACAGCGCTTCTATGTTTTTTTTTTTTTTTTTTGTTATGTACTCTTTCAAGTTTTACTGAAGTTATATAAAAATGGTAATCAGTGAGTACCGTGGTAAGATGATATCATCATTTTACCACAGTATTGTTTTTTACAAGGTAGGACTGACAATAGCAGTACTCCATTTACTTCAATACAGATTATATAAACAGGCAATTGTTTTCGATTACCATTAGTTTGTTTAAAAGTAGACATTTCAGGCTTTCTTTAGATGTATCATGTTTGTATTCGTGGAGTTTACATTTTTTTGTAACATGTTTTGAAAGACAGCTGGCGGAGACAGAGATTCTGAATGTGCACCCTGTTTATTTTCTTTATTTGACAAAAACACAAAGATTTGTTGTTATTTTGAATGTTCACAAATTAAAGAAGACCCTTCACAGTTTCAAATGATGTCTAAAGCCAGGTGCACACTGAGATTTCAACCATGATTTAGCTGTCTGGGACAATTTTTGAAATCCTAAAATATTCTTGGAATCCTAGGCTAAAATTGGGTGTGCCTCATAAGTCTTGAAAAGTGAAGCCTCTGGATCTTTGATAGCCCCCTGGTGGCTGGCTGCAGTACAAGTCATAAACCCCACCCTCTCCATTCAAACGAATATGACTCTGCTCTAAATAAAAAATAATTTACACTTCCAATAAAAGCTTCCGAAAGATGGTTTTGGTTCTATCAGGTAGTTGATATAACGCTCATAAATGTTCAATTGTTATATTTTGTGATCAGTTTCATTTTAGCTAGTAATTTGATGCTATAGAAACGAGGAGTGTTGTTATGATTGGCGTGTTTGAATAGAGATAGAGCTCAGCGCATCATAACCTAAAAACCACGCCCACCGGAAGGATAACAATCCATCCGTCTCCATTGACTTTGTATTGCGAGAGGCTGCCACCTTGTCATTTCTGGCTTATAACAAAAAACATAATAATGCCTAAAAGCTGCTGTGTGACAAGATGTACAGCTAACAAGCAAAAAAAAACAGAAATACATTTTTATAAGCTGTCGACTCCAAAAAACAAGCGTTTAAAGACACAAAAGTGGAATCAGGCACTTTTCATAGTATTGCTATTAATAGAACTGCGTCCACTAGGGGGAAACGTAGTTGGCTATCCACTTTTTTCTCCTTAAAGGCTGGGTTTTACGGCTGGACAGCTTATAAAAATGTATTTCTGGGTTTTTTGGCTTGTTAGCTGTACATATTGTCACACAGCAGCTTTTAGGCATTATTCAGTTTTTTGTTATTAGCAAGAAATGACAAGGAGGCGGCCTCTCGCAATACAAAGTCCATGGAGATGGTTGGATTGTTTCCCCCCTGGTGGGCGTGTTTTTCAAATTTGCATAACTGCGCTCTGTCTCTATAGGTCGCGCGAGTGTTTGGGTGGAAGTTTGATACTGCGGCTCCGCCCGCTGGCTCCACGGACGATTTCTTCTGCGCATACCTTGGCTCCAAACTGACGTTTTTACGTAACACGGTGGTGACCATGGTCGAACATTTTTGGCTTCAATTCATTACAATGGAGGGAGGCGATGTCGTGTCGTCCATCTTTTTTTACAGTCTATGGCTAAAATCAGCTGTCTTTGATCGCTAGTTTAACATGTTCACAGACAGCCGACTAATGACGTTGCGACCAAAATTATCCTCCGACAAAATTCTGGCAGTGTCAGAAATTTTGAGACACAATCCTTTAAACTCGTACAGCCTGACATTGATTGAAACTGAGATCATACTGTGTGACATGGACTTAACTACGATCTTGGCAAGCAACAATCCTAAAGCACTATTTAAAATTGCGCAGTGTATGATTATTTATGAGGGTGTATTTTAAGTCGATTCTGCTATGATAAGCAGAAAACACGTCAAAACGCAGCGCCACATTTTTGGGCCCCAGGGAGATAAATCAATCGCTATTAATCGCATGAATTTTTGCCATTTTGACTCTTTCCCCGCCAGCATTTTTTTCAAGTTGCCAGACAGTGCCAGCATTGTTGATAATTTTCACAAAACTTGAAATATTTTGTCCTATGAATATTTAAACATACATTGATATGTTAAATGAAAGAACAGAGCATCTGCTCTGTTAATATTTTTCTAATATTTTAAGCAAAAAGCTAAGAAAATAGCATTTTTGTCAGACTTTGTCTATTGTACATGTGACCCTGGACTATACACTGTATGGGTCAAAATTATTGATTTTTCTTTTACGCCAAAAATGATGATAGGATCAAATATGATAAAATAATATTATAAAACTAAATAGGATATTATGTAAAGATCATGTTTCATGAAGATATGTAGTATATTTCCCACCATAAATATAGAAAAACTTTATTTTTGTGAGTGGATGCAGTTGTTAATGACTTTATTTGGACAACTTCAAAGGAAATTTTCTCAAATTTCTTTTGCACCCTCAGATTCCAGATTTTCAAATATATTTGTATCTCGGACAAATATTTTCCTATCCTAACAATCCATACATCAATGGAAAGCTTATTTATTTAAAACATTTTATATAATTTTTTTTTTATATTTTATATTAAAAAAAATACCCTTATGACTGATTTTGTGGTACACATATGATTCACAACAACAAAAATATTTGTATTTACTTGCTTTTGGATGTGGAGATATATATTCTGTACAACAGTGAAAGCATAAAGAGGCAGAAATCTCCATCAATGGCAGGGAAGGGTTAAAAAGAGTTTACTTGTGCTCCTGTATAGCTCAGTGTATATTAGCAGCAACAAACATCATGGGTTTGAACCCATGCAAATACACATACTGATAAAAATATACCTATACGTATACCTTGTAACGCACTGTAAGTTGCTCAGGATAAAAGTGTCTGCCAAATGCATAAATGTAAATTTAATTATTATGTAATCCCCTAGCTATGTTAAATGATTTAAATTGTGTTAAATAAATGAAAGATTTTGTTAATTTGATGTTAATGCGTTAAGTATCTATAAAGTCTGTAATGATAAACAAACCTAATGCATTTATCTTACATCACAGGTCCAGATAATTTATACAGAAACACAGGTGGATGTTTATGAATGTACAGCCTCTTTCAGCCTTGACAGGTGTGTGCGTGTGTTAAAACGGGGGTTAAGAAGTGGTCGGTAAAGTGTTCGTGGGATTATTTTATTAGCAGTCAGAGAGTACCTGCTGTAAAAGACATTATCTCATTACGCACACGTACATACACCTGCACAGCGCACCTGTCCTTTCATTCCTCTGTGTTAATTAAACAGCGTTTCCAAGGAGTCGAGCAGCCGTCAGGACGGACCCTGGAGAGCTTCATACCCGGAGAGTTGATTTACAGGTGGGCTGAGTGCCGTACAGACGGCGGACGCTCGTCTTCGTAAACACAGTCACGTCATTAACATTCCAGACACCGATTCAACAATCGCACAATTACACACTTAGTACCGCACGTGCCAGGGAGTACAACTATCAATGCAGATGAGGCCAATTTGGGTCTCAAGCTTGTCTAGACTGGTTTGAGAGCATTCATGTGGGAATTTTATAGCTACCGAAAGATCGGATTTATGAGAACTGCATCGTATGTTAAGCTCACCTCAGAAATGTTGAGCTGGTTGGTTTGATGAGGTTTTCAGAGCTTGACCGTTTCTTCTTATCGAAGAAAATGTCTTGCTTGGAGTCGCAGTCTGGAGACACGGAGCCTGGTTCACTGCTGCTGCTTCCCGTGGCCTCGGTTTGCAGCTGAACTGGCAGTGAAACACTGCGGATGTAGTCTGAACAGAGTAAAACACAAACACACATGGTCAAATCCAAGCAAGCAATAGCTGTCATTTTAGACCCGGCTATGTGTAACCCACTTCTAGCCAAAATAAACCTGAATCTGGTCGCTTTTCCAAAATAAACTTGTGAGGTGTACTGTATGATATTTCATCATGTACACTCCGGTCAACATTTTTGAAACAGTTGACTGAAATGTTAACAATTATCTTAAAAATCGTTTAATCCAAAGGTGTATACTTTTGAATTATAAATGATAAATAAATTATAAACTATAAATAAATTACATAAATATAACTATATTTATATAATTATAAATTGCAATTATATACAAAAATATACCTGTGCCAAACAGATTAATTTCTGTTATTGGAAAATATTAAATTAAATATTAAAAAATAATTTGTACAAATATTTTGTCAAATAAATGACTTACAATGCAAAAAATGATTTTCAAAAAAAAACATTTCTTATTATTTTTGTCTTGTTTTCAATAAAAATATTTAATAAATAAGAAAATAAGTCTAGTTTTTAGACCAAAAATATAAAATGTAAGTGATTTTGTGCATAAAACATTTCGTTTTGCTCATCAAGGAAAAGCATCTTAATTTAAGAATTTTTAGATATTTTTACTGAAAACAAGACAAAAATACTAAGAAGTATAGAAGTGCAGTGTAAGCTAATTTTTCTTGAATTTTCTTGAATTTAATGTTTAAGAAAAATGTTCAAGATTTTTTGCTTACTCCATTGGCAGATTATTTTGCTTGTTTTATTCACAAAATCACTTAAATTTAATATTTTTGATCTAAAAACTAAACTTATTTTCTTGGGTCGTTTTGCTCATCAAGAAAAAGCATCTTAATTTAAGAATTTTTTGATATTTTAATTGAAAACAAGACAAAAATATTAAGAAGTGTAGAAGTGCAGTGTAAGCTAATTTTTCTTGAATTTAGTGTTTAAGAAAAATGTTCAAGATTTTTTTGCTTACCCCATTGGCAGATTATTTTGCTTGTTTTATGCACAAAATCACTAAAATTTGATATTTTTGGTCTAAAAACTAGATTTATTTTTAGATATTTTTTTACTGAAACGAGACAAAAATATTAAGAAGTGTAGAAGTGAAGAATTTTTTTTCTTGAAAATAATTTTTGTAGTGTAGACTGAATATTAAAGAAAAAGCAGCCAATAAGAGCCCAGATTAAATGTAAACACCTTCAATGTTCAAATCATCATCAGGTGAAACACCAAGCCCTTTGGTTAAATTTTCCTTTTTTATGTATTTTTTTAGTCCAAGTTTCAGTCTAAGTAATTTGTTTTAAAAATATTTTTTGAATTTTAAAAAAAAAATTATTAACTAAAAATGTATCTGTTTGGCGAAGAAATAGTGTTGTCTACGAAATTTTTAAGATCATTGTTAACATTTCTGTATTTTTAAACATTTGACCAGTGGTGTAGGTAAAGTCAACAGTGATTACAAAGTGTTTTCATTTACTTCATTTATTTCATTTTATTTAAGATTAAAGGTCTATGGTATTAGGGCGGTTTCCCGGACAGGGATTAGACTAGTCCTAGACTAAAATAAATGTAAGAGCTGTCCAAACTAAAAAACAACTTGCATTGACATATCTTAAAATCAATCAGTGCCCTTTGTTTTGCCTCAAAATGCACACCAGTAATGTTTTTAGTAAGGCAAGTTTTTCTTAAAACTAGTTATATTTCCTAATTAAACTGAGGTCTAGACCTTGCTTAAGATAATCCCTATCCGGGAAACCACCCATAGATGTCTACTCAATTTTCATTGACAGCCCCAACATTGCCTTGTTTTAAGCTAGACGTCTGGACTACGTTTGGGCGGCTACTGGATGTCTTTTAAACGCAAAATTGCTTGCTTCTTTCACTGGGAAAAGAAAAATGAAAAAAGCAGAGTATGAGGAAAGATAAAAGACACAAATGGACCAAATCACAATCACCAAACACACGAGGAGACGAACTTTGTGACACAAACCTTGCCACACTGTAACAGAGAATCCAATCCAAAATGAGCCAATCGGATGACGTGAAGGGAAAAGGAAACGTGGAATTGTTAGTATCTGAGCATGCAAAAAAACGGGGCAAAAATTGCAAAGTTATAACAATATTTTTGACACACATTAGGTTATAATAAACAGCTTATGTCCTAATACAAAATTTTTGCGATCAACGGGAGAGAAATTTGGAGAAATTATTTGAAACTTAGTCAACATTTAAACTGTGGTTAGGTGAAGCTGTGCTTTTGAGATGTTTCTCATGCTAGCTGTTGACTCTTCTCATGCCCCTCCTCTGCTTCACCACCTGATGTTCCTAACATTGGTTGTATAAGTCCTATCTTGGCGACCGGCTGAGAGCAGTTTGGACCTGTTGCGAGTAATCCAGACAGCGGCGAGATGCAGGAATGTTGTGCTATGGGGGGTTTTGGCAGCTCTTGTGTGTTTGCCAGAGTGAAAACGCTCTGTGTGCATTCACAAGACCCAAACTGCCATGCGCACCATGGATATGAGCAAAAGGGTCACGCCAGGTCAATATTATCACAGCTGCGGAAAGCACGTTAGACTCGGTCGCAAATGTTACCTGAGGGTTTGAATGCGATCTTGTTCTTTTTGCCTTTGATGTTTTGACGCAAAAACTGGTCCTTGAGCAGGTCTCCGGCCATCGCGCGTTTATTGGGGTCCGGCTCGAAGCAGGAGAGGATGAAAGATTTTGCCTCACCCGAAAGAGACTCCGGGATCTCAGGGTGAATTTTAAACATCCCCACCTGGTACAAAAAGAGGACAAATGAGTGGAGAGTTAGCATAGCTTAGCATAATCCATTGAATCTGATTAGACCATTAGCATCCCGCTAAAAATAACCAAAGAGTTTCGATATTTTTCCGGTTTAAAACTTGACTCTTCTGTAATTACATCATGTACTAAGACCGACAGATAATTAAAAGTTGCGATTTTTTAGGCCGATATAGCTAGGAACTATACTTTCATTTTGGCGTAATAATCAAGGACTTTGCTGCCGTAACATGGCTGCAGCAGGCACAATGATATTACGTAGCGCCTGAAAAGAGTCCCCTTGTTAACTTTCAATAGCAGGGGACTATTTTCGGGTAGTGCGTAATATCACTACACCTGCTGCAGCCATGTTACGGCAGCAAAGTCCTTGATTATTACGCCAAAATGAAAGTATAGTTCCTAGCCATATCTGCCTAAAAAAATCGCAACTTTTAATTTTCTGTCAGTCTTAGTACACGATGTAACTACAGAAGGGTCAAGTTTTAAATAGGAAAAATATCGAAACTCTTTGGGTATTTTTTTGCGCTATGCTAATGGTCTAATCAGATTCAATGGATTATGCTAAGCTATGCTAAAAGTGGTACTGCCAGACCCAGAGATCAGCTGAATGGATTCCAAAACGGTAAAAATCTAATTATTAACTCTAGGGGATCTGGTGAAGTGGAGTGTCCCTTTAAAAGATCACATTAAACGTGGTGTAAACTAAATTTAATATCTATAAATGAATACGCTCTTCACCTTAAACATGGCAGCCTGTGGCTCTCCCAGCTCATGGAACGGAGGTTTGCCAGTGGCCATCTCTATGATGGTGCATCCCAGAGACCAGATATCAGCCGGAGCCCCGTAACCTCTGGGGCCTTTATCGATGATCTCGGGGGCCATGTACTGCAATGTGCCGGTAAACAGAGGTTTACCAGGGAAGAACTTAATAAGATAAGAATGTGCTGTCGCAAGATGTTACACAAAGGAGACATACAGAACCATGAAGTGATGATGATGAAGGTGGTGGAGGATGAGACGGTGAATGGATGACTGCACCTGTTCTGATGCTTCAGCAGGCACTAATGAAACACAAACAAACTCCCGTCTCAGACACTATGCTAATCTAATTACTCTTCCAAGGAAGACATTCTCACGTTACCAGTGACGGGACTCATTACTTTCACTTACCGCGGTGCAAGGTATGCTGTTTTGAGACGGGTAAAACAAGTTGTCAATGCCCTGGAAAGGTGACCTAGTAAACACCATTGGTTTGGTTGGCGAAAACCAAAAGTGTAGCAAAGTTGGTAGAGCATTGCATTAGCAGTGCAAAAGGTAATGGGTTCGATTTCCAAGGAACGCACATTTATGCATTTGGCAGGCGCTTTTATCCATCAATGTAAATGTAAAAACTCAAGACCGCATATTTGTTTAGGGTTGTGACTAGGTTTCAGTTTACAGATCAAAACAGATAGGGATGTTCCTGCTGAGAGGGCCTGGATATGAACAATATTACCTTTAGATTTAGTTGATAATTTTATCACTTAGAACTTATCTTTAAAGGATTAGTCCATTTTCCCAAAAGAAAAATCCAGATAATTTACTCACCACCATGTCATCCAAAATGTTGATGTCTTTCTTTGTTCAGTCGAGAAGAAATTATGTTTTTTGAGGAAAACATTGCAGGATTTTTCTAATTTTAATGGACTTCAATAGAGCCCAACACCCAATACTTAACTCAACACTCAACAGCCTTGTTCAACGGAGCCTCAAAGGACTACAAACGATCTCCAAACGAGGCACAAGGGTCCCATCCAGCGAAACGACTGTCATCCTTGACAAGAAAAACAACAAATATACACTTTTAAACCACAACTTCTCGTCTAGATCTGGTCGTGATGCGCCAGCGCGACCCCACCCAATACGTCATGACGTCAAGAGGTCACAGAGGATGATGGAAACTCCGCCCCAGTGTTTACAAATGTGTTGAAAGAGGACCGTTCCTACATTGTTGTATGTCAACTGATACTAATTAATGTCTTTGTGTCAGTTTATTGTTTACAATGGTCCGCAAATGTGCATTTTATATATGTAACACGTGACCTCCCTACGTCACTACGCATTTACGTTAGGTCGCGCTGGACCGGACCTAGACAAAAAGTTGTGGTTTAAAAGTACATATTTTTAATTTTCTTGTCAAAAATGACAATCGTTTCGCTAGATAAGACACTTATGCCTCGTTTGGGATTGTTTATAGTCCTTTGAAACTCCGTTGAAAAAAACTGTTAAGTGTTGAGTTAAGTATTAAATGTTGGGCTCTATTAAAGTCCATTAAAATTTAAAAAATCCTGCAATGTTTTCCTCAAAAAACATAATTTCTTCTCGACTTAACAAAGAAAGACATAAACATTTTGGATGACATGGTGGTGAGTAAATTATCTGGATTTTTCTTTTAAGAAAATTGACTAATCCTTTAACGTCTTTCCAGCATCTATGGCTATATTCACGGTGACAACTAGTTAATCCATACACATTACAAATTGATCCATACGTGTTAATCCAGAAACAAGTTGGGTGATGGGCAATTTGGCATCTTCAATTCACCTAATCTGCATGTTTTTGGCCTGTGGGAGAAAACCAGAGTACCTACGCTGACACAGGAAAAACATGCAAACTTCACACAGAAAGGTCACCTGACCTCAAACCTGCTGCCCCCATTTTATCACTTAAAGGGATAGTTCACCTTAAAATTAATGTTCTGTCATTATTAACTCATCCTCGTGTTGTTTTAAACCTGTATGAATTTATTTTTTCTGATGAACACAAAAGAAGATATTTTGAGAAATGATGGTAAACACAGCAGAGAGTGTCCATTGACTTCCATAGTAGGAATAAAAAAATATGATGGAATTTAATGGGTACCGACAAATGTGTGCTTACCGTCATTTATCAAAATATTTTCTTCATCATTTCTCACAATACTTCCAAAATATTTTTTTCCTACTATGGAAGTCAATGGACACTATGCTGTGTGTTTACCATAATTTCTCGAAATATCTTCTTTTGTGTTCATCAGAAAAAAGAAATTCATACAGGTTTAGAACAACATGAGGATGAGTAAATGATGACAGAATTTTCCTTTTAAAGTGAACTATCCCTTTAACAATGACAGTGATTTATTCATGCTTTAAAATAACCTGAATATAACTCTACATCCCTGTCCTCATCTACTATTCATGGGTCTATGCATAGGTCAATTAGTCCCTGCCCACAGCTTGGACTATAGATATGAATATGTGAATCAGTCCCTTCCTCCACTATTTCGCACCACCTTAGACCACCATAGATATATATGTACATAGATTCTTCATTCAGCAGTTGAGACATAGCTGCTAAGTCACATACGGTGGGAACAGCGTCTCCAAAACATTGCACATTTAATATTAAATCAATGTTGAAAAACCATCTTAAAGGCCCTCACATGTTTCTGTGCCACTTGCATCACTAAATTGTGTTAATCAAGTTTATGAATACTGAAGTCCCACAACCTTTCCTCGTCTTCCATTTGTCAAACAAAAAGATACAGATAGTCCCGCCCCAAACGCACATCATTGGTTGTGCCAGCTTTAAGGTATCTACACATTGTTTTGATGGTGGGGGTTGCCTGACATACGCACAGGATAAACAGAACTCCCTCAGATCCTGTTTGGTGAGTGACTGAACATTAACAAAACTAAAACTGTGACCTGTTAAGACCACCAGGATGCATGATGTATGACACACGACACAGGTCAAATGGAAAGCTGATGAAAGACAAAAGAAAAAAAAGATATACCGGTAAATGTCTCTGTGCAGGGATTGACTCCGGCTAGCCTCTTAGATGTTCCGAAATCGGAGATCTTCAACACGCCACTGTAGGTGTTGACCAACACATTGTCCCCCTGTGGACAGACACATGGTCAATGATTGGCCACCAAATAAACATGCAGAAGATTCGTCAAGGTTTAACAGTTATTCGTACCTTGATGTCCCGATGAACGATTTGGTTCTCATGCAAATAGCGGAGTCCTTCCAAGATTTGTCGGGTGTAGAAGATGATGGTGGCTTCTTTCAGCGGACCCCACTTTGAACGGAGCAATGCTGACAGACTTCCTGTGAAAGAGTGAAAGACATTAAAAGTCACGTTCTTCCTGATCCCATTTTTTAAACCCTAGTTAGTGTGTAATGTTGCAGTTATAGCATAAATAATACCAGTAAAATGATAAAGCTCAAAGTTCACTGCCAGGCGATATATTTTCTTTAACAGAATTCGCCTTTCAAAGCCTACAGCGAACGACCGATTTGGACTACAGCCCTCTATTTCCTGCTTTAATGACGTTAGTAGAACAGTTTTTTGACTAAACTCTGCTCACAGGAATACGTCAGTCGCCAGCTAAGCTAACGGGAAGCTAAGCTGCTATCGAATCAAAATGCACTAAACAAATTACACAATCAGAACTCGATACGTATTTCGTGTTTTGAGGACAGTGAAAACAGTGCTATACAGATAAGTAAATTGTGTAAACTATACCGCGTTTTTTCTTACACGTGAAACATGAACACATGTTATATTGCGCACTATAAACACCTTTAAGGGGCGGTTTCCCGGACAGGGCTGATCCTAGTCCCAGACTGAAATGTATGTTTGATATCATATCTTAAAATATATTGTTTTGTCTCAAGATGCACATCAGTATTGTTTTTTGTAAGATTTGTGTTTGTAAAAAACACTTAAATGTCGTAATATAACTTAGGCTAAAGCTCATTATAGTTGTGTGTACGTGTAGAATACGCGTCGGTTTTCATATATACTTCTGCTTTGTCGTCCACGTCGACGTGCAAACACACATGCAGTTTGAGGTAAATCACTCCTCAACATGGCCCATTTTGGTTCTCACCATCGCAAATGGAAATTTTTTTACCTGACGGGAGTGGTTCTAGTGGACCAATCAAAATGCTTGCGGTCCGTGTATAACTGACGCGCTGTTAAAAATTTGGTGAGGTGCACGTCGAGCTACGCAGAGCTACACAGAGGCTACTTATAACCTATGGCGTAGACCTTACGCACGACTATAAATTGGACTTTATTGCTGGATTCATCTAAACCCTGTCCGGGAAACTGCACCTTAATGTTAAAATAAAAAACTTTTCCTACGCTCATGTATGTGTAATACCATACAGGTTTTTCACACTTCTTATAACAATATAATGATCTTTAATCTTGTGTTTTGCGCTATTGTTTTGTTTATTAATCAATTGTCATTCTTGCTTGGGCTCACGACAAAAATTCGACAACAGAAAATTTTCTCTATTCGGCATTCAGTTGTATTAAAATACTGCATTTAATGCTACGCACAAACCAAACACGGGGCATCGCATTACTCGCTCTAGATTACTCGCAGGATTTAACTTCGTGTAATGCTAATTATTCGCTAGAGTTGAATATTTTCAACTTGAGCGAAGGCGCGTTTGAGGCGAACAGCGCATGTTTTCGCGGCAAACGCGCCACCCATATCGCGTCATTCGCATCGCCCCATGCGAGGATGCGTCTAATCGCGCCTTTGCATTGACTTTGTGTGTAATCTACTCGCGCAAAACGTTGAACTCTCGTCTGGTGTGAACCCACAGTAAGAGTTTAGAAAGTTAATTAGGCAATGACGTAATGTAGAGCCCTGCGCGGGACTGTTTTTTTAAACCCGCGCCCGCCCGCACCCGCTGAATTTATGGCCAGTCCCGCCCGCTCCCGCAACCTGCGTGTTCCACTCCCGCCCGCGCCTGCAATATTTGTGTCCACTCCCGCCCGCTCCCGCGGATTTTCTCGGAGCTTGTGAAAACGACACAAATGCATGTTCTTCATCGGTTCAGATTAACATCCAGAATAACAGACTTTCAACACTATTGTGTTTAAAATTAGGGATGTGCACGAATGGTCGAATATTTGATCTAAAATAATAATTATAATGGAAAAGATGCTATTGGAATGTTAGTTTGTTTGTTTTTAATGCGCCACCGCAGGGTGAATGCTACTATTCATTTAATGTTTCCACTTCATGTATTGTCTTTTACAGTCTTGTAAATATACATCAAATATAAATTATATATACATGAAAATGTATTTGTGTGTATATCTGATTGTTTTGGCAATTCAGATCGCAGACTAATTTAAGTATTTAGAGTTTTAACACCGGGTTGTTTGTTTTGTCCACCGGCTCAGGTTTAATTTTGACGTGCTTCTCCGCCGCATCAGCGCGCATCATGAGAGATTTGTTAGCGTCTTGTTATGGCTTATTTTATTTTGTTATTACAGCTAAACGGGACAGACATGGAAAACGAAATGGAGAACATTTATTAGCTATATGCGGTGCTCTATGTGGGAAATGAAACAGAACTGCAAATGCCTGTTTAAGCAGAGTTTTCTCCGCTGGCATTAAGAACAGGCTTTTTTTACCGGAGCAAGTAGGCTAAATATGGTTGTCTTTCTTCATAAAAACATGTCAAACCAAATAAAGAAAAAGATATTCATATGCCGACCGTGCAGTCTGTTATAGCCTATGTTTTTTCGTTTGCTCCGGGCTCTTACTTGGTGTTTCGAGTCTGGTTGATAGCGTACTTTGTCATGTCCTCAAACTTTAAACTTTGCTTGCGTTTGGTGTTAGAGTATAATAGTTGCTATATACTATAATTTCTATAAGATCAAACAGTACTGAATTCGTACTAATGACCGCATTGAAACCAATGATTTGACTCAGCCTTCGCTCTGCGTTGGGTTTTACGCAGTTAAAATGACATAATTTTTTAAGCAGTGTTTTGTAACATTAACCGTTAAAACAAAACCTCAGTTTTCAAATGTATACTGCATAATACACATGCATCAAATGATTAATTAAACAAACAAACAAACAGTTTAACTGTTAACAACCGGATTTGTCACTAGTGCTCACCAGTTCTTCCAGACGCGAGGCATATAGTGTATAACAGCATTGGGCATGTGCTCCCCGAAGTTGCCACGGTATGTCCCACATAATGTTTAGCTTAATTTTCTTTTCAACTTCATGTGTTGACCCCATTTCTATTACATGCAAAATCCCACCGGGACCTGCGGGTCTCCCGCAAAAAAATTCTGACCGCCCACTCCCGCCCGCAGCAAAGGTGAACCCGCCCGCCCCCGCGAGATTTGCGTTGGGTCCCGCGGGAGTCCAATCCCAATGCAGCCCTCTAACGTAATGTGACAACATATTTGTGGGAATCACTCCAATATGCACATACCTCCAGGCACCTGTTCCATGAAGATTTTGATATATCCATCCTCTGACACCGAACCCAGGTACTGAACGATGTTCCTGTGTTTCAGATACTTATGTAGAGCGATCTCCTCGTGCAAAGGCTGAGAGTATCTGTAAGCATCATTTACAGTTATGCATTTCGGAAATGCTTTTATCCAAAGCGACTTTGTTTTTGTTTTTTTAAGAGTTTTTTACCTGCTGTCCCTCTCTGGAATTTCTTTGATGGCAATGCGAACTTGGTTGCTCAGGTCTCGCCCTGCATACACAACTCCATAAGTACCCCTTCCGAGAACGACCCTGTCGCCATTCTCATTGTAGTCGTATTCGTACTCCAGAACAATACAGGATTTAATTTCAACAATCCATATACGAACTGAACATGAGACTGTGAAGTTCTCACCTCCAGGGTGTCTCCATCTCCCTCACCCTCGAGCTCGACTACATTTCCAGACCCGTCTGTGATTAACTCCTTCACCATCGAGCAAAACCTTTGAAGATCATGTAGGTTTCAACCATGAACAAATCAGTAAACAGAGTGCAGGATGCAAACTTTAGGAACACCAACCTGCCACACTGGTCCTCCGTGGAGAAGTAGATCTGGAAATCGTCCGAGTTATCATGCACATACAGAAAGCAGCAGCGTTCATCGAATTTTGAGATGCTGTGGTTTGAAAGGACATTTTGAGGATTTATTTATGAACAAATTTTTATTTAAATGTGATATTTAGTTGTGAACTTGGTAAGACAGAAGGTAGAAGCAGCTTTCTCTACAGATAGGGCTTTAAAGGGACACTCTACTTTTTTTGAAAATATGTTCATTTTCCAGCTCTCCTAGAGTTAAACATTTGATTTTTACCGGTTTGGCATCCATTCAGCAGATCTCCGGGTCTGGCGTTACCACTTTTAGCATAGCTTAGCATAATCCATTGAATCTGATTAGACCATTAGCATCGCGCAAAAAATAACTCCAAATAAGAGTTTGGATATTTTTCCTATTTAAAACTTGACTCTTCTGTAGTTACATCGTGTACTAAGACAAATGGATTTTTTTTTATTTTAGTGCGATTCTAATGGTCTAATTAGATTCAATGGATTATGCTAAGCTATGCTAAAAGTGGTACCGCCAGACCCGGAAATCAGCTGAATGGATTCCAAAACGATAAAAATCAAATGTTTAAGTGTATGAGTGTCCCTTTAAGCGACTAAAGGTGGGTTTCTGGTCTTTGATGTGTTAAGCTGGTTTAGATGTTCTCCCACTCTCCCCATGCTTGTCTGATTTGAAGATTTTAGAGGTGTTTTGCGAAATTAAACACCAGCTTGACTTGCTGGGAGTTTTTTCTTGCAGGGTTAGCATTAGATTTCCCACTGTTAGATGAGTGTTGACATTCAGTAAGAGATCAATGTGTTTTTGAACCATCGGACAGTCTTTTATCTCAGTAGGGAGCGAAAGAGAAAGTAAGAAAGAGAGAGAGAAGAGAGAGAGGGGCGCACCTGATGCCTTTGATGGATGATGCGGTGAAGTTCCACTCGTGTATACCCTTCTGTGCACAAACCGATTAGGAAAAGCTCATTAAAAAACACACTACAGTAACTACCTGTACAATATGTATCGTTACTTTATGGTATTGAGATCACTGACCGTCTCAGCAGGAGATACGTGCCATATAGAAACATTTTTCTCATCAGCTTCGCTGTTAATTGACACATATGAGGGCTGGTACACTTTAGTGGGCTCTAAGATCAACACCTACACAAGAAAAATTAATTGATGAGATTTCTAGAATGAATGGTGCTTGAATCCTTGAATAATACACTAAATGTGAGGTGTTGTACAGTATTACCGGAAACCGCAGGCCATTGGTTGTTCCCTGGGTGGCCTCCACAATGATGTCCATCCAGAAGTTAAGTCTCTCTCTCTGGGGTGAATGCTCAGTGTTTTGCTTCTTAAAATGCTGAATTAATTGAAGGTTCTGGACCACCGATCGCAGGTACCTGAATGTTAAAATCAATGCATGTGAGTAAGAATATAGGCAAAGGGATTTTTTTCTGCATTCTTTGTACATTTACCATATAGGTGGCTTGAGTTTGAAGAGTTTTTCTGCTGCCTGCACAGCTTTAGGAATGTCATTTGCCAGCATGCTGACGGTAAAGAACTGCCCCACATCCCAATAGTTATTCATCTTCTCCAAACTGCCTTTACGGCCCAGAAGACTATTTAACCTAACACCTATGAGAAATTGAAAGAGTTTCTTTAATGAAGTGAATGGACAAAGAGTAACAGTAGAAAGGAAACATGTTTCCCCTCACCGATCTTCCTGAGTTCCATAGAGGTCTCAAACTGCTGTCCGGAAACTATAAGCAGAACTGCCAAGTTAATACCTGAATAGAGAGTGGCCTGGAGCTCAAAGCCCTTTCTGTACCTGCAACACACATTCAATCAAAAATATACAGTGAAAAAGTTTCCACAAGATGGATGATGTCAGGGTGTTGCTACTACATATGTCATGCTACACAGCTACTGTCTCGTACATTTAAGGGGGGCACTTACACGACACAGTTTTTGAATAGCATAGTGTTTTATTAAGTCTAACACACCCTTCGACATTTAGAAAATAACGCTAACGTTTTGCACAAATGTATGGAAACACAGCTACTGTCTCTGCACATTTGGGGGGCGCTTACACAACACAGTTTTCGGATAGCGCAGTGCTGTATGAAGTCGAAGACACCAATCGACATTTAGAAAATAACGCTAACGTTTTGTTCAAATCTTTAATGAAAACACATCTACTGTCTCTGCACATTTGGGGGGTGCTTACACAACACAGTTTTCAAATAGCGCAGTGGCATATGAAGTCAAACACACCCCTCGACATTTAGAAAATAACGCTTACGTTTTGTGCAAATCTTTAATGAAAACACATCTACTGTCTCTGCACATTTGGGGGCGCTTACACGACACAGTTTTCAAATAGCACAGTGGCGTATTAAGTCGGACACACTCCTCGACAATTAGGAAATTACGCTAACGTTTTGCGCAAGTCTTTAATGGAAACACATCTACTGTCTCTGCACATTTGGGGGGCACTTACACGACACAGTTTTCAAATAGCACAGTGGCGTATTAAGTCGGACACACTCCTCGACAATTAGGAAATTACGCTAACGTTTTGCGCAAATCTTTAATGGAAACACATCTACTGTCTCTGCACATTTGGGGGCGCTTACACAACACAGTTTTCAAATAGCACAGTGGCGTATTAAGTCGGACACACTCCTCGACAATTAGGAAATTACGGTAACGTTTTGCGCAAATCTTTAATGAAAACACATCTACTGTCTCTGCATATTTGGGGGGCACTTACACGACACAGTTTTCAAATAGCGCAGTGGCGTATTTAGTCTGACACACTCCTCGACAATTAGGAAATTACGCTAACGTTTTGCGCAAGTCTTTAATGGAAACACATCTACTGTCTCTGCACATTTGGGGGGCACTTACACGACACAGTTTTCAAATAGCACAGTGGCGTATTAAGTCGGACACACTCCTCGACAATTAGGAAATTACGCTAACGTTTTGCGCAAATCTTTAATGGAAACACATCTACTGTCTCTGCACATTTGGGGGGCACTTACACAACACAGTTTTCGGATAGCGCAGTGGCGTATTAAGTCGGACACACTCCTCGACAATTAGAAAATAACGCTAACATTTTGTGCAAATGTTTGATGGAAACACAGCTACTGTCTCTGCACATTTGGGGGGCGCTTACAAAACACAGTTTTCGGATAGTGCAGTATGAAGTCGAACACACCACTCGACATTTAGAAAATGATGCTAACGTTTTGCGCAAATGTTTAATGGAAACACAGCTACTGTCTCTGCACATTTGGGGGGCACTTACACAACATAGTTTTCGGATAGCGCAGTGCTGTATGAAGTCGGACACACCCCTCAAACATTAGGAAATTACGCTAACGTTTTGCGCAAATCTTTAATGAAAACACATCTACTGTCTCTGCACATTTGGGGGTCCCTTACACAACACAGTTTTCGGATAGCGCAGTGCTGTATGAAGTCGAACACACCCCTCGACATTTAGAAAATAACGCAAATGTTTTGCGCAAATGTTTAATGGAAACACAGCTACTGTCTCTGCACATTTGGGGGGCACTTACACGACATAGTTTTCGGATAGCGCAGTGCTGTATGAAGTCGAACACACCCCTCGACATTTAGAAAATAACGCAAATGTTTTGCGCAAATGTTTAATGGAAACACAGCTACTGTCTCTGCACATTTGGGGGTCACTTACACGACATAGTTTTCGGATAGCGCAGTGCTGTATGAAGTCGAACACACCCCTCGACATTTAGAAAATAACGCAAATGTTTTTTTTGCAAATCTTTAATGGAAACACATCTACTGTCTCTGCACATTTGGGGGGCGCTTACACAACACAGTTTTCGGATAGCGCAGTGCTGTATGAAGTCGAACACACCCCTCGACATTTAGAAAATAACGCTAACATTTTGTGCAAATGTTTAATGGAAACACAGCTACTGTCTCTGCACATTTGGGGGGCACTTACACGACATAGTTTTCGGATAGCGCAGTGCGGTATGAAGTCGAACACACCCCTCGACATTTAGAAAATAACGCAAATGTTTTGCGCAAATGTTTAATGGAAACACAGCTACTGTCTCTGCACATTTGGGGGGCACTTACACGACATAGTTTTCGGATAGCGCAGTGCTGTATGAAGTCGAACACACCCCTCGACATTTAGAAAATAACGCAAATGTTTTGCGCAAATGTTTAATGGAAACACATCTACTGTCTCTGCACATTTGGGGGGCGCTTACACAACACAGTTTTCGGATAGCGCAGTGCTGTATGAAGTCGAACACACCCCTCGACATTTAGAAAATAACGCTAACATTTTGTGCAAATGTTTAATGGAAACACAGCTACTGTCTCTGCACATTTGGGGGGCACTTACACGACATAGTTTTCGGATAGCGCAGTGCTGTATGAAGTCGAACACACCCCTCGACATTTAGAAAATAACGCAAATGTTTTGCGCAAATGTTTAATGGAAACACAGCTACTGTCTCTGCACATTTGGGGGGCACTTACACGACATAGTTTTCGGATAGCGCAGTGCGGTATGAAGTCGAACACACCCCTCGACATTTAGAAAATAACGCAAATGTTTTGCACAAATGTTTAATGGAAACACAGCTACTGTCTCTGCACATTTGGGGGGCACTTACACGACATAGTTTTCGGATAGCGCAGTGCTGTATGAAGTCGAACACACCCCTCGACATTTAGAAAATAACGCAAATGTTTTGCGCAAATCTTTAATGGAAACACATCTACTGTCTCTGCACATTTGGGGGGCGCTTACACAACACAGTTTTCGGATAGCGCAGTGCTGTATGGAGTCGAACACACCCCTCGACATTTAGAAAATAACGCTAACATTTTGTGCAAATGTTTAATGGAAACACAGCTACTGTCTCTGCACATTTGGGGGTCTCTTACACAACACCGTTTTCGGATAGCACAGTGCTGTATTAAGTCAGACACACTCCTCGACAATTAGGAAATTGTTTTGCCTGTTAATTTAGATAACAGCAGCATTTTGGGGGCTTAAAAATGCTAAATCAGTGCTTGAAATAACATTTTAGTTATTAGGTTTGCGATACAGTTATCATAAGCTACAAAAATGTGAATTTGAACTAAAAATAAAAAAGTTTTATGCGTTTTGGCCGTTCAACAGCGTTTTTGGGACCTGAAAAGCCAACTTATTAAAACAGGTTTCAAAGTGCAAGTTTTTAAAAATGACACCATTATCCTCTCCATGTAAACTACAAAAATGTGAATTTTTACACAGGTGATGTCATGCATATGTCACGCATCCATATTACTCGTTCAGACATCATGTGACATTGCCAACTACTGGCCAACTACTTATTTGTTTTCATAGATCTGTGTCAACAGAGATTGTTATGACAATGTTGTCTGTCTGCAACTTTGCATCTTTGTCATGTAAACATGCCCTTAGATGATCTTAAAGACGTGAGATTCTGGTAACACCTTCACCACGCTTACCACTGGATGGCGTTGTCTCTGTTCTTAGTGTCCTTGCAGTCTGAGTCGAGGAAGATGTCTTTGTAGATGCGGCCGCACAGGCAGAACATGTCGGGTGCGGGATGTTCACAAGACTGAAGAACCTGCAACATCACACGTAAAGCCTGCTCTCTGTCCCCGGGACTGTTTCGCCTGTACACAAACACACAAATCCATTTGTTCTTCAGATCAAAAGGCTGCACTAAAAATAGCACCAAGCCTAATGTTTGTTTGCCAAGCATATGAATAGCAGAATATACCACACAATGCAGATTTGTGGTCACCTATTAAGAGCAAATGCATAGTGAAACTGGATCATGGGCTGGTTGGCCAAGTCACAGGTGGGCAACATCTCAATCGTCTGTACCAGTTTAACCATGGCGTCGTAGTCCTACAAGACATACCATTAATACATTAGACCAAAATAGAGCTTTGTAAATCAAGAATCATCTACTATGCTTTGCACTGTACCTGTATATCTCTGTAGGAGAAAAGCAAATTCATCACAATGTCCTGAGTCAAAACCTCTGTGTTGTCGATGCGAAGTTTGATACGGGAAAGCTCCTTGGCCAGTTCCTCACCCTGGTATTTGTCTCGAGCTTTCCGGATGTCGTTCAAGAGCGTGTCCTTGTATGAAGCACTATCAAGACAAGAAAAAGTTTAATAATTTGGTTTATGGAAACGTACGTTCGTGGTTTGTTTAGCAGACTTTCCCTGGTGCACCACCTGGTAACCAAGTTGTGTTTACAAGGCACTGGCTTGATACCCTAATATATTGTCCTTAAAGGGACACTACACTTTTTCGAAAATTTGCTCATTTTCCAGCTCCCCTAGAGTTAAACATTTGATTTTTACCGTTTTGGGATCCATTCCGCCGATCTCCGGGTCTGGCAGTACCACTTTTAGCATAGCTTAGCATAATCCATTGAATATGATTAGACCATTAGCATCGCTCTAAAAAAATAACCAAAGAGTTTCGATATTTTTCCTACTTAAAACTTGACTCTTTTGTAATTACACTGTGTACTAAGACTGACAGAAAATTAAAAGTTGCGATTTTCTAGGCAGATATGGTTAGGAACTATACTCTCATTCTGGCGTAATAATAATCAAGGACTTTGCTGCTGTAACATGGCTGCAGGACGTGCTATAATATTACGCAGCAGACGAAAATAGTCCCCTTAGTAACGTTCATGTAGGGGACTATTTTTGGGCAGTGCGTAATATCACTACGCCTGCTACAGCCATGTTACAGCAGCAAAGTCCTTGATTATTATTACGCCAGAATGAGAGTATAGTTCCTAGCCATATCTGCCTAGAAAATCATAACTTTTAATTTTCTGTCAGTCTTAGTACACGATATAACTACAAAAGGGTCAAGTTTTAAATAGGAAAAATATCCAAACTCTTTGGTTATTTTTAGCGCAATGCTAATGGTCCAATCAGATTCAATGGATTATGCTAAGCTATGCTAATAGTGGTAGTGCCAGACAGGGGTTCGGCTGAATGGATTCCAAAAGGATAAAAATCAAATGTTTTACTCTAGGAGAGCTGGAAAATGAGTATATTTTCAAAAAAAGTGGAGTGTCCCTTTAAAGTCTGTACATATTGTCTGCCTGTTTTCTGTGCAATTCTTGGAAAAAAGGCTGCAAGCCTGTTTTTAGGTTACTGAGTGTGCAAATCATTGCGCTACAATCTGTATTGGTTCTTTTCTAGCATGAAATCTGAGCTTTATGTGAAAGGACACTCTGACACTTGTTAGAAGATACAGGAGTTCGCAATAAATCCCACATGCACTTGTGTGTGTCTGTCTTGATGACATAATCTAACCTCTGATCTTCAATGCTGCCCATCCAACCTAAATCTAATTACGCCCTAACAGAGAAGAGATGCACTCTTGACCATCATTTGACAGTACAGATATCTGATGCAATAACAAACACAAGCTACAGAATTTCATAGCGCTTCGAATGACTTGAATGTGTGTTTATAAAACCATGATAACTCTGCATCCTGCCAAGAATGATCATAAAATGCAGTCATACAGTACCATGACGTGACGTGAATGTCTTTGAGCAGGTTGACGAAGCGATCCACCAGCGGGACACAGAGTGGACCCAGAAGGTTGTCCCAGTTGGGCTGCATGTACTCTGATGCTCTACGCTGGGCCACGTTTTCACAGCACAAGTACTCATTGTTGGGAGTCATCAGATATGGGATGAAATAATAGTTGCCGCTGGAGGCCTGAGGAAGAGGGAGAAACGTATTAGATCTAATTAAGTGTATTCTTCATTTGGCCTACTTTTTAACACAATAGTATATACTGTACATGTGGCGGCCGGTGACTTCTTTTTTCGTGGGCGCTCGATGCGAAGTTCGTCACAACATGTATGTAGCCCGTCATGTGTGCGCATCAAGTGATCTGTGCATCACGTGTTTTGTTAAAATAAGTGCCTGCTGCATATGCGTCTAAAGGGTTTATGATAAAAGAGACGCTCGCGTTTGCCAAATACTCGTATAATCTAATGCGTAATCAGAGTTTACTGTTAAGGGAGTGTCTTGCGTGTATTTTGTGAACGTGAGCGTCTCTTTTATCATAAACGGTTTTGACGCGTGTGCAGCAGGCACTTATTTTGACAAAACACACGATGCACACGGTTCACATGACGCAATAAACATATTTTGAAAACGCAAGCAACACACATGACACTCCAAACACTTATTTTGAATTTGCGCCCCTCGGATGAGCAGTCACAAGCCGCCACTAGTACATACTGTGTATTACTTCAACAATATTACTGTACTTAGCTGGCTGGCACTCTGCTGGCACCATACAAATTGTGTTAACACCTTTGAACATATGCTGTCCCAGAATTCCACAGTGGCAGGAGCGCCACATCAACACTTCAAATGTAAAAGGTCACCTGCCTGCACCTTAATTCAAGTCTCCGCTAGACTATTAAAATGATTGTGGTCTAATCATAAATGCAAAGCGCAATTTTAGTCGTGGGATTCTATGTCTCCAACCAAAGCCTGATATGTATTGAAACCCATCACGGGAGAAAAAATTAATTAAATCATAATGACTATAACCGTACCAACATGTCTGTCAGAATGACAGGATCTGAGTCAGTAGTCACTCTGATTGCCAAAAACATGCAAGTGGATTTTCCCAGCATGCACCAGCACGCAGCACCTACTTTGTTCCTTAGGCCGGAGCCTCTGTATTGAGGAGGCAACTGGACCCATGGGAAGCCGATTTTAACCGGCCTTGCAGCCTACTCCAGATAACACAGAACAGAGAGAGAAAGAGAAAGAAATGAAAGCAAAAGAATGAAAAGAAAAACAAGAAGAGAAAAAAGTGACAGATATAGAAGTACACTATAAATGGAAACAGAGAAGAAAGTATCGAGTAAACAAGACTACAGCATGTCAACATGAAACAGTAATCTATTAAACTGCTATAATGAGGTATACCAAACTTCAATGGATCATGGGTGTCATTGGATACATGGGTGTTTCATAATGGAGACATTATGCGAGAATGCAATAGATTGGTGAGAATTTTACATTTACCCTTAGGCACTTAGCAGACGATTTATTCGTTGTTATTGCTGAAATATTTCTTACATTAAGGTTTGATGCATTAACCACTGGAAGGGCTGGATTACATACAACAATAACATAAAAATGAAAAAAAGCCATAAAGCTATTTGGCTCTTATTTAACAATAACCAATACTTATACTGTTACTACAAAACCGAAAGTTATTCAGATATTAAAGGGACACTCCACTTTTTTTAAATATGCTCATTTTCCAGCTCCCCTAGAGTTAAACATTTGATTTTTACAGTTTTGGAATCCATTCAGCTGATCTCCAGGTCTGGCGCTACCACTTTTAGCATAGCATTAGCATAATCCATTGAATCTGATTAGACCATTAGCATCATGCTCATAAATAGCCAAAGAGTTTTGATATTTTTCATATGGAAAACTTGACTCTTCTGTAGTTACATTTTGTACTAAGGGACCTGAAAGGAGCAATGATATTACACAGTGCCCAAAAAATAGTCCTCTGCCATTGAAAGTTACTAAGGGGACTATATTCGGGTGTTGCGTAATATCATTGCGCCTGCTGCAGCCATGTTACAGCAGCAAAGTCCTTGATTATTACGCCAGAATGAGAGTATAGTTCCTAGCATATCAGCTAAGAAAATCGCAACTTTTAATTTTCCATCAGTCTTAGTACACGGTGTAACTACAAAAGAGTTAAGTTTTAAATAGGAAAAATATCGAAACTCTTTGGTTATTTTTGAGAGCAATGCTAATGGTCTAATCAGATTCAATAGATTGTGCTAAGCTATGCTAAAAGCGCGATGCTAATGGTCTAATCAGATTCAATGGATTGTGCTAAGCTATGCTAAAAACGGTACCACCAGACGCCGAGATCGGCTAAATGGATTCCAAAACGGCAAAAATCAAATGTTTAATTCTAGGGGAGCTGGAAAATGAGAATATTTTCAAAAACATTGGACATTATGACATACTTTTTTAGTGAATCTTGCACATTGATAAATCACAAACATTTAAACTATATCATATATAAAGGAAATGAATAGGGTTGATTTTGATTTCATGTGGACATAAAGTTGAGAAACCACAGAGAAGAGTTCAGTTTAGTGATCAGAAGACGGGTCAATGGAGGATTTAGGGCGACGTATGGTCCACTTTTTACCCGAGGGTCCGCGTACAGTGTGTGTGTGTGACGCAATTTTCGTCATCAGAAGAGTGTGCACGTTTTAAAAACCCTGCGTACATGGTACACGTAGGTCTTGCATGCGTGTACATGAGACTGTAGTATGTAGAGATGCATTGCATTCGCAATTCGCATGCGGCGAACGTCTACTGTATGTTCAAGTCAAATAAACTATCCTGTGCAAGGCTGTGCGTTCGACTGTGCACGTATATGTAAAAAAAAACAGACAATACTCCGGGCTTTATAATCCAAGACTCACTTCCTAAAGAATATCATAGTACTGTCTCCATTATAATTCAACAAAACTGATAACATATTTGTGATAAAACTGAATCAGAATTATTTCAATGTTTCATGTTGCTCCTCCGCAGACATCTATTTACAGACCAGTGACCAGGACGCAGATACCAACGGCCAGCTCTTTTATTACAAACCACTTACTGATTTTCTAAATGGGTTGATCAGAATCATCAATGGCCTTTCAGCTGACATCTCAGAACCTTGTGTCCACACATAACAGACTAGTTGTACGGTATGTGCATAAAGGAGAGTTCAGGAAGCAAACTACACACCATGTAATATGTGATAGATGTATTTTAAGGCCCTGGCATGGATTAGCATGTAAACCAAAGCATGGTGTGTCATAAGAACTCCGAAAATACACAAAGCCCCTGGCACACAAGAGAAGACACAGAGCCTACTTGCACTGCAGGCAATGTCCTAAAACCTCATCACATTACCAATCTTTCAAAGAGAGACACTGATTTAATACTTACTGTGTTTTTCTGTGACACCATGTCCTGGATAAAAAGAGAAGAAAGGATTATTTTACTACTGGATGATGAAATACATGTATATACCAATGCAATACTGAAGTATATTATAAGTTGAAGTGTTTAAAAATCTTTAACAGGGACACTCCACTTTTTTTGAATCCATTCAGCTGATCTCCCGGTCTGGCGCTACCACGTTTAGCATAGCTTAGCACAATCCATTGAATCTGATTAGACCATTAGCATCGCGCTAAAAAATAACCAAAGAGTTTCAATATTTTTCTTATTTAAAACTTGACACTTCTGTAGTTACATCGTGTAATAAGACCGCCGGAAAATTAAAAGTTGTGATTTTCTACGCAGATATGGCTAGGAACTATACTCGCATTCTGGCATAATAATCAAGGACTTTGCTGGCCTAATATGGCTCCAGGAGGCGCAATGATATTACGCAGCAGCCGAAAATTGTCCCCTTATTATCTTTTAATAGCAGGGGACTATTTTTGGGCACTACGTAATATCATTGCGCCTCCTGCAGCTATGTTACAGCACCAAAGTCCTTGATTATTATGCCAAAATGAGAGTATAGTATATTTTTGAGCACGATGCTAATGGTCTAATCAGATTCAATGGATTGTGCTAAGCTATGCTAAAAGTGGTAGCGCCAGACCAGGAGATCGGCTGAATGGATTCCAAAATGGTAAAAATCAAAACTCTAGGAGAGCTGGAAAATGAGCATATTTTCAAAAAAGTGTTTCTTTAAAAGGTGTTATTTTTAAGATTTCCTTATAGATATTTAGCACTGGGTAGCTGATAGGTGGATGTGTATTGGGGTAAATCAAAATCTTTTCTAGTCCCCGAAATGTCTAAAATATTTTGGAATTTAGTCCATAAATCTCAGGTTTAAAAAAATATGAGGATTAAATTTGTTTCATAATTAATTTCAACATGATGCAATAACTTTTCTAATGACACAATCACAGTTGCACAAACGCAACTTGTGACGCCCCTCCCAATGTGCGACTGTTGCTGCGTCCAACAGTCTTTAGCTGTGTCCCAATTCAAAGGCTGCGACCTCCGAAGGCTGCAAGACCGATTGCGTCACAGCAGCACGACTGAAGGCTGTAAAAAGTTGGTTTAATCTAAACTTACTTCAATTTTATTGAAGGTTATTCAACTTACATTTTTCACCTTAATTGAAGCTAAAGTGAAATTTTAAGTTGAAAAAAATATTTTTTTAGGTGTGTTACCAATTGAAGTATTTTTTTAAGTTGTTCAAACTTAAGGCCGTCCCAATTCGAAGAATGCTTAAAATTCAGCCTCAAAATGCTTCTTTCTTTCCTCGAGCAGCGAAGGACAAAACATATCGATCCTTCACATCGGCATACAGTAGATTAACTGCGCTCTCATTGCCTTCGAATTAAGGACACGACCTTCGAAGGATTCAGCCTTTAAATTGGCACCCAGCTATGATCTCAGTGCACTAAAGCACACATGACTTCCAATGTCTCCTTGTCGACACAGCTATGTACAGCTGTCCCGATCACATGCCTGAGCTGTAATACAGTGCGTGTTGTCTTGGCAGCCACCGTTCAGTACCCAGAAAAGAGAACTGCTTCCTAGGCTAAAAATAGCAGGCCGACCCTGATAGTGGGCGACCCCTTGTTCAGATGACAAAGACGCTAAATGTAAATCAAAGAGCCTACGGGCCACAAAGTCTAACCTTACATAACCTTTGCTACTAGCGTTCATAGGCGGAGCTTAGAATAAGGCAAATTAGCCAATCGGGAGCTCTGTTAGGAACCTATGCAATTCGGAAGTATCTGTTTGTGTTGTTTCCAAGTTAACAAAAATAAAGAATAAAAAATCACTGCTTTCAATTTGATAGTCCCCACCCCGAAACTAATACCATTGGTTGAGCTTTAAAAGCATTTTATAACCTTATATTTGATATTTTTAATCAATCAATGGTCCATAATTAGATCATGAGATCTAACAGACAGGGTCACTTATATTTTGTGTGTGATTTTAAGACTTGGAGTCTTACCTTTAGGGACTGTGCTGTGTCAGGGTCTACGTCGTGGTATAGGATGACATTGTTGGCCATGTCGAAGCTCTCACGCACACCAAGGTGATAAAACAAGGAGGGCTGTCTGAACACATCGCTCATGTCCACTACTGCAATATCTGCAATGGGTCAGGGACAAAGTGAGCACGCTCAAAACAAAAATATAAACTGTATATATCACAAATGCCGTGCAAAGTGCTGCATTTACAAAAGTCATCACGTCTTTATGCAGATCCAAAGCAACGTCGTGTGCATTTATTTCAAGCTGTACATTTTAGCAGTATGCATGTTCCCTGTCATCGAATAACCTTTTGCACAACTATCAAAATGATCTACCAAGTGAGCAACAGGAACGCCATTCCTTACGCAGACCAGTTGACAGATGGCTTAGTTTTGCATTCCAAGCATTTTAGGAAAAACTAACACAGGGCCTGCTCATTGAAAAGCATGCTTTGTTTGTTTAGCATTACTTGCCATGACATCACGGTATATATTTTTTTTACATATATAACCTTTATCAGTTTTGAATACTATTTATTAGCATAGGTATATTTGCTTTGATCTATTCAAACACAATTTTCACATTCAGTATTATACAGCTGTTTGCACAAGCTGCTGAAAGAGTTAAAGCGCAAACATGCAATAGTGCAAAATACAAGACCAGACTTGTGATGTGACTAGAATCTGATCACAGAGGCTTACTGCAAATGTATGTGGGCGTATATACGTCTTTTCTACAGATAGATTGTATTGTTTAAAACAAATTGCTTAACCTTGAAATTTTAAATTAAACATGCTTTTCTATTGAGATATTTTAACGCTCACTGCACAAATATGCAAATTCAGATTCTGCATAGGCTACACACAAAAACAAGTATAGGACAAGTACAGAATCCCTCCCCAATCAAAGTAACTCACATGTGTAGGTGTGCAGGCACGCCTGCAGGCCATACACTTCATACTAAACCTAACCTACAATTTCCGAGAAGGGAATGTGCTTGAGGCAAATATCCCAACTGCACTGAACTTCTTTAAAGGATCCTATCCTATGGGAATGTATTGGCAACACTTCACACCCTTAACTTAAGAAATATTATCTGAAAAGGACAATAAGGTATAACTTTATCTCTAAACCATCATCAAGTAAAATGTTCCATGATCCATCCTTAAAACTACACTTTGAATGGTAGCTCAATGATAAAAAATGGTGTTAGCAGTGTAAAGGGTTGTGGGTTCAATCTCATGAAACACACATACTGAAAAAAAATGTATTTTGTAATGCACTCTTTGGATAAGTGTTGGCCAAATGCATGAATATAATGGATGGGTCAAATATATATTTTTTTTAATTAATTTAATCCAACATGCTTGTCCACAACCATGCATTTTAGCGTAACATGTCAAATACATTTTGCCAAACCCCTGGATAGATGCATCCTGCAGATAATGCATAAGGTATTTGGCTCAAGCATGGTCAAATGTGGATTAAAGAGACTTGCGCATCCGTCTAACTCACCTGCGTCATAAAAAGTATCAAGAACTGATGTCTCTCCAAAGTCTAATCGTCCAAAAGTAACAGTGGTTAATATTGCGCTCTCCGCGTCGCAGGCGCGCTGGAGACACTGCAGCGCGCCGGACTCCGGGCTGTTCGCAGCAACCGCCTTCAGTCCATCATTCAACACATAAACTGCGCGCAGGGACCTCTGTTTGGTCACCGGACTCGGACTGGCCACATCGGCTCTGTCCACTCCCGCAGACATAGAAACTGCGGTAGTGTGATCTCCACCGGCCTCTCCAGTAGGTTGGCTGTGCATGATCTCCATAGCGCGAGTAACTGTCCTCCCCTGTGCGCGTCCCCTCTTTTCTTTCCGAAGTTAATCAATAATGAATAACCAAAGTTTAGCGCGCACCTGTGGCGAGGAGAGACGCGCGCCTCTGACGTCCAGCGTCTTACAATGCATTAAAGCAGCGCACATCACTGCATATTATAATAGAGCGATGCCAATCGACGAGTCCCAGTCCAGTTTTATCTCGTTTGCGAATGCAGTTATGCAATTTAACGAAACGTAATCCCCCTGAAAACAAAGTCAAACAACAAACTTTACGTTGAAGAAGCGCTGCAAGACCTCTCGCCAAGGCAACGCGTAAAATCCTATTTGAGGAAGTTATTCCCCTCCTTCTCCCCTCTCAGAAAACGACACAATCCGATCATTTCCTCAAACGCGTGTCCTTCCGTTGTATCGTGGGTATACAGAAGTGTCGGTGTGTTTCAGAAATTGTGCAAATTGAGGGGAGTTCTGCCTTTTCTTCAGCTTTCTGCGTCATGCCGCTTCATGTGCAAACGCTATTCATCTGAGGTAAATGTCTAAATATAAAACGTGATGCTAATGGGCGCCTGGCAAATACAGTTACACGGAGGACAGGCTCGTCAAACATTTTACTGCTAAAAAAATGTGATTTTAAATTAATTGGAAGATAAGTAAACAATGTATACTTCGCATACACGTACACCTCTGCAGAGATTTTTGGCTCATATTCGCGTACAATGCAATAATCCGGGTCATATTACAAGATGGATGCCTCTTGTGTACCTCAGGTGTGAATGCAGAATAGCTGATTAGTGTACGTAGATACATTTGTCTAAATACTCAGCCGAAATTTAAAACATTTATTTTAAAATGTAAGAATGCATTGCATTTTATTTTATTTTATTTTATTTTATTTTATTGGGTTTTTCACAAACCAGATGTTTGTAAGTTCAAACAAATTGTAAGAAATCAAATTGGCTATGAAAGTCATCAAGTTTCTATAACTTATAAAAGAAAATTGTTAAAGGGGACTGACTTTTTATGTTTAAGTGCTATAATTGGATCTCCAGTGCTTTTGTCAACCTAGAAAATGTAAAAAAGATCAACCCATTAACTTAGTTTTGGTAAACCATTCTATGCAGGCATGTGAAAAAATAGCTCATTTAAATTTGGCTCCCCTTGTGATGTCAGAAGGAGATAATACAGCCACTTACTCTGCACTACCACGTCACTCCCATTTAGTGCAAAAATCAGCTCATTTGCATTTAACAGGACACACCCAAAACAGCACATTTTTGCTCACACCTACGAAAGTGACAATTTTAACATTATAATAAATTATCTAGATGATATTTTGAGCTAGAACTTCACATGTGTACTCTGGAGACACCAAAGATTTATTCGACATCTTAAAAAAGTCTTGTGAAATGTCCCCTTTAAGTTAAAGCAGTGTTTCTCAAAATGTGGGGCGAGCCCCACTGTGGGGAATAGGAACATTACAAGTGGGGCATGAAATTTTTTCATTTTTGTGCTTATCTCTATTAATTTCTTTATTTATTGACCATACACTCAAAACAACATAAGCCTAACTTAAAACAATATCAGGAACCATAGCCTACAAGAATTAATTAACGGGGGAATGTTAATTGAAGCAGAACAAACATTTTAATGTGGAGAGGCGGTATATGCAGTAGCAGGTATAAAAGTTATCAATGGATAAGTTTGTGACACGGAATGGAAAGAAAAATAGAGATTCGGCATCAGTAGAAAAAAACAAGAGAGACAGTGTAACCAACCAAAAAGCCAGCCGAAAAGAAAGTATGATGACTTTTGTCAGAGAAAAAATGCAAGCAAAGTTACATTATTATTATTTACTTTTGAACAAAGTCGTATTATTCATGCAAAGTGATAATATAGACGGTTTCAGCAGTAACGACATAAACAAGCGGCTGTCGCGGTCCGCAGTAACTTCCGGTAAACTCCGCTAATAATTAATAACAACAAAATACTTTAAACGTAGTTTATTTATATAACAAGCAAAACAACAACACATAGATTACATAGGAAGCCAAAACATTTGTTATTTTTGACGAGGCATTTGTTCAAGAGATCAGTTTAGCAACTACTTAGACCATTAAAAAAACGAAACCGGAAGTAAGGTTCGGATCCAGACGTGTATCACGTGCGTCCGATGAAACCGTCTATATGCAAGTTTATTTTCTCTATTGAAAGTGTTTAATGCTTTTATGTTTTCAAATACAGTATGATGTGATTAAATACATTTCAAAAGTTAAACTTAAAGCCTACTTGATAACCATTTTGTTATGGCCATTGGGGACAGGTGGGGCTCTGA
Organism: Misgurnus anguillicaudatus; assembly: GCF_027580225.2. NCBI lineage: Eukaryota > Metazoa > Chordata > Actinopteri > Cypriniformes > Cobitidae > Misgurnus > Misgurnus anguillicaudatus. The sequence continues at coordinate 23,463,010 of NC_073361.2, read as the reverse complement.
ACCCGTATACCTCCAAAGTGGAGAATGGCAGAAAAAGGCTGAGAAACACCTGAGTTAAAGTAATGTATATTTGTCTATTCAAACAAATCATTTTTTCAGCATGTGCCCTTTCTTTGTCAGCATCTAAACTGCCTTTGTCTTTCTGCTTTTGCTTCTGCGATATCTGACATATGATGCCTGGACACTAACATCTAAAACAATTTTGAGTTTTCATGATTTTATTAAGAATATACAGAAATCATGAGCATTTCATTCATCACACCCTCACTGAAAATACTACACCTATTAAATATTAATAAAACGTATGACATAACATTTTCCTTCATCTGCATCACACTGTTGATAAGAGCTGAATGATGTCACATATGGGTGGGGTTTAGATTTTTATGGGTGGAAAATGGTCTGGGTGGCGGGGTTGAGTTTAAACTCAGGGAAAAATAATGTATTGCCCAGGGGTGGGCATTTTCTGGTCCTGGAGGACCACTGCCCCTGCAAAGTTTAGTTTCAACCCAAATCAAACACACCTGAAAAACCTAATCAAATACTTGGTATGACGTGTGTTTGCACTGCAAAAAATGACTTTCTTACTTAGTATTTTTGTCTTGTTTTCAGTTTAAATAAAAAAATCTGAAATCAAGATGCATTTTCTTGATAAGCAAAATGACCTTAGAAAATATGTCTTGTCTTTAGACCAAATATATTCAATTTGTGCTTAAAACAAACAAAAAATCTGCCAATTGGGTGAGAAAATTTTTCTTGAATTAATTGTTTAAGAAAAAAAGTCAACTTATTTCAAGATTTTTTTTCTTACCCCATTGGCAGGTTTATTTACTCGTTAAGCACAAATTTACTTAAATTGTATATTTTTTGTCTAAAAAACTAGAATTATTCTCTTAGGGAATTTTGCTCATCAAGAAAATGCATCTTGATTTAAGAATTTTTAGATATTTGTACTGAAAACATGACAAAAATATTAAGTAAAAAAAAATTTTTTTTCATTGTGATTGGAGCTAAACTTTGCAGGACAGTGGCCCTTTAGGATCAGGAATGCCCACCCCTGTTAGCCGGTTTTGTATAAAATAATTTTAGTTTTCTTTTGTTTACAAGAAAAGACCACAAAGAAATGCTTAAATTATTGCCAAAAATTTCAGTTAAGTGCCTCTGGGACATGACATAATACCTGGATTTAAGGCAACACTATAAAAAATACTTTGCTGCCTTAAAATTTCTTGTTTATTCAACTCAGACTTACAAGTCATGTCAACAGAAGAGAAAAGTCAACTTAATTGTATAAGTTATAATAACTCCCTTGTAGTTATAACAACTAATCTCTAGTCAAGATAAATAATAGTAAGTTGAAATGACTTGTAAATCCGAGTTGATTCAACAAAAAAATTTAAGGGAGCAAAGTATTTTTACAGTAAAAGATTAGACATTTTTATGATAAAAAATTATCTAAATCCAATAATTATTACACTGTAAAAAATACTTTGCTGCCTTAAAAATTTTTGTTGAATCAACTTGGATTTACAAGTCATTTCAACTTACTATTATTTATCTTGACTAGAGATGAGTTGTTATAACTACAGGTGAGTTGTTATAACTTATAAATTTAAGTTGACTTTTCTCAACTAAGTTGTGACAATTCATCTTTGTTGACATGACTTGTAAATCTGAGTTGATTTAACAAAAAAATGTTAAGGCAGCATTGTTTTTTTACAGTGTATTAAACGTTATAATGGATATACAAAAGTATTGTAAAAAGCTTTTAACCTCTCATTTTGATTAACTACAACTTTTAAAAAACTGCAGCATGACAATTAAACAACTTAATTATGTAAGTCAATTCAACTTCCTTTTTTAAGTTTTAACCTGTGATAAGTTGATATAACTTTAATTTTTTTTAAGTTAAAGTATTTTAACTTAAGTTAAAAAAAATTAAGTTAATATATCTGTAACATGTTTATGATTTAGTATGTATGTAAAACAGACATCTTACAGATGAACCTGTGCTATCTGGGATATGTTGCAACTGGAAAAAATATTTTTAAGGTTTATTTACCTACATTACAATTAAAAGGCAACTTTTATATAAAGACCTCTTGAAACATGATCATTACAGATACCAACGATGAAGTTAGAGATACCACAGACAGACATTTATGTTGTCACAATGACACCATGAAATATTCAAATGAGTAATTTCTTCAGACATCTTTGTCAACTTACTGGCATCATCGACGGGGTTTGAATCTGAAATGATGTAGGTGTTACACTGTGGTTTCTTCGTGGTCAGATCCCGTGTAGTGGCGTAATACTGCATTGACTTAAGCTTGCAGTAGTTCCTCATTCATACGAGTTTATGCAAACATCTCAAAGATGCCCACGTGACTCATTGTGCCTGGTTTTACTACTGTGTAAAGCATTCGGAAATTCTCATCTCTCATTCTGCAAGTGTACCAGGCCTTCCCGAGAGACTGAGCCATCCGGTAGAGACGGCACTCAGGAGACCTCGTACTCAATTACCAGATCAAATACCATAAGAAGGACGGATTTTAGTGAATGTCTTGAGATGCGTCCATAAGTACATTAGTACCAGACAGTGTTTATTTATAAGTGTGTATTTTTGTTGGGGTTAACCAAGGGATGGTGGATCCCAGTGGTTTTCAAACTGGGGGCCGCGAGATGGTGCCAGGGGCGCCCCAGTTTTATGACATTTTATGAAATACATTAATTTATCATGAATTATGTGTAATTAAACCTAAAAAAAAAATAGGCTACTTACCAAAAGCACTACTTTTTTGTATAATTTAATGTTTTTTTATTAAAATGTTAAGTTTTAGAACAGTTTTTGTCACAAATTTTCTTTGGGGGACCGCATAGGAATGCACCGTACACAAGGGGGGCCGCACGCTGAAAAAATTTGGGAACCACTGGTGTATCCTATACCCTGTCTATGAGTTACATCTAAAATGACCATCTCATAAAACATCCTACAAATATCTGACCTTTATCCTTTATAGCATTATGTAACAATTGCTTTGCACCCGCAAACATATTTCTAAGTATTTGAAATATGATCATATATCAAACTACATAATATGAAAGGATTTTAGCATTCACTTCTTTCAAAAATGTGTACTAGATCCATACAATGAGCTTTGAGTAAATGTTTATAATGATGCGCCACCTTGTGGTCAAGAAAAAAAGCACTGCAGCAACTTTTTCAATGATTTTTTTTAATAAAATCTGCACACATAATTGCATTTAGTACATTAAAATATAAAAGTATATATAGATTTCGAAGAAAAGAAAATGTGAGTTTTCTCATTGTCATGATGACCAACATAAGTGAAACAGAAACGAAAGAAAAGTTTGGAACGTTCCAAATAAACAAGGCCTCAGTGTTGGGTTGCTTTGAAATCCGCAAAAGGTGTGAATTTAAACGCACCTTTGCATATAATAAAATAACAGAAGGCCTCATAGGCTAAAGAAACGAAATTAAGGTGAACAGTATTTGAAATGCACCGATCTCTCTTCATTTGATTCGATCTCTTCATTAGACGTTTTCTCTGATTTACGTTCAGAGGCAGTACCAGAGAGAGTACTGGGGTAACTGAGTCATTGTTGTGCAGAAGACCAGCTAATCCCCACGGCAACCAACATCACCTGTCTTCAGGTGCGGGCCCTCATCACCTTTGAGTCACATGACCCACAGTAAGGCCACATCCAGGCAATGGGTCAGCGAATCAGTGCCCGGTTCGAGCATAACGCGCAAAAAAACAAGCTTCTTTAAACACAAGCACACAAACAAAAGTAAAAGTGAAATGGGGGTTGTTTTTAAGCAGTTGTTCTGATAAATGTTTGTTCTTTTTTGGCACAGTCAGAGATCTCAGCCCAATCCTTCATGTCATTTCTTCATCCAGAGTTCATTTGGACAGGGATTTCTTAATCTGCTCCACTTCCATCTGCAACAGAATAAGCATTGTATGAATAATAGTGCTGTCAAAATGGCACATTGACTGATATGGGTTTTTGTAATGGCCAATGCTGACACAGACAGCTAGAGAGTACAATACACAACATGAATAATTTACTATAAACTAAAAGATTAGTAAAATGTTAACATTAAACAGCTCCAGCTAAAATGAATGCACATGCTGTAATGTGATATTCACATCAAAATATGAGGTTTATGGTACAAACACTAAACTTTAAGGAATTTATAGACAAAACCATTTGCAAGAAAGGCAAACCATCAGTTTTTTTATATACAAAAGAACCAAAAAATCTCACAGGTTATGCAGAATACATTAAGTCTCATTCACTAATAATTGCGTACGTTTTCGTATTTATATGCACACTTGAACTTCTCGCGAAAACGTTCCGCCTAATTCACAACACGTGCGTACGGACATGAGTGTGTTCTTATACTCGTTCTTACGTTAGTGAATTTGAAGTGTTTTACATGAGCGGCCACATGCACAAGGTTGAGAATTTGCATAAAACACGACCAACCAGTCCATATAAGGGTTTTACGCAGCGCAGCGATGGTCCATAGAAAATTTTAGAGCAATTTTTCATAGAAGCAAAAGAGCTTGAAAAGAAATCCATAATCATATTTATTATCGATAAAAATCTGCTTTGCATTTTTTATTTGGGAGGTTTTGGTGTTGCTGGAGGAAGCCAGTGCTGTAACATTAAAGAAGTATTGGATGCGTTAACAAATATGACATTTAATTAATATGACATAGATGCGCATCTGTATCTAAAATAAAACAGACAGGAGATCAAGTGATTGATGTTTGGACTTCTCATTACTTTTAGATGACGTTTACATGAGGCATTACGCAGACGCTTTTATATAGAGATTTAAAAAGTAAGGAATGAAAGCGTGAATATTTGTGATTACGTGCATCTTCTTTATATGTGTAGATAAATAAGTAGGCTATAATATAATGTATATAATAATAATATAGATCATGCACTGCATAAAATGATTTCCAAGAAAAAAAAATTCTAGTTAGTTTTGTCTTGTTTTCAGTAAGAATATCTAAAAATACTTAAATTAAGATGCTTTTTCTTGATGAGCAAAACGACCCAAGAAAATAAGTCTAGTTTTTAGACCAAACATATCAAATTTAAGTGATTTTGTGCATAAACAAGCAAAAAATCTGCCAATGGAGTAAGCACATTTTTCTTGAAATTTTCTTGAATTTAGTGTTTAAGAAAAATGTTAAAGATTTTTTGCTTACCCCATTGGCAGATTTCTTTGCTTGTTTTATGCACAAAATCACTTAAAAAATATTTTTTTAATCTAAAAACTAGACTTATTTTCTTGGGTCGTTTTGCTCATCAAGAAAATACATCTTAATTTAAGAATTTTAAGATATTTTTACTGAAAACAAGACAAAAATACTAAGAATTTTTTTCTTGAAAATCATTTTTTGCAGTGTGTATAATATATATAATACAGAAAATATTACAATATAAAATATAATCATGTAAATTTTATATATCAACATTATTATAAACGTTAAATTATAGCCTGGTATGTGGTTTAGTGTGAGTGTTTTACATTTTGTTGAATTTTTGTGTACATTTTGAAGAAATTTTGATACGAAAGTTTTTGTTGAATCACGATTTGTTCGTGAAAACATCCGTTTTCATGCTTAGTGATTGAGACCCATTGACTACAATGTAATCTATTGTCGGTTATTAATATTTATTGATGCTCTTTTGTGGTAACATTTCATAGTCATTGTCCTGTGCTATGTCTTAAACTTTGCATACATGTTAGGGGTGTGGACGAGATCTTGTGCGACGAAATTAAATGTGTCTCGCGAGATTAAATGTGTCCCACGAGATTTTTTGTGGAGGTGAAATGCTGGCCGTTTCTCAAATAAAAGACTGCATCCTTCGGAGGTCGCATTTTTAAACTGCATTTACTTCATAAAGACTGTCTTATTAGAGACTACTAACAATTATAAAGTTTACTACTTATTTAGTTAATCGCAAATTGTTGTAATATGCTCACGACTTGCGAATGTAATGCTCAGTTAATGATCTGAAATAAAACTTGAAGTATGCAGCCTGCATATGCGACCTCCGGAGGATACAGCTTTCTGTTTGAACCTTTGTGCATGCATTATATTTGTCTTTTACTGCGTTTGCTTTTTTTGTTTGGGTTTCCAATAATGTTCGTTTGGGAGCTCGTGTGAAGTCTGAGACGCGTTGTGTTTGTCTGTTGATCAGTGTCAGATGTGAAGTCTCAGCAGATTAAACCCTCACACAGAGTTTACATGATTTAATGTCGGCATGTTCTCAAAAATGACAGTGGCTGTATCATTTCTAGTGTAAAGAAATTGACATATATTAAATATTAAAATGGATTTAAACATTGTTTGGCTAAAAATAAGCGTTTCTCTCAGTTTAAAGTGAAAGTGAAGATAGCGTCCGCGAGACGAGTCCTCTATCGCCCCCTGCAGGCATTTGTTATAATACATACATAATGCTTTTTATTTATAGGCCACAAATGTAATGTGTTTGTTAATGTTGTTTAATGTAACTTGGTTTTAATACTTTATTTGAACCAATTATTATTGCATCTTCGTTATTATGTAATTTTAAATGCTACTGCACACTTGGGTCTATTTTTATTACCCCAAAATATCAAATTACTTCATTATCAGTTAGCAAAATAATTGTTAGGGACAGTCCTTTATTAGTTAAAAATATTTTTAAATATTTAAACATTTTAAATATTTATCATTTAAAAATAACGTGATTTCAGTTTCTTATTAATTTATTTAATCATTGAGGATTTCTTAAAAAGTGTAAAAATCTCGTCTTGTCTCGTTCTCGTGAACCCAATCTCGTATCTCGTCTTGTCTCGTGGATTAAGTGTCTCGTCACACACCTAATACATGTTGTAAGTTTTTTGCCAAGCCTTTTAAAATTCTCTTTAAATTCTTTAATAAAATATTTGAATAAAGGGCAAAGATGTCGAATTGTTCAAAGTTGGACATCACTTTTGACCACTGCTGTATTCGTTTTAATCGAGGGGCAACCTTCCAATCTCTCCGATGAAGCCAATACAGAAGTGACTTACTGTAAACTACTAATTAATTTCAATTCCCGTAGACCCCCATGTTAAAATACCCAGCTTTACAGTAGAAAATAATATGTTTACAGCCTGGTACAAAAAGTGTTTTTGGTCTATATAGCAATTTTGCTCTAACTGTGAGGGTGTGAATTTTTTGTAACTCATCTTGTTTAAATTATATTAAGCCTTAAAGTTCTGCATAATTAAGGGCGTGGCCACTTGAGTGACACTGCTGTCACTACCGTCGAGCTAGGTGGGCGTGGTTTCAGCCACCTTAGCTTCCCCACGTCCCCCCTCTTTACTTATTTTCGGTTATTCGGAGTGATGCGTGACCAAAATGGCGATGGCAGGCTTCACCAACTATTGGCTTCAAAAAAGCGCTTTACAAACCTATGGGTGATGTCTGGGCCACTACGTCCATTTTTCTTTACAGTGTATGGTTTAATACTTAAGACTGTTTAGACTGAATAAAAGTACCAGCACACACACAGCGTACTGAATAGTTTTCAGTGCCATTCACCTTTTTTCCCAGCATGCACCTGGGCATGAATAAGTAATACAGTTGCTTTTTACTGTGCAGCACACTGTGTTCTATATGTGACAGGTCAAATGTCTCCTCACCTGCAGTGATATACGAATCCTCTTTTCTTCATCCAGCTCACTAACCAGCTGCTTGATTTCTTGTCTGAAAAAAAAACAGGTTTGAGAATTACACACATTTAAAATCCATCAGCAAATATTAATAACAGTCTCTTCTGTGTCTTTTCAGTCTATCTATCTTTCAGTCAACCCGCCACCCGGTTCATACTTGTGCTGGCTCTTCATCAGCTCCACGGTTCCTCTCAGCTCTCGTAATTGTGCTTTGAGTTCCTCCAGTGTGGCGGCGCCCTGTTCGTTTTTCCCTCTGGCATCAGGAGAATGGGGCCGTAGACTAGCGATGCCCTGTTGGAGAGAAGGACCACTGGAACCGGATGAGGATGGAACGGTGGGCTTGGGAGGCAGAGGTGTTTTCTCGCGTGCCTGTGAAAACCCCCACAATCTATCAGTATCAAGTTTGTCAAAACACCATACAGTTTTGGCCTCACAATCCAGTTTGGGCCTCAGTCTCCTTGTATGTGTATGTTAGTGTGCATATGTATGTCAAATTCTTGACTAGGGTGCTCTCTTGTGGTAGGACAAGGATATGCATGCAAGGGTGACAGGGAGGGGCGGGGCTTACTGTAATGACTGGCACTGCCTTGGGCATCTTCTTGGAGTTGTCAATAGTTTTAGGAGTGAATGGGTCATGTTCCTCCTTGTCTCTCCTCTCCTCCTCTGGAGATGGGGAGTCCAGGAGGTCAGGACTAGAGAGAGAGGACTATGAAGAAGAAAGAGCTTTAAATAATTGAGGCCGGACTCACAGATCACCCACAGACAGGCAGAGCGGGATAAGCCCACGTGACGCAGGTCACACATAGCAAATACAACAATCAGATCTGAAAATATATCAATGTTGCCAGTTGATTGCATTTGATAGGTGTGAAATCAATCAAATGTGATTGGCTCAGCACTGACTGGATAAAGTAAAAGTTAACTTAAAAAATATTAAAAAAAAAACAAGTTCTCATGTTGTCCCATATGTGAAAACTATTGTCCATTTTTCTATGTATTTTTATTTATTAATTTGATTTAATTCAAAGACTTCAGATATAGAACAACATAAGGGTGATTAAATAAATGTTATTAATTAAATAAAAAAAAAAAACGTGGTGCCCATGCCCGTGTTTGAATGACTCACAGACGCGAAGACCTGCGACCGTGGCCGTCGGTCCGTCACACGCGGACGCGATGCCGTCGGATGGCTCAGCTTCTCTGTGGACAAGATGATGGAGTCGAAGTCTTCTACATCTTCATCCGAGCACAACACAGATACAAACATAAACACACGGGACCACGTATATATGACACAGATATGACATCACAAACATTGTTCTCAGCACATCAGACATCTCCAGAAATACAGCGAATGGTACTGAATGAAGCGTGAGATGGACAGAGGGCTCTCAGTCATGTTTCAATCTTATTAGAAATGGATTATGTCTTATTAGACATGGTAAGGTTGTCGTGTATTAAAGGGACTCACCAATATCTATGGGTTTATCTGTGGAGCCTCGGTCAGCGGTTACACTGCTTTCAGACTTTGGACTGTCACATCTGTACAAGAAAACCAAAGAAGAGTTTTTTAAAGCAAATGTATCACGTTGGTGTCCCTAACTGATATTTCATTTAGCCCATGCTTAATTTTTTGAGGAAACTCCACTTTTTTTTAAATACTCTCATTTTCCAGCTTCCCTAAAGTTAAACATTTGATTTTTACAGTTTTGGAATCCATTCAGCTGATCTCTGGGTCTGGCGGCACCACCCTTAGCATAGCCCAGCACAATCCACTAAATCGGAGACCACTAGCATCGCGCTAAAAAATAACCAAAAAGTTTCGATATTTTTCCTATTTAAAACTTGACTCTTCTGTAGTTACATCATGTGCTAAGGCCGACGAAAAATTAAACGTTTCGATTTTCTAGGCCGATATGGCTACGAACTATACTCTCATTCTGGCGTAATAATCAAGGACTTTGCTGCCGTAACATGGCTGCAGGAGGCGCAATGATATTACGCAGTCCCCTGCTATTGAAAGTCACTAAGGGGACTATTTTCGGCTGTTACGTAATATCATTGCGCCTCCTGCAATATCGAAACTATTTTATTATATCTTTTGTTATTTTTGGGCGCAGTGCTAGTGATCTAGTCGGATTCGGTGAATTGTGCTGAGCTATGCCCTGGGGTGGTGCCGCCAGACCAAAACAGTAAAAATCAAATATTTAACTCTAGGGGAGCTAGAAAATGAGATTATTTTCAAAAAAGTGGAGTGTCCATTTAAGTTTCAAGCATGGCTAGACTGGATATGAGACCCTAGATATGAAGTACAAGACCACTGTCATACAAACATAAACAACTGTGTTATAACTGTGCGAGATTGCATGTGTGTTTGCGTGTGACACTGACGGTATATTGGGCACTGCTGGTCTCTCCGGGCGTTTGGGCGGCAGAGATGCCGGTCGATTGGTAGAGTTGTTGTTGTTCTTCGGTGGGAGGGGCTTCTTTGGAAGGACAGCTGGAAGGGAGGGCTTCGCAATCTCTGGCAACTTCGTCTCATCACCTGCGTGTGAAAATGATCATCATTAAAGGTTATAAAATGTCAAGAGCCGTCATATGTAGTTGTTAAAAGGAATGGGGAGAAAATAAGCAGAAAAAGCAGGAAGCGCTAAGCCAAACTAAACCTTTCAGAGAAAGGCAGCACAGAAAGACTGGGTTAGAAGTGAAAGGTCAACATAACAAAATTAGAAGCAAATGCAGAACCAGAGATCATAAGAAATGCCATTTACTTTTATCTTCGGATCTGTGTGGGAGAAATTCGGGCCGTTCTGGTGGGACCTTTTTCGCCTCTGTCTTTTTGTCTGTGAACAAAGACACAGAATATGAAGGTTAAGTCGAGCTCAGCTGATGCAATGCTAAGCTTTCAGCTGCACTGACATAGTGACAAGGTTAAGGGGATTTGCCGCAGCCACTGAATTCAGAGCTAGCTATGATCTATATTAGCTTCTCAATGGTCATGCTGAAAGCAATATTATGAGACCACAGCACCTAATGGATGAGATAATGATCATTTATCCTTTAGACCACAAGAAGAGATGTGGCAAACAGCAGTAGACAATCATACAGACTATATTTTACAGTTAAAGGGATAGTTCACCCAAAATTGAAAATTATTTCATCATTTTCTCATCCTCATGTTGTTCTAAACCTGTATGAATTTCTTTTATTTTTGATGAACACAAAAGAAGATATTTTGATAAATGATGGTAAGCACACAGCTGATGGTAACCGTTGACTTCCATAGTAGGAAAAACAAATATGATGGAATTTGATGGGTACCATCAACTGTGTGCTTACCATCATTTATCAAAATATCTTCTTCATCATTTATCACAATACTTCCATAATATTTGTTTTTTCTACTATGGAAGTCAATGGTTACGGTAGCTGTGTGCTTACCATCATTTTTCAAAATATCTTGTGTGTTCATTAAAATAAAACTAAACCAGGAGTCTTCAACGTTTTTCGGGGCGGGGACCCCTTAGATGAGAGAAGCATGGAGCATAAAAAATGTGTAAAACTGAGATATTTAAAGGAATAGTCTACTTATTTTCAATATTAAAATATGTTATTACCTTAACTGAGAACTGTTGATACATCCCTCTATCATCTGTGTGTGTGCATGTAAGCGCTGGAGCGCGCTGCAACGCTTTGATAGCATTTAGCTTAGCCCCATTCATTCAATGGTACCATTTAGAGATAAAGTTAGAAGTGACCAAACACATTTTTCCTATTTAAGACGAGTAGTTATACGAGCAAGTTTGGTGGTACAAAATAAAACGTAGCGCTTTTCTAAGCGGATTTAAAAGAGGAACTATATTTTATGGCGTAATAGCACTTTTGGGAGTACTTCGACTCGCCTGAAAAGTCCGCTACCCTTCTCACTCTCATAATGGGAGAGGGAGGGTGTTACTGCGCCGAGTCGAAGTACTCCCAAAAGTGCTATTACGCCATACAATATAGTTCCTCTTTTAAATCCGCTTAGAAAAGCGCTACGTTTTATTTTGTACCACCAAACTTGCTCGTATAACTACTCGTCTTAAATAGGAAAAACGTTGATGTGTTTGGTCACTTCTAACTTTATCTCTAAATGGTACCATTGAATGAATGGGGCTAAGCTAAATGCTATCGAAGCGTCGCAGCGCGCTCCAGCGCTTACGTGCACGCACATAGATGATAGAGGGATGTATCAATAGTTCTTAGTTAAGGTAATAACATATTTTAATATTGAAAATGAGTAGACTATTCCTTTAAGTAAGCAGTAAGGTACAAGATGCCGCTTTTTCGTATAAAGCACAACGCAAAGTGAAGTAAAGTATAACTATTGACCAATCAGAATCAAGGACTGGAACTGGTTTTATAAATAGAAACAAACCATATTGTCCCACAGCCATACTATATTAAGACAATACATTAACACTATTATATAAACTGAAAAAAATTATTCATTCAATTCATACACTTTATTTTAGCTACATTTAAACAAAAAATATTAGTAAAGTAAAATAAAATAAAAAACTTTTGTTTAAATGTAGCTTAAATAAATTGATTGCAACCACTTACCTTAAAAAATTGAGTAAACTGAATGAATCATTTTTTTCAGTGTTGTTTTTGTACATGCATCATTTAACTAGATTTAGTTTAATTATTATTTTAAGGTATTTGCAGTGTAATACATTTTAATTTTACTGTAAAATGGACAATTACACATTTACCTGAACCTGGGCTTTCAGTTTATAAAGATGATGGGGATAGGGGTTGTGCTACTTTATAATTCAGAGGTTTGTTGCACTTCTCGTGGATCATCATTGTCACGAGTTCGAGTAACGCAGATTTTTATTTTCTTCAGATCATCATAATATCAGACTCAGGAGAACAACATGCAACAAGTCCACGCGCATCTCTTTGGGGCAACTTTTTGAGAGGCGAGTTTCAACCTGACTGCATCTTGCACCAAGCACCATCACGACGTGCGTTTTATTAATTTTTGAAATCCCAGCGATATTTTTGTCACAGTTTTTTAATATTAACATTCTGAAAGAAAGACACACATGCCTATAAGATTTACCTGTTTTATGATGCCTTTTCTGTCGCTACTGCTGCTTCCTGAGTGGACATTTATAATCTTTAGATATTTTATTTTGGTCCTCTGGCTAAACTGAACGTGCGGCTTCAAGCCTATGCGACTATGCACGTGCACAACTTAAAAGGGACATGTAATGCTCTGTAATGTTTTTAGCAAAAATAGCTTGTGGTTAAACATCATTTGGCGGACCCCCTGACCCCGGTTGAAGACCCATGGACTAAACTATCCCTTTAATATTTATAATATACACCTTATGAAAAATTTGACTTGTTTTTTTTACATTAATAGCACTATGAAGTTAAAGGCACAATATGCATGATTTGATTTTTGCATTAAAATAACCTAAAACCACTAGCACAGTGTTTCGTTCACTTGTGTACTTAAAGTACATTATCCCAAATGTTTTCAACAACTTTGAATCCATAGAGTTTAAGGTTTAAGCAAGAGCAACTGATTGATCGATCTGCGCAGAGACGTATAGACGGTTTCAGTAGTAACAACATAAACAAATGGCTTTCATTAAACAAAACTCTGCAAAGAATCAATAACAATAGAGTCCTTTTTTAAAGGAACAGTGTGTAAAAATTTATATCAATTAGTAATAAATGGCCCTGATATGTCACTATACATTAAGAAATCATTTTCATTTCAAATACTTGTATCACTGATAGCAGTGGTCTGGCCAGGATATTGTCATTTAAAAAATGGAGTTGCAGTCCTCAACTGAAGTTTATGTTGTGATTTTGTGTATTGGCCACCAGATGTGTGATTGCAGTACCAGTTTTAGCCACAATTTTTGTGATTGCAATATCAGTTTTGGCCACAATCCTACATACTGTTTATTTAAAGTACTTTATTTCTGATAACAAGCAACATAAACAAGGTAGTAGAATACCTTAGTAACTTCAATTCATAGTTCAAATCATAGCTAAAGCATATCAAAAACTACACTAAGCATACATACAAACCTACTGTATAGACAACTATTTAATAGTTAGTACTGCTATGAAAAATGTAATACACATGCTTGTTTAAAGGTCACGTTATTCCTGATTCCATTTTCTAAACCCTAGTTAGTGTGTAATGTTGCTATAATAGCATAAATAATACCTGTAACAGGGCTTGACATTAACTTTTTGAGGAACTTGTCCTTCGGACAAGCAAATCTATGTTTCACTTGTCCATGCACAAAAGTCACTTGTCCGGGTAAAGATTTATAATATAATTTATTTTTTGTGTTTTGCTAATCAGTGGCGGAGCAAGGGATTTTTCATAGGGGTGGCCAGGCAGGGGCCTGCAGTTACTCTGGGGTGGCACATAAAATCTCTATCATCCAACCTTAAAATACTACCTTAAAAGTATTATAGGTGCATTAATCACAATGATATATAACATACAATTGCTAGAATACTTGAATTTTAACTAAAATGAATTGAGATTAACATACAATTTATAGTCATAATTCAACCTCATGTTTTTTTAAAGGGGCCATGGCATGAAAATCTGACTTTTTCCATGTTTAAGTGCTATTATTGGGTTCCCAGTGCTTCTATCAACCAAAAATTTTTGAAAAAAATCAACCCAGTAACTTAGTTTTGGTAAACCATTCTCTACAAGCACATGAAAAAATAGGTCGTTAAAATTTGGCTCTCCTTATGATGTCATAAGGAGCTCTTATTATAATAAAGGGCGATTTATAGTCGTGCGTAGGTCCTACGGCGTAGCTACGGCGTAGGCTATCCGTAGCCTGTGCGTAGCCTGACGCGCACCTCACAAATTTTCTAACAGCGCGTCGGCTCTACGCGGACCGTAAGCGCTGTGATTGGTCCACCAGAACCCCTCCCGTCAGGTAAAAAAACTGCGTCATAGGTATTTCCGTTTGAGACGGTGAAAACAAAGACGAGCCAAGTTGAGGAGTGATTTAACTCAAACTGAAACATAAGTCGCTGTTTATTTACTTCCATCATTGCTGGTCTTCTCAAATTATACACAACAAGTTGCTATTTCTTCTTCGTTTGTGGGTTTACTTGCTTAGCTTCTTCTTCTGTGACGACTTCTGCTGCTACTGTGGTTACACGCGTGATTACTGCCAACCAGCGGTTTCGCGTGTGTTTGCACGTCGACGCGGACGGCGACACACAAGTATAAATGAAAACCGACGCGGAACCTACGCCGTCGCTGCTACGCCGTAGGACCTACGCACGACTATAAATCGCCCTTTATACCACCCCTTAATCTGCACCATCCAACCACAACACTGCCATTTAGTGCAGAGAAAAGCACAACTGAGTTTTAATTGCGACAAACCACCATCATTGTGATCAGTGTTTGAATTTCATCAGCTCATTTGCATTTTAAAGGACACACCCAAAACGGCACATTTTTGCACATACCTACAAAGTGGCAATTTTAACATGCTATAATTAATTATTTGTATGGTATTTTGAGCTAAAACTTCACATATGTGCTCTGGGGACACCAAATATTTATTTGACATCTTAAAGTCTTGTGGCATGGCCCCTTTAACTATTTATTCAAATAAAACTTTTGAAATTTACTTTGAAACCAGAATTTATATCTCCCATTGCTGGAAAAAAAACTATAGAGACCAGAAAATCATGTGAATTTTGTAGGCTAGTCCCTGAAATGTATTTTACTAAGATTCATTTGGCTGCTTCTTGCTACTCTTTCTGAAGAATGATGTTATATCTGCTGCCTTTCTCTTAATTTTTCCTACATTTTAATGATTGTCTGACATTAAAACACTAAAGCAAAACATTAAAACATTACCATGTTTTAAAAAACTTATTAGGGTAAATGTATCTAGATTATCTGTTATATATAAAATCAAATTATATATAAAATATATAATTTCTTAATATATTAATTTCTTTATATATAAAATCTTAATCCTAGCATTTAAGCTGTAATGTTCAGAGGTGGAAAAAGTACTAAAATATTGTACTCAAGTAAAAGTAAAGTTACTTTAATAATATTTTACTTAAGTAAAAGTTAAGTTACTTGTCTAAAAATCTACTCAAGTAAAAGTAAAAAGTAAGTCATTTTAACTTTACTCAGAGTAAAAGTTACTTTTTTTTACAGCGGGGAGAGGTGGAGGATTCTGGTATAGTTCAAAAACGACAAGGGAATATAAATCTCAAACTAGTTTTTTTTAATTGTAGGAACATCTTTACAATTAAAGTGCAATAACAAAAAGTTAATAAAATAAAAAGCTTTTTTAAAGTAAGAAACATTTATGGAATTATTTAATGATTTTTACATGTGAGTTATGCACTTTTGAAGGTGGTCAGCAGCTTGTAAATACAATCACTATAGTAAGGTTGTAATTGATGTATTGCTGGTAACATACATTATTTTATTAAACTATATATCTAGTTTAAATGAGCATATAATGAGATGAGTGCCATGTCTATATACATTTGACACGTTTATTATCTTCTTACTTCCCTGACCTGGGTACCTGATGACATTTATTCTTCTCTCTCTCTCTCTCTTGCTCTCTCTCTCTCTCTCTTGCTCTCTCTCTCTCGCGCGCGCGCTCTCTCTCTCTCTCTCTCTGCAATGTCTAATGACCTGCGCATTCGAGGACGTTTTGAAGTTGTGTTTGACTTGACGCGAAGCTGCTAGACCTCGGAAGATAATGCGCATGGTATTAAAAACGCGTCGTGCAAGTTCGTATTTAAGAGCATGAATCCTACCTTTCATAGAAACGAAACACTCGCTTCGCGTCAGTGGTCGCTTAAATATGACCAGGGGTTTCTTTCATAAGATTTGAACTGAGGCGGGCTGCATTAGCGCGCGCCTGTCTCGTCCGTCTCCATCTTTTTGCGCGTTCCCCGGGCCCCGCCCATTTACATCCGTTTCGCGTCTTTATCACTTTGCTTTTTAAAATATTTTTTTACTCAGTAACGGATATGATTTAAAATGTAGCGAAGTACAATACTTTAAATAAAACATACTTAAGTAAAAGTAAAAGTACAGATTTTAAAAACTACTCAAAAAAGTAAAAATACACAAAAAAACTACTCAATTACAGTAACGTGAGTAAATGTAATTCGTTACTTTCCACCTCTGGTAATGTTTGTGTGAGATTTTTCAATATACAGTGACGAACTCTGTCAGATTCAAATCGGCTGTCGTGCAATGCGCACACACAAATAAGCGAGAGATTCTCATTATAAAACAGATTCTTAAACAAGATTTTAAGCCCATTTTGTGTTTTTACCAAACTTTAGAAGAGAAAAAATACTGACTATAATCGGCTTTTTTGAAACACACTGATGAAAACGCGGTTGAAGTGTCTGTCATTTATATTAACGCCGGAACATGAAGAAACATCACCCTCCACTCCTGTCTTTTTTGGCATCGTTTTAATAACTTCCAGTTGCAGCTACCGAAAAGGCAGAAAATATGACGACTCTCCACTCCGTGTTCGGTGATCAGTTTCATGCGCACGCATCTTGTTTAGTAACAATAACAGTGAGGTGTAAACGTTTGTGTGTGTGTGTGTGTGTGTCGGCGCGCTGCGCTCTCTGTTCAATTTTCAGCTCGGTTTTGCGATGCGCGTTCTGCTCTGTCATTAACGGCACATAACGTTAAGTTACATGCCATTTTATTTTGTTTGAAATTTAACTTGTTCAGTCGGACAACTAATTTTCTCTTACACTTGTCCTACAAAAAATCAACTTGTCCCGGACAAGCGGACAAGCCTTAATGTCGAGCCCTGCCTGTAAAATGATAAAGCTCAAACTAAGTTCACTCCCAGTCGATATATTTTCTTTAAAAGAATTTGCCTTTCAAAGCCTACAGCGAACGGCTGGTTTGGACTACAGCCCTCTACTTCCCGCTTTAATGACGTCACTAGAAAAGTTTTTTGACTAAACTCCGCCCACAGGAATACGTCAGTCGCCAGCTAAGCTAACGGCAAGCTAATCTGCTATCACAACACACAAAACAAGCTACACAATCAGAACTCGTTACGTATTTCTGAAGGAGGGACTTCATAGAACAAGGAAGACATCAGACCGTTTTGAGGACAGTGAAAACAGCACTATACAGATAAGTAAATTTGTGAAAAATAATGTGTTTTTACACGTGAAACATGTTATATTGCGCACTGTAAACACAATCAAAGCTTCAAAAACACAGAAAGAACGGGACCTTTAATAGCACTATGAATTAACAGCATGACTATTTCTGCAGTTCGTATTGTTAATTTATGTATTTTGCACTATTCCATACATTACATTTGCATTTTTTTTTCATAAAGCTGCTTTGCTACAATGCAAAATTGTGAAAAGCGCTATAGACATAAAGTTTAATTAAATTCATAAAACCATTATAAAATGAGATTAGAAAAGAAGAGATTTACCTGTGATGTGTTTAGTGGTCGGTGCCGCTGGTGGAGGGGGTTTCTTAGGTCTCTGTAAGCACAAATAAAGTTAAAACACAGTCCACCTATTAAAACACCTAGTCATGAACACACAGTTGGGCTATTAAAACGAACACTGAAACACACAGCTAACCACACACATTATTAAAAACACAATCCCTGTAGGACAAACAACACTATAACATCAAAAGATCTGTTGTCTAATAAAGCAAAGGGTTAAATGGGAGGTAAAGGTACACAGAGGGGAGTGTTTTTGCGTGTTTTTGTGTGCGTGTTTGTTTCACCACCTTCCGTCCAATCAGAGACTGAGGCCCTCCGTCACACAGACAGGAAGCATCCTGCTGACAAAAGCTGAAGTTTGCGTCAGAGCGAGAGAAATAAACAACTCACCTCTTTCTCTACTTCAGGAATAAATAACTTCACAAAGTTGTCCGGAAAAACTCCCTGTTTGCCGTTCAGCTCTCCAAGCCACCAACCGGCATCTGCGCAATCCTACACACATACAGAAGCTGTGATTGATATTGATCAAAACGTAATGGTCAATGTTACACTAGGGTGACCGGACGTCCATGTTTTCCCAAAAAAAAGGGGAAGTAAGGAACCTTTAAAACGGAAGTATAAATTAAGCGAAATGCTAAAAGCAGCTTCCTCGGGCGAAAACAACACAACCATTGACCAAATGTTCCCATGTATTTGATTAATGAAAATAAAGATGAATCTTAACTATTTTTTTATTTATTTTGTCAAAATATTTATTTATACTCATTGTTCACCTCCCCTAGAGTTAAACATTTGATTTTTACCATTTTGGAATCCATTGAGCCGATCACCGGGTATTGCGGTACCACTTTTAGCATAGCTTAGCATAATCCATTGAATCTGATTAGACCATTAGCATCGCGCTAAAAAATAACTAAAGTTTCAATATTTTTCCTCTTCAAAACTCCACTCCTCTGCAGTTACATCGTGTACCAAGACCAACAGAAAATTTAAAGTTATGATTTTCTAGGCAGATGTGGCTAGTGACTATACTCACATTCTGGCGTAATAATCAAGGACTTTGCTGCCGTAACATGGCTGCAGCAGGCACAATGATATTACGCAGCGCATGAAAATAGTCCCCTGCTATTAAAAGATAATAAGGGGACAATTTTCGTCTGCTGCGTAATATCATTGCGCCTCCTGCAGCCATAATCCCCTTGGTTAATCCAAGGGGATTATTTTCGGGCAGTGCGTAATATCACGGCGCATCCTGCAGCCATGTTACAGCTGCAAAGTCACTGATTATTACACCAGAATGAGAGTATAGTTCATAGCCATATCTGCCTAGAAGATCGCAGCTTTTGATTTTGCGTCGGTCTTGGTGCACGATGTAACCACAGAAGAGCCAAGTTCAAAATAAGAAAAATATCCAAACTCTTTCGTTATTTCTTAGCGTGATGCCAATGGTCTAATCAGACTCAATGGATCATGCTAAGCTACGCCAAACGTGCTAGCGCCAGACCCGGAGAACCGCTGAATGGATTCCAAAACGGAAAACAATCAAATGTTTAACTTTAGGGGAGCTGGAAAATGAGCATATTTTAAAAAAAAGTGAAGTGTCTCTTTAATTTTCAAGTTTATAGTACATTCAATATTGAAGTTCCTCCACTATAATTCATAGTTTGACAAACAAACCTACCTTACTGATAATCGTAACAACATCTCCCTCTTTGATTGTCATCTCATCTTCGTTCTGAGCATCGTACGGGAAAATAACTTTGCAAAACTCCTTGGCTGTAATTTGAAGATTTTACAGTTAAGTCGTGAAACAATTCTCATGGTGTTTGCATAAAATTTGGGTGCAAACACAATAAGCATTTAAATAGTACACAGTTGCGATCCAATCCGCTTACCTTTGGTCTTGTTCTCCGGCTCTGCCTTCATGGTTTCCTGGGCAATGGCTGGCGCCACTTTCTTCACCATTTGAGTCTGTGGGGTAGAGAAAGATTTTATTTAAATATTGTGAGAATTATTTTTAAAGGAATTTTCATATTCATATTATGTGGACAACTAGCAACTTTGCTTTCATCTGAGCCATGTGATCAAAACGTCCCACAACTTCCCCCGCAATTCACTTAAATACGCAAAAATGTAATTAACATTCATTTGCAGCAGTTTATTTTTAGTACCACTTGGGATTATGGGATCATGTCTGCTCAAGTAGGCGTTTGTCCCCACCCATAAAGATGTTTTCTTGGGCCCTGTTAGTTCAAGTGACAGCTCTGCGTATGTGTGTGAATAGCACACTGTATTTTGACCGTGTATATCTGGCCTTTTTCCTACGGGGAGCCACAATCCTTCCACAAACATGGCGGAAAATCAATCCATCCTGACATACAAGTAGCTCTTTAACACTTCATGCTCCCTATGTGGCCTTCACACACATACCCGGTCTGTTTGGGCAGGAAAAAGACTTCTAACCTACTCTTCCTTCCTCGCTTTCCTCTCATTTACAGCCGTCATGATGGAGTCGGACTAACAAGCACCATGTGGCAACTGAATGTTACTTCGACAATAGAAACAACATCTGGCTAGCCGAACCCCTGTGGACTTCCCTTCTCAGACCTCATGCTATCTCTGTGAAGACCCTACAGTCTTCCAATCCAGAACATGTAATAACCGAACACATGAATCTGTGCAGCTTCTTCACCGTCAACCTAGACAAGAGATAAATTAAAATAGAAAGAGGCCATTTATTTACCTTTCTCTCTGTAGACTTGACCAAATGTCTGCACAAAGGACTGGCATCAGTGGACACATTCAGTATGAATACCTTACTGTCCACACTGCAAAAGGGACCTTCAGCTAGCTTTCGATGTAACCACGGTTCACTCCCCCCTGAGTCATAAAAGTGTCTTACAGACATGCAGTACTTCTGCTTTAGAAGTGAACTGAAGTCAGGAAACCAAAGAGAGAGAGAGAGAGAGAAAGAGAGAGAGAGAGAGAGACAGGAAGAGAAGGGCTGGATATGGAAAGACTGTGTTGTGTTGGGGTGTGGTAAATTTGTATATGGGTAAACCTACATCTTTTAAACGACAGGGAGCATTCCCATAATCCAATGGGCGATTGCTTTGTAAAGTGGAAAACTTTCTACGCTTGTAGCCATGGAAACAGTTAAGCCAAGCACTGGACTATATGATAGTAGACAGTGGTCCTAAAATGTACAGAAAATATACTTTTTTTCAATTACTGTAGTGCTGAAATCATTTTACCGGGTGTCAGTAAGTCTTACATTTGCACATGTGTCATAACAGAGTAACCACAGGTGTAGCATCACAAGAATTATGGAAATGTATAATTTGAAAACAGACTAACATGGTGAAATGTATTGCTTGAATGGGTTTTGGTGCTTGGATAAATGACATAGACATTCATGTATGCGAAGTAAGTATGAACCTGGAGAGATTTCATCATCTTTCGATTTAAAAAAGTACATGGGCGAAAATAAGGAGACAAAGTGCGGAAGACGTCTCAGACATGACTTCCTGTCTGTGGCCAACAGTACTAAAGTCTGCTCTCTGTGCGCCATCTACCTTTAAACACTTACACAATTGTTGCATTTATTACTTGGATTAAAATAGAATACTAGTTTACTGATACTGTGTACCGTAGTGTATACTATATATCATCTAAAAAATTGTATGTGACACAAAACACATTTAGCAATAAACATTATCACCTGACCTCACTATATAGAGTTATATGACACATTATATGTGATGACAATCAAATATGCAAATTAGCGAATGCCACCCAATCATCATAAATATAGTTGTTTCACATTTAAAATGACTATTTCTATAAAAACAAACTTAGTCTGAATAAACAGTGAGTCACTAAAAAGAAGTTTAAGTTAATTTATGTAAATTAAATGGATAATGGAAAGAAAGCTAAGCGTCTAAGCTTCCAAAAGATATATTATAAAACGGCTCGTTCTGGTTCTTCATTCTGATTGGTTGAAATGCGTTCTAAGCCGTGATAAAATACCCCAGTAACCAAATGTAGTAATTTTTCTACATTTGCACAATTATGGCGATATCCAGATAAATGTCAATAAATATTGTTGAGTCATTTCGTCAATAAAGAGAAAATGTTCTCCGAGTTGTTTTTTTCTTAAATTGATATTTCCGCTATTATCCACTAGATGGCATCTTACCCCACTTAAACACAGACGCAATCACTCGACACAATAGCGTTGTGGTGGATTTAGCGTGACATTTAAGTTTTGATGGCTCTGAATCTGATCTCTTACAAAAGTTCTTCACAAAAATGGAAATATCTCCGCTTTTAGCTAAAAAATATTGATATTTTATGTTTATTTAAAGAAGATAATTTTTTCTGTAAGGCATTAAACTAAAACTGGATGGCAACTTAAAAAAAAACGCTGACGGGGAAAGAGTTAAGCATGCTTCCAAGCATATTTGATCATCACTTCAACAGTTGCACGATATAAATGTTAATGTATTAAATTATATGAATGTTGATTTATAAAATAAACACCACAGTCTTAAATCATATTTTCATCGTGTCCTTGCTGCGTCTGTGTTAGTTGTGAACTGCGCTCTGTTGCAGCCACACTTGATTCTGAGGAACTACTTTGTTTGGCGGAAGACTAACATTTGTACTCATATAATTACAACTTATTTGTGTTTTATTTTATGAAGTCCTGCTATGTATATGAAGTAACCGTTTTATAAAAGCAATAAGTCCCGCGCCGTGCCTAACAACGCCCCTTAGCTGTTATAAAATGCACTGGCAACCCACTGCTTCTTGGGGCTTATTGCTTTAATATATGTTCAGTTTTGTGCTCCACACAACTTATCACTTTTTTTAATAAATGTGATGATGCAATATTCAGGGGGGGGGGGGGGGTAGAGTTTAAAGGGACACTCCACTTTTTTGATATCAGTCAACGTAGTGATATTACGCACTGCCCGAAAATAGGTTACTTTTTGGTTACTTTCAATAGCAGAGGACTATTTTCGGGTGCTGCGTAATATCATTGTGCTTCCTGCAGCCATGTTACAGCAGCAGTCCTTGATTATTACGCCAGAATGAGAGTATAGTTCCTAGCCATATCTGCCTAGAAAATCACAACTTAAATTTTCCGTCGGTCTTTGTACACGATGTAACTACAGAAGAGTCAAGTTTTAAATAGGAAAAATATATAAAACTCTTTGAATATTTTTAGCACGATGCTAATGGTCTAATCAGATTCAATGGATTATGCTAAGCTATGCTTACTGTGAACATTACAAATATACAGCCAAAATAATAGTAATATAGCAAAACGTTATTCCAAATATTATTTGTTCGCTAGGAATTTAACACCATGCCATTTCTATAACAAATTTTTTTTACAAAAGGGTTGTATTTGTTAACATTAGTTAATGTATTAGCTAACATAAACTAACAATGAGCAATACTCCTACAGCATTTATTAATCATACATAGTTCATGTTAATTTCAGCATTTACTAATACATGTTTAAAATACAACTGTTAACAATAGTTTATGCACAGAGTAAACTAACCTAAACAAATGTATTGGCATTAACTATAGCATTTACTAACGTTAAATGAAAGGTATACATACATACACACAGCCACAGTTTCACACCTGTGGGCAAGACCCTCGGGGTTTTTGCAATTTAACACAGTTTCCATCATAAACACACGCACACGCACACCCACACACACACACTATCACCTTTAACATAACACACTGGACGTTTGAATAAACAAATAATGCAGAAATATAAAATGTGATTATTACTAAAGCGTGAAGACGGATAAAGAAAAGCAGGAAGGATGTATAATGTTTGCTGTGGGACAGGAAGACAGGAAACTTTTAATGAACAGGAGTTTCCCTGATGAATGTAGGGGACCCTGATGCGTTTTAACCAGACATCATTACTGAGGAAGAGAGCCATAAAATAAATTAAACTCAAGCCTAAGGGTCTCCATCTGAAATTACCAGAGGGCCACTAGCCAGGCGCTGTTCTCCATTGGAGGTCACCTTACCATGAATGTTAACTACACAGGTATTAACATTGTAATACAATTATTCATGCATGGAAATGTTTTAATGGAGAAATAACACTGCCTGATATTTCTGTGGCTCAATGGATAAAGCACTGCATTTTACCAAGGCAAAAACTCATGGTTTTGATCCCAAGGAGCCCACATATTGATATAAGCTATGTAGAGATTGAATGCACTGCAAGTCGTTTTGGATAAATGCATGTGGCAAATTCATAAATGTAGAATGTAATATTGCATTGCCTTCCAATGCAATAAAGCAGAAATTTGAAAAGAAATTCACCTTCTCTGCCTCACTATCCATGTCCATGGATCGTGGACGGAGTTTGATGGGTTGATCTTTGAAGATGTCCCCGAAGCCAAACCCCCGAACCTTTTTGGGTTGAATCTCAGAGGCTGAAGACACGCTGCCAGTATCAGACCGTAAACTGCTAGTTTCCCCGCCGTCACTCTCTGAACCAGTGCTGTCCTTTATACCTGCACAAATGGATGCATTACAAAAGGTGTTTGCATGCAACTTTGCATGCAGCATTTTCTTGACAGCTGATAATAGCAATGCCTAAAGTCCTGGGTTCGAATCCGAGTGCATTGAGCAATGCACAGCTTGAATGCACTGCAAGTTGTTTTTTTAATAAATGCAAATCTGTCGAGTGCATGAATGCAAATGTTTTTTAGTGGGGTAGTAGAGATTCCCTCGCATTTTAAACCTTATAACATAAGGCAACATATAATCTTGTGAGTGTTGCCCCCTAATGTGACTCATGATCGCTGTGTGAACTTTAAACTGTTTGCTTGGAAAACAGTTTGGTGGAAAATCACGTAGTAATAAACCCACTTCAATAAGTCATATGAATAGTAGGGTGCTGCAGGAATTATATATTTTTGTAGGCAAACCCTGAACGCGAGTTGACATGTTAGCACTTCCTGTTCAATCTTCACAAAGTCAATTTTTTTTTATGGGATTTTGGTTAAACATCTTAGTCTGGATTACACCCACAGGGTCACATGAGGGAATGGTTTTAGATACGATGAACTAAAAATGTGATTGATGCAGACTGACTGGTTTTTGTGCTTCGGGAGTCGTCCTGTGGGGTCAGGTCCTCTGTTTCATTGAACAGCTCCTTGGTGAAATTTGAGGGGAACATTCCAGTTTTGCCATCCAGACTGCCTTCCCACCAGCCCTCCTCCACCTTAACCAACAAACACAAATCAAAGTTCATTTTAATGGTGCTTATTCACATCCATGATCTCCTTAAAAATGGCACATTAAAGCAATGGTCGTAAAAAACACCCACTTCTCCCAGAATCTCAATAACATCTCCGATCTTCAGCTCCAGCTCATCTTCATTCTGTGGCGCGTAGCTAAAGGCAGCTTTGCAACGTCGTTTTCGTATCGCCTCACCTGCAAACAGAAATATAATATTCAGTCTATGAACAGATTGTAGTGCCATCTTTCACCACAAGATGTCTCTCTAACCCTGTAAGCAGGCTGAACAATCTGACAAATGTATTTAATCTAATAATAGAAACCACCAGTTTCAGTTCTCTAAAAAGAGAAGGGGTAAGGGTCTTCATACTGTATTGACATTTGTGCTACAAAATCATTTCAAACAATAAACGCTGTTCGGTTACAATGAGAGGTGACATATCTTTGTTTTGAGAGGAATACCCCACAGAATACATTTTTTGGATGCCCACCTTATCTGATTAACTACTTTTAGGTTTTCGATTGTTCTACCAATAAGCTGAGATGACCTTTTGATTTTCACAAACAACATCTAATAGGATTTTCGATGAGACTGATTCATGTCTTATAATATTTTAATAAAGAATTCCTATTAAACTAAATCTCTGTGGAATGATAATGGAAAACCAATTCTAATTGGGCAAAACCTTAATCTTACCAGATGATTCACAGCGGTGATGATAAGTAAAGATTTAATTATTGCAAAAGAAAAATATTTTAAAATGTTTTACTAACAAAATTTTAATAACACACGCAGTACCTTGCAGCATCAACACACACATGCAAAGATAGCATAAGTAGTAGGATGGTTTCTGGGTACAACTTACATACCTAAAATACTCCTAGACCCAATTATAGGCTTTAAGATTCTTTTTTTGCATGAATGTTTACATATTTATTCTCACTTTTAGCAAACCTGACCCAGATCTGTTTAATAAGATCTTTAAAGGACAAGTTGGGTATTTTACACTTAAAGCCCTGTTTTTAGATTGTTTATGATGAAATAAAACAGTTTTGACTGAAATTTCGACATATGATGCTGGCCTGAGAATTTTCGGGTGTTTTTTTGTATCACCTCCCACCTCTATAATGGCTGTATAGGTGCACTGGAACAATCCTTCCTAAAATGCATTAAACTTTCGTTTACAAAGACGTGAAACCCACAGAGTAGCCAGGGGTGCTCACCGACACGCCCACACAAAAATCGCTGCAAAAGATGCCCTCCAACAGCTGTTTTATCATTCATTGTAAACTTGTGGACCTATTTTTCCAAACGCCTCACACCCGTACATTCTTCCGTTGAGAGCTTGAATAATAGACACTCCAGCCCAGTTGGTGGCGATAATCCACCTTTGCCATTTGCAAGAATACCGTACCTCACAGCACTTCTAATACAAGTCAATGGAGTTGAACAAAACTACAATAAAACCTGTTGGAATGCGTATCTTGCAGCGATTTTTGTGTGAGCATATCAGTGAACACCACTGACCACTCGGGGCCATTATAGAGGTGGGAGGTGATACAAAAGAACACCCGAAAATTCTCAGGCCAGCATCATATGTCGAAATTTCAGTCAAAACCGTTCTATTTCATCATAAACAATCTGAAAACAGGGCTTTAAGTGTAAAATACCGAACTTGTCCTTTAATCCAGGGGAACTAAAGTCAGCCTTAAATGTGAATTATGGGTTTGCATAGGAGTCAGTTGTGCTGAATAAGCACTGGACTAGTACTGAAAATGAAGAAAGGGTTCGATAGCCATACCTTTCTTGGCTGATCTGAGGCTCGGCTCTGATTTTGGGCTGGCACTGCCATTGGACAGGTCTGATTTGGATCCGGCCAAACTCGACTCCTTCTTTACCTCCTTTTTAGAGTCCTTTTTAATCTCCTAAAATAAGAACACAATTAATGTAGTGAAACTGTATGTTTGATACTACCTAGTATTTTTCTAGTTATGCAATTTACATAATGTATGCAGACAGACAGACAGGCAGGCAGGCAGACAGACAGACAGAGATGTTGGTGTCAGAGTACTGAGCCGTGCACTTCCTGCATGGGCCGGGTGGTACAGTGACTCAGACATCAGTCAACCATAAAAACACATTGGCCTTGATACACCTCTCTGACTGTATCTTGGCATTAATAGACACTCACTCTGTACCTCTCTCTCTCTCTGTATACAAGGAGTTTAAATTTAAGGGTGCTTAATGGGTAAAGCATCTCTTGGCTAACACAGATCTGTCATTCTTTCTCAATTTCCTGCATGTTATCTGTTTACTGCAAGATCTTTCTGTGTGCATTACTTTCTCTTTTGCTTTATCGCACTATCAATCTGATACAGTTTTATTTATTTAGAGGACAAGACCTGCTTCCTGGATGTTTTACTCTGGCAGATTGATTTTTCAGTTTGCGGACAGACAAAACGTACAACTACATTACAAACTTGAGCTAGGTACACAAACCCATTTGTTTTTCTATAATGACAGGGACTTTTCTTTGACATTTATTTCTTTTAAACAGAGCTACAGTAATTATATTTTTCCCCAAAAAACTATATCCTACCCAAAGAAACCTCATTGCATTTCTATTTCATAACATTTTTTTATGTTTAATACGTCCCACTGTGGGGAAAATCTGTTTTTTATTGTTGTTTATGTGTCTGTGTGGTGTTTTAATGTGTTAAGACAAGCTATGTGCAAATTTTCCATAAAATTGAAGACAGTCTCATTCCCACAGTTTAAAATTGCCTTGATTTCCAACGTCACAAACATTTAACCAATCCTATCAAGACTTGATCGCATGGATAAGTATTTTGAATCATAGATATTAAGTATGAATGTTAGTGTTGGGTGATATGGCTGCACCCTTAGGACGAATGTGTTAAAAACAACATCTCTGTGTTATTATTGAACTTGTGTTTTATTTTAATACAAAATCAACACAAAATGACACACAATGTGCTAAAATTACACATGTGTTAAAAGCTTAACACAAAAAGATGTGTAAAAATGTAACACATCCTTTTTAAGAGTGTGTCATCAGCCTGTGAGATCCCGATACATTATAGTTAATTTTTACTCATTTATGACAAGCCACTTGATTAGTGATTTACTCTAAGGGCAACACTGTCACGACCGCAACCTTCTTAAAACTGATACCGTTAATCAGTCCTTCCAGAAAAACGTGTAGTTTTTTTGTGATTGTTGCAGGCAAAAATTTATCTTTGATCTTACGTCACGTTTTCTTAAAAAATGTGATGGAATATGCGGGATATTTATGCAATTTTATGCCATGGAATATGCGGGAACTTGCAAAAACTGCGGCAGCTTGCAAAAACTGCGGCAGCTTGCAAAAAAACTGGGCAGCTTGCAAAAAAACTGCGGCAGCTTGCCAAAAAACTGCGGCACCTTGCCAAAAAACTGCGGCACCTTGCCAAAAAACTGCGGCACCTTGCCAAAAAACTGCGGCACCTTGCCAAAAAACTGCGGCACCTTGCCAAAAAACTGCGGCACCTTGCCAAAAAACTGCGGCACCTTGCCAAAAAACTGCGGCACCTTGCCAAAAAACTGCGGAAGCTTGCCAAAAAACTGCGGCAGCTTGCCAAAAAACTGCGGAAGCTTGCAAAAAACTGCGGAAGCTTGCCAAAAAACTGCGGAAGCTTGCCAAAAAACTGCGGAAGCTTGCAAAAAACTGCGGCAGCTTGCAAAAACTGCGGCAGCTTTCAAAAAACTGCGGGAGCTTGCAAAAACTGCGGGAGCTTGCAAAAACTGCGGCAGCTTGCAAAAAAACTGCGGCAGCTTGCAAAAAACTGCGGCAGCTTGCCAAAAACTGCGGGAGCTTGCAAAAACTGCGGGAACTTACTGCGGGAACTTGCAAAAACTGTTTGCAGCTTTTCAATGATGTTCATGTCACATAATCACGTCATTTCATAATGTTCCCATGGCAACAGGGGACATGGCTGCGGTTGTGTGAAGTAATGCAACATTTTTCAACTTTCTGCTAAGATATGTGATTTTTGCTACAAAAATGCGGGGATTACGAAATCATGCAAGCCCTGCATATTTTGCGCACGGAAATCTGCAATTTACGCTCCGAAAGTGCAGCGTATTTGAAAAAGAGCAGCCCCTGCATAAATATGCGGACTTTGGCTGATTATGCGTTGAATCATGCGATTGCATAATCACGTTTTCTGGAGGGACCGGTCAATCCTGCATGAAATTTCCTACATGTCAGGGAGCGGAAACAACACTGGTTTTTAAAAACCCCTGCACGCCTAACAACATCTCTAGGACATGACACAGCTAGGGCTGTGACGGTTATAATAAACACTGCACAACAACCGTGGTAGAAAGTGCGACCTGCAGTGGTGAAGTGGGACCCGCGGTGGTGTGCTCGTCACAAAATAATTAATATCGGACAGCAAGACGTCTTAAAGTTCATGTGAACGCAAACGGCCAACAGACTCGGAGTTAGTACGCTATTTCAACACTATATCAATGATGCCTCATTGTTCCGCCCCCAAGCTGCGAGTTAAGATATGCTCTCTTCTTGGTCACTCAAGGTTGCGAAAAAGTAACCGCCGTTTGTAAACACGCATGTTTGTTAGAAACATATATCTGATCCTCGTTTACATTTTTATATTGTAAAATATATGTATTGCATTATATATCATCCTACATATAAGCCATCAATGCGCGCAAGCCGCATATACTTGGTGCTGCAATGATTGCAGTTCTGCTTCCGTGTTGCTCACACATCCAGAGTGGTGTGACCCGTTAACATCAGCACTTCAAAGATTAGTGTTGGAAATGTGCAGTTCATGTATGCATTGTATGAAACCCAACTTAGCAGTTTTGTGTCTGAAACTGCAGAATGTAGCATATTTTTACATATATATCTATGGTCCGAGGTGGTGGGAAAGAGTGGACGTGGGGACTAATTTGCATATTCATATCTATGGTCCAAGCTGTGCGATTAAATAGAGGTGGGAACTAATTTGCATATGCATAGATCCACGTATGAGGCATGGGTGTAAAATTACATTCAAGCTGTTTTAAAGCATGAAGAAATTACGGTGACAGGTAACACTTTTACATATGCTATTATGATGCTCAAAGTTGAGTTTTAACTGATAAATTTCTTAACTACAGGAAGACTTTAAGATGTTTGCTTATAGATAGCTGCTTCCCACAATGTTTGCAAAACACGATGCTTGATCATAAAATCAATGAAACCAATGAATCAACATTGGGATCAGCAAAGTGACCATTAATAAAAGTTCATATAGTTCATATGTAATGGTTTGTCTTACTTAAAATGCTTTTGATTTAGTAAGCAGACACATCAAAACTGACACAAACCAGGAAGTGTCTCTCAAACAGTGTGGAAATTTTTCCTTTATTAATTCTGTGCAGAAATATTTGATTACAGCATTAACCGCCAGGAAATTAAACAAGGTTATAGTAGTTAAGTTCATGCAGACTTCTTTGCACAGACATTGTGTGTGTATGTGTGTGTGTTTGTACATATGTGACACAGCGTGAAAAAGATCAAGTGTTTATGTGGATGAGCTTGGTTAAGTGATAAAACAAGAGATATTCAACCAGAAGGGCTGTGTGTATTTCGTCATTGTGCTTTTAACATCCGCTTAGCAGACCACACAAAATGCAACACACACACCCACACCCTCAAATGCAAATAAAATTCCTTGAACGCACACAAATATCACTTAAACATCAAATCAAATGCAATTCTAAAGCATTTGCCCATATGCAAAACGGTGCTAAAACTGTCAGATGTTAGGGCGACAACTGGCAGATGCTTCCGCGATATTTATGCTTCACAACATAAATCCGCTCTTTTGGTGTTTGTATACTTAAAATAGAGCACAATACTTTCCAGATGATGAGTTTTCCACATATGTCTTGGCGAGGTGTGTCAGTTTACAGAATTTGCTTGTTGCTTTCTAGAGATTTTACAGCAATATTGCATATTAAAGTCTGTAAATGTGAGCGTGTTTTTACAGGCGCTATCATAGGAAACATAAGTGAGAAAAGTAAAATGCTAC
This sequence comes from Misgurnus anguillicaudatus, assembly GCF_027580225.2. Taxonomy (NCBI): domain Eukaryota; kingdom Metazoa; phylum Chordata; class Actinopteri; order Cypriniformes; family Cobitidae; genus Misgurnus; species Misgurnus anguillicaudatus. Next base: position 23,431,318 of record NC_073361.2, on the reverse strand, counting down.
ACGGATCTGAAGATTGGGAGAGAAATTCACACAAACAAACACATCTGCAAGGAAAGCAGGGAGATACGCTGAAAGCACAGAACCATTAACAGAAAATAAAAGCTGACCTTGAGCAGTACATGACATGCCGAATACTTTAAATGAGGGTATTGGCACACATGTTTGTCAATAAAATAAAAGGTTTATTAAAAGTTAATAAAAAGGTTTAAAATTCAAATCACTTTATTATTGTTATTATTATTATAGTTTCACATTAACATGCACATTGCGTGCTTTTCTACGCATGGGGGTTTGTGGGCTTTACTTTACGCGAGAGAGCTTGTAGAGAGAGAATTCCTTCTTGCACGCAGATAGACCAATGCGCGCGTCTCAGACTCCTATTATCTGAAATAAAACCGGTGCGTCATAAGCAGCTGCGCTTCTCTCTGTCTCACGTGCATGCGCATCTCGCATCTGTCCAAAGTCTAAACATAAACTAAAGTAATAATCCTTACGTATTTGTTCAGTATTATGCGTTTCATGCGAGCTGAGGCAAACTATACCTTTTGTTTAAAAGTAAACCCGCTGCATCTTGGCGGCTCTCTCGTGCACGTGCAGAGAGCTGCGCTCTGTCCGAAGGCAGATCACTAGGTAGTAATCCTGTTTATGATATGCATTTCATGGAGCAATACATCCCTCGTGTTTAAAATTTAAATTGCGTTCCGCTGGATGGATGTTTTTAAAGGCACTTCTGAGAGTTTATTTTCCCCCACTTGGCAAGCCGACCGGACGTGACATGGGGGCGTGGCAGCATCGACGATCCAATTTTTTAATTCGAAGTTCGAGGTTGTGACTTAATTTCGATCGATTTCGATTTAAAATCGAAATCGTGACACCCTTAGTAATAAGAGTTTGACGTCATTCAACTTTAAAGCAGTAGTCCGTAACTTTCCTCTCTATCGCCATCTCTGTTTAAACTATAAAATTGCTGTAATTTTCTGTAAAACTTCTGTGCACGGATGAATCTGATGTCTGTAATAATTGCAACATCAAAGCGGATCTTTCATTATACATAGGCCTGTCATGATAGCAAAAATAATGGCGATAATTGATATTACTTTTATTTTAATTTTGTGTCACTGACTATATAACAATAAAATTACATAATAAAACTAGTACATCCTTTATAAGAAAACAACTTTTAATTTTTAAGAATATTAAGACAATGAAATTGGAATTAAAAAAATTATATTAATAATTTAAACAAACAAACAAATAAATAAATATTATAAAAGGTATATATACCAGTCATCAGTTGAGCTGTATTTGAATTTAAAACCGCAAATAGGCGTTTATTGGATGAGTGTTACTCTGATCGCATCTGTGAATATCAGTCCCTCCAGAATGATTCAACGCATAATCAGCCAAAGTCTGCATATTTATGAATTTTTTCAAATACCCCACACTTTCGCAGCATAAATTGGAGATTTCCGTGCGCAAAATACGCAGGGCTTGCATGATTTCATAATCCCCACATTTTTGTGGCAAAAATCACATATATCTTAGCAGAAAGTTGAAAAATGTTGCATTTACAACACACAAGCACAGCCATGTCCCCTGTTGCCATGGGAACGTTATGAAGTGACGTGATTATGTGATGTGAACATCATTCAAAAGCTGCAAACAGTTTTTGTAAGTTCCCGCAGTTTGTGCAAGTTCCCGCAAGTTTTGCGCATAAAATTGCATAAATATCCTGCATATTCCATCGCATTTTTTTTTAAGAAAGCGTGTCGCAAGATCAAGGATTTTTACCCGCAACAATCACAAAAAAACTCTGTGTTTTTCTGGAAGGACTGGAATATGCGCCATTACACACAGTTACATTTATATTAGCTAGTATAATTCATCTCAAATACAAACACTGTATGTTATGGTTATGTTTCAGATGACACTTTATTTGTTATTTGCTTTTCGTTGCCTTTGTTTTTGAACAAAGTTGACATGCCGGCTCGTTTACGTTAATTTTCTCTCTTCACATCTCATTCACGTGGGAGTATTCATACGAAATTAAAGCTCGAGTAATGCTTTCCCTTCGCCTGTCACCGTCCGCTGTGTGTGGACCATGAGCTGCGTGGGCCACTCCTCCAACACAAACAGAAACCACAGAGGCAGCGCGTGATCAGCTAAAATATTAATGCCATTCATTTTATGCACATGCAAACACTATGGCAATATATTGGCTAAAAAAAGTGTATTGTTTGTGCTATAAGTCGATAAAGTAATTATCGCAACTGGCCTAATTATACATCGAAATGACAGTTAGAAGTACATAATAAAAGTCATATAATGAAATGTTACCTAATCACGTAATCACGTGTAATCAGACCTTTTTTTTTTATTCCAGCAAAATCAGACCCGACCACTGAAATTATAAAGTATTATTATAGGCTTATGATTGCAAATCAGGGTAAAAAAAAACTAACGTAAACTGCTATTTTATGTTTCAAACAGAGATGGCGATAGTGAGGCAACCAGTTTCCGAGGGTTCATTTTCAAATACCACAATTCTGTTATAAAATGCTTAGGTAAATGCTAAACTGAATTACTTTAATCAATTAACTTAAATCACTTTTTATGCCAATAATATGCATTTTATTTAACTACAGATGCACAGTCACATGTCAGTCACAAGCCATGCATCACAACCATTCTTTCTTGAATGCATTTAGCCTTTACTTTTATTCAGTCAATCAGATTTGATTTTACCCAAATAAATAGCTGTTTAGCATACACCATGTAGCATTTTGTTTTGGATATGGTAATTGTCACCTAGCGTTAAAGGTTAAAGCTTGTTAAAACCACTGTTAGCAAAGCTTGCCATCTTGATAATGTCCATCAGACCCATCAAATAAACTACAACCCCAAACTCCACTTCCTGTTAACCACTTCCTTTAGTTTAAACACAAAATACACAACGACTGACTAGCAGATTGATGTTTTCTAATCTTTTTTGCTATTTACAAAGCCAGGATCACTGACGAAGTGTGATTTTCTAATTTAGTGATCTCTGGCAAATAACAGGAACATTTATGCGTGGGAAATGGTGTAAAAGCAGTGCTGAGGTCTCTCAGGCAGTGTGTTGGCAGACAGACTGGGGCCAATGAAAAATCAATAGGTCATTTCAAGACACCACATTTTACAAAGTCTTACTGTGTTATTCAGGTCAGTCAGTGTCAGTCTGAAGCGATTAACTCTTAACCGCAATGGGATGTTGGGTTTGGAATGAACAAGAGGAGGAATTCACTGAATTGCATTTTAAAGAATTACAGCAGTCATACATTGAGAACACAAAAAAAATAAAGTTTTTTTTTTAAGTTGTATTGTTATATAAAGAAATTTGACAAAATGTGTATATTAACTACCTGATATGCAAAATACAATTCTTAAAATACTGTCAAAATTAACACTACTAACAGATTTAAAATTCACTACACACTTTGGATACACATTCTTTCATAATTTACTCCGTCCTCATGTCATCATCACGTCATCCCATCTGCCATACCTATGAGATTCAACGTTATCGATGTTGCCATATTAGAATTTACCGCACAAATATGTGTGTTTTTTGGACATGTGAACATGCTAAATTATCTTAAAAAGTCGCCATGAAATTGAAATTAAAAACCTTTTTTAAGGAATTTTGTGATGTTTTTTAATAAATTATTTATTTGAAAGCTTCATTTTTTTTAATTAACGTGTCCTCAAAATCTTTAATCAATCAAAAACGCTAATCTCCTCCCGTCCTCAAAACAACCTCTCTTTAATTCATATCACGAGGAATGGTGAGAGGGCGGGGCCAGAGAAAAGTTTGCAGTGATTAGCAATTACCAACTCAACTTACAATCAGTTCTCATTGGACGAAATTAAGTCCCGCCCTACCGTTTTTCTCATTACAGATGCCGTTTTACTAGGTTATATGTCATGACCGGGAAAATAAGACAAGCGCTACTTCCATTTCATGACGACATAAAAATACTAATCGTTTTCTTTCACAAACATACGATTTCTCTTTAAAAGACATATTGACCTATTGGAGACAAATGGAGTACCTTAACCCTTTCCCCGCCATTGACGAGTTAACTCGTTAATTAAGAGACAGCGTTTCTCTGCCAATGATGAATTTTTTTCCGGCAATTCGTATTTCCACTATTATCCACAAGGCACTCTTACCCAGCTAGAAAAACCCAGACGTATTCCCTTAAGGCAAACAGTTCAAACTCGTGTATGTTTTGAGGATCTCTCTGAATCTGATCTGATCTGAGTTAATGATGGATGGATGTGCTTTTTGGAGCTTCGCCACATTATAGACCCCTTAAAGGTTTGTAAACATTGAATGACTATCGGGTGCGTGTGCAGCATGGGGTCGAACTGTTCATACCATTTAGGCTTTATAATTTAATCTAACAGGGCTGAAAATGATGACTTACCTCTAATGAAGTGAGCACTACAAACACAAGCCTCTTTGATATTTGCATTGTCCCAGTCTGCACGTTAATTGCTTGCAGACGCAGATGTTGTATTTTTTTGTTTTTGAGATTCTGCATGAATCGCGAAAACTTAACGGACGACCTGGTGCGATTTTCACAGCCCACGACGTAAGTAGGCATTTTTGACGATACCGAATAATACGCAACTCAATCTGCTGTAATGACTTTTCTGACCCCGACATGCGCAGTGGGAACCGCCTGTGACGTGAACCGTGAAGGGGTCTATGCTTCACATGGTTCCCACACCTTAGTTAACTTCAAATTCAAGGACCTTTCAAGGACTTTCCAGGTCCACTACCCTCAAATTCAAGGACTTAATGTGGGGGCACATTTCAAGTGAGAGCAAGGTTACAATGTGTTTCCTTTTAAGATACATTGTTACAGTTCCCTTTTGAGGGAACTCGCGCTGCGTCACTGCGGTGACATTTTGGGACTTCTCCAGGGGTAAGTGCGTCTGAATGTGTATATCAAATTCAACCAATGGTGAGACTTAACGACAAAGACAGGGTGACGAGGGAGCCAGGAAGTATATCACTATCTGAAATATTGCCAAAAATGGCGTTACAGGGACGCAGGAAGTATGGCAAAGGAGACGCAGCGTCTCGTTCCCTTCTCAGTGAACAAGAGTACATACGTAACCCAAGACGTTTTCATGTGGCAAACACAACTATGCAAAAAAGCATTTTGGTATGAATCAGCATTTGCATACAGAAGATATAAGCATTTAAAGTAAACAGTTTGGCACGTGTTCTTAAAAGGCTAGAAATTGTATGATATTATCCTACACTACACAGGAAATAATATGGATTTTTTTTCCAGAAAACATCTTGCATAAAATAGATTCCAGCACTTTCAATGACCTGCGTATATTTTCAAAAACTTCCCAGGGCCTTGAATTCCCCCCCCCCAGATTCACAAACTTTCAAAGACACGTGGGAACCCTGGCTTCATAAAAACTGATGCTGTCATTTTAATATAAAATGATTTTTTTGTGTTCAACTAAAGAAAGTTTATTAGAAAGTTTTATACTTCTTCCAGTTAATTTGCTACTACTTTCCAAAATCCACATCTGAATTACAGTTCTGCATCCCATTGGCTACTTGAATTGGGAAATTGTAGTTCAATTATGAATGGTGCATAATCCTGACATCGTAACACAATCACTATCTCCAACGAACTAAAGTTTGGTTTACGCAAGTGTGATGGTCTACCAGCATACCTTATGGTGCCGCTGTCATGGAAACGCATTAAAGACTAGGCCCCTAGGGACCAAAGTACAGCTGGGGATCACAGAGACTAGGTCAAACATTGAAACTTGAGCAAGAAGAACTGCAATCACACTTTAGAGCAAAAACTCGAAGCAAAAGGAGCATTTTGTTTAATTATTTTATATCTTAATATATTAATCTCCTAAATTGAGGTAACTGTGGTGTAAAGAGGAGAATCACAACCCCTTGTTTTTACTTTCAATCTCTTTTATGGCATGCAGCTGCACAGCTCACTCTTTCAAATACACGCTTCCTGTCAAAGTCTAAGACTTCGACAGAGTCAAACCACAGTGTGTAGCTGCAAACTTCTGCAGAGCACCCCGTCTAAAGATTGTGTGTTGACGCCTATACTGTACAAACTTGGCGAGACTTCTTCCTTTTGAACTGTAAAAATAGACATGCCAACAAAAACAGAGGATTTGCCATGTACTGTATAAACACCAAAGATCTACTAAGACTCACCGGATGGACTGTTTGTGTATCAGATGATCAGCTATACAACATGTCCTAAAGATGGACCATGCTATTAAAACACAAAAGCATCAGTATGGAAGTGATGTTGGATGATGTGGGTTGGTGTTGCATTGTACAGTAAGTAGCTTTGGATAAGTGTCTTACAAATGCATAAATATTTCAGCAAATTCGATATCGTGCAACACTACCAGACAGCATTAATCATTTATTTTTAATAAACCTTGTTTTATGTGCAAGACATTGGTCGTGTTTAAACATAAAAAGGCCCTGTCCTTCAACAAATCTTTGTCTAAGGAGACTGCATTATGGTGATTATACAGGAAGCTGTACTAGGGGTCTCCACATATTTTTGGCCATGCATTGCACATTGGTTCTTTCTTTTATCACAGGAAGCAACAGACTAACCTCAAAGCCAATTCGGTTGACCACGCGCACCAGTTCTGACATGGTTATTCTATTAAGACACACACACGCACACATCCAGATCTGGGAATCCTATTTGCTCTATCACGAGACTCTCTTTCACTGACGTCCTGTTTGCAAGAGCATTTGGAGAGCTCTGTGTGTGTGTCAGTGTGTGCGATGTACATTCCTCTCCCCCTCCCACTGGTTTGCTCCAGATGGTCAATGGTTGCTGGTTTCCATAGCGTTCCATCATTCCACTGCAGATACACTGACTCTTGCACTACAAAGGAAGAAAAAGTCATCATGTGCTCCGGGGAATGACGACCCATCACACACAACACAACAGTGTAAAGCGACCTTGGTACGGTTAGTGCAGCTCTCTGATCAATGCCAAATGCTTGTACTATGCGCCAGGCTGGTCTGTCATGTGACTGAAACCTGTAAAATAGATTTTATATTTAAAAACACAGGAAGTCTGGGGTAAGCCCAGTCTCAACAGCTCTCAACAAGGTTTGGTTACGTCATATACCAGCAAGGGATAACTGGGCCATGATAACCAGCCAAATTCCTGAATGGAGTATCTTTAAAGGGACACTCAACTTTTTTTGAAAATATGTTCATTTTGCTCATGCTCATAATGATATTATGCACTGCCCAAAAATAGTCCCTTTGGTAACTTTCAATAGCAAGGGAGTATTTTCAGGTGCTGCGTAATATCATTGCACCTGCTGCAGCCATGTTACAGCAGCGAAGTCCTTGATTATTACGCCAGAATGAGAGTATAGTTCCTAGTCATATCTGCCCAGAAAATCACAACTTTTATTTTTTCGAATAGCAAGGGAGTATTTCAGGCGTTGTGTAATATCATTGCGCCTGCTGCAGCCATGTTACAGCAGCAAAGTCCTTGATTATTACGCCAGAATGAGAGTATAGTTCCTAGTCATATCTGCCCAGAAAATCACAAGTTTTATTTTTTCGTCAGTCTTAGTACACAATGTAACTACAGAAGAGTCAAGTTTTAAATAGGAAAAATATCAAAACTCTTTGTGATGCTAATGGTCTAACCCAGCATTTCTCAAAGTGTGGGGCGGGCCCCACTGGTGGGGAATAGGAACATTACAAGTGGGGTGTGACAAACGGGAGGAAATTTGGTCACAAAGTTTTATTTCATGCAAAAGTGATAATAAATTTGCACGTTTATTTTCTCTATTGGAGGTGTTTTAATGTTGTAATGTTTTAAAATATGATGTGATTAAATACATTTCAACAGTTAAACTTGAAGCCTAGTTGATTACCATGTTGTTGGGGCGATTGAGGACAGGTGGGGCTTGGAACCCTTTCCTACCTCCTAAGTGGGGAACGGCAGAAAAAGTTTGAGAAACACTGGTCTAACCAGATTCAATGAATTATGCTAAGCTATGCTAAAAATGGTACCGCCAGACCCGGAGATAGGCTGAATGGATTCCAAAATGGTAAAAATCTAATGTTTAACTCAGGGGAGCTGGAAAATTTGTATATTTTCAAAAAAAAGTGGAGTGTCCCTTTAATGTGTCTGGTAGTCGTCACAAAGCATTTGCTGCTTATAGAGCTAGTTGATAAAATTCCTATCTTTGTAATTTGGTGATGAATGGCGATATGCAATATCCTACAAATTTCCTACAAAGTGGAATAAATGTTTACATGGAAGTCAAAGCCTAACAATCACCTTTATTTTGGCCCATATTATGCAAAATCCACTTTTACAAGGTGTTTGGACATAAATGTGTCTTGGCAGTGAGTGAACACAACAATCCTATAAAACAATCCACCCACTGCTCCTTTTTAAATCCCCATTAGGCAAGGCAAGGCAAGGCAAGTTTATTTGTATAGCACATTTCATACACAAAGGTCATTCAAAGTGCTTTACATAGAAATGAGAAAACAAAAATCAAAGATACATGAATTTAAAATATCAATTAAAATAAAAAATAAATGTGATTTAAATAAAAACTGTTTAAATGTGTGAAAAAGAATAAAACAGGAATAAAAGTATAAAACAATTAAAAATATGAATAAAAACAAGAGAAATAGAACATAATTAAAATAGTGCATATATAATATAGTGCAATCAGTTCGGACGCAGCATAGTGCTCATTCAGTAAATGCATAGCTAAACAGATGTGTTTTGAGTCTGGATTTGAATGTGGCTACTGTTGGAGCACATTTGATCTCTTCTGGAAGCTGGTTCCAGATGCGACTGGCATAATAGCTAAAAGCTGACTCTCCTTGCTTTGAGTAAACCCTTGGTATTTCCAGCTGATGTGATCCTAATGATCTGAGTGATCTGATAGGTTTGTATTCAATGAGCATATTAGCAATGTATTGAGGTCCTAGTCCACTGAGTGATTTATATACCATTAATAATACTTTAAAATCAATCCTAAATGTAACTGGTAGCCATTGTAGCGACCTGAGGACTGGTGTGATATGTTCATATTTTCTGGTTCTGCTCAGAATCCTGGCAGCAGCATTCTGAATGAGCTGGAGCTGTCTTATGGTCTTTTTGGGAAGGCCAGTGAGGAGGCCATTACAATAATCCACCCTGCTGGTGATGAAAGCATGCACAAGTTTCTCTAAGTCTTGTCTGGAAACAAAGCATCTAATTCTTGCAATATTTTTGAGATGATAGTATGCTGATTTAGTTATTGCTTTGACATGACTACTGAAACTGAGGTCAGACTCCAGAATCACACCAAGATTCCTGACTTGATTTTTAGTTGTTTGACCCCTAGCGTCAAGGTATGCATTCACCTTGAAAACTTCATCTTTGTTTCCAAACGCAATGACTTCAGTTTTCTCTTTGTTTAACTGAAGAAAGTTTTGGCACATCCAACTGTTAACTTCATCAATGCATTTGCACAGGGAGTCAATGGGGCTATAGTCATTAGGGGATAGAGCTAAGTATATCTGGGTGTCGTCTGCATAACTGTGATAGGCAATTTTGTTATCTCTCATTATTTGGCTTAGTGGGAGCATATACAGGTTGAACAGGAGTGGCGCAAGAATTGAGCCTTGCGTGACTCCGCATGTCATGGATGTCCACTCAGATTTATGGCCACCTATACTTACATAATAACCTCTCCCTTCTAAGTATGACTTGAACCATTTCAGGACCATCCCAGAAAGCCCGACCCAGTTTTCCAGCCTGTCAAGAAGTATGTTGTGATCGACAGTGTCAAAAGCAGCACTGAGGTCGAGTAGCACCAGCACTGATAGTTTGCCTGTGTCTGTATTGAGGCGAATATCATTTATTATCTTTATGAGCGCTGTCTCTGTACTGTGGTGTGGTCTGAAACCAGATTGAAAAATGTCAAAGTAACCATTAGAAATTAAGAATTTGTTCAGCTGATTGAAAACAACTTTTTCAATGATCTTGCCTATGAAAGGAAGATTTGAGATAGGTCTGTAGTTGCTCAATACAGTGTTATCTAGGTTGCTCTTTTTCAGGAGGGGCTTAACAACTGCAGTTTTAAGGGACTTTGGAAAAGTGCCAGAGTTAAGTGATGAATTTACCACTTTTAGGAGATCTGCTTCTAAACAGTTAAAGACACTTTTGAAAAAAGATGTTGGGAGTGTGTCAAGGGCGCAGGTTGATGTTTTAAGATGCTGTACTATTTCTTCCAAAATTTTACCATCAACTGCTTCGAAATCAGACATCGTAACTACTTTCTGATGTTGTGGTCTGATTTGTCTGACCCCGGCGCAGCTCAATGATGTGCTGATCACCTTTCTTATATTATTGATTTTCTCAGAGAAGAAGTTAGCAAACTCACTACATTTGCTGTCTGAGAGCATTTCACTTGGAATGTGACTTGGGGGGGTTGTTAGTCTCTCTATAGTAGCAAAAAGAGTGCGTGTGTTATTTATGTTTTTGTTTATAATATTTGAAAAGAAAGTCTGTCTAGCTTTGCCTAGTTCCACACTGAAAGCACGAAGGCTGTCTTTATAGATTTTATAATGGACTACAAGTTTTGTCTTCCGCCACATGCGCTCAGCTTTTCTGCATTGTCTCTTCATATTCTGCACCTCTGTTGAGTTTCTCCAAGGTGATTTTTGCCTGCCATTCTTCTTCCTGACTTTTACAGGAGCAATATCATCGATTGCACTCTTAACTTTCAAATTAAAGGAATCAAGGAGAAAATCAACAGAGACTGCAGATATGCTTGGTGTTAAAGATATAGCCTTCATAAATAGCACATTGGTGTTCTCATTTAAGGATCTCTTTTTGACAGACACAGATTTAGTTTCAATAGTAGGAGAGATTAATATATCAAAGAAAATACAGAAATGATCAGACAGTGCCACATCCTTAATAACAATTGATGAGATGTTTAAACCCTTACTGATAATTAAATCTAGAGTGTGTCCACGATTGTGTGTGGGTCCATGTACATGTTGAGTCAGATCAAAAGTATTTAAAACAGCTGTGACATCTTTTGTCATAATGCTTTCTGGCTTATCTATGTGAATGTTAAAATCTCCAGCAATAGCAAAACAGTCAAACTCTGAGGAAATCATTGATAACAGTTCTGTAAAGTCCTCAACAAATGCTGGAGAGTATTTTGGGGGCCTGTAAATAATGATAAGTAGAATGCGTGGGATACCTTTCAACACAATACCTAGATGTTCAAAAGACGGGTAATTCCCAAATGACACTTGCTTACATTGATAGACATCTTTAAAAAGAGCAGCTAGACCTCCCCCTCTCCTATCAGTTCTGCAAAAACTCATATAAGTAAAGTTAGGAGGGGCTGTTTCATTAAGGACTGTTGCACTGTAGCTTTCTCCTAGCCATGTTTCATTTAGAAACATAAAATCCAGGTTGTTCGTGGCTATTAAAGGCGGAGTCCACGATGTTTGAAAAACGCGTTGGAAAAGGAGACGGGCCGACTACCAAAACACACTTATAGCCAATCAAATCAAATCAAATGCCGGGTTGCGTATGTGTGGGGCGGGTCTATCAACAGAAGGTCCAGATTCTATTGGGGTAGGAGCGTGTTTGTTTAGGTGATTTCAAATATCAACATTGACTTTCAAACATCATGGACTCCGCCTTTAAGTTGCTGACTAGAAGTGATTTGTTTCTAAGTGAACAGATATTTAAAAGTGCTAACTTAACAGTACAATTTTTTTCCCTAACAGAGATCTTAGTTTGACAAGTCACAGGCAGCAGATTAGATTGATTTGCCACACGATTTGATCTAGCCTTACACTTTCTATCATGTACTAAAACAGAAATAGAGAAAGATATATTAACCATTAACCCAGAGCAGTCTCATTAGACATGCTGTTTTGATTCTCTTGTTAATGTGATGTCACAATAACAAAGCCCCACCCATGGCTACTCACTGACTGGTTAATATTACCCAAAATCTTTCCTAAAAGGGTTTGTTAGACTGCTGTAGCACTTATGCAGCTAAAGATAATATTTTCCCAGACTGTATTCACAGACATCAAATCTATTTTAAACCTGAAAATAGTCCCCTGCTATTGAAAGTAACCAAGGGGACTATTTTCGGGCAGTGTGTAATATCACTACGCCTGCTGCAGGCATGTTACGGCAGCAAAGTCCTTTATTATTACGCCAGAATGAGAGTATAGTTCCTAGCCATATCTGCCTAGAAAATCGCAACTTTTAATTTCCATCGGTCTTAGTACACAATGTAACTACAGAAGAGTCAAGTTTTAAATAAGAAAAATATTGAAACTCTTTGGGTATTTTTAGCGCGATGCTAATAATCAGATTCAATGGATTATGCTAAACTATGCTAAAAGTGGTACCGCCAGACGCGAAGATCAGCTGAATGGATTCCAAAACTGTAAAAATCAAATGTTTAACTCTAGGGGAGCTGGAAAATGAGCATATTTTCTAAAAAAAAAAAGTTTAGTGTCCCTTTAAAACAGATTATGATGAAAATTAAACTAAAAGGTTTTCCTTCCTGTTTGAAAATATACACCTGCATAACATGTGAGCTGCTGTATACAGATGTACTACCAAAACTCCATATACTACTCAGCCCTATATTAGACCATAATGATATAGACGGTATTGTCTCATCCTGTATCCCGCTAAAATATACCAAAACTAGATATATTGCTGAGATATGAATTTTGGTCAGTATCGCCCAGCCCTACATCACAACTCAGCTATTGGGAAATTCCAAAAATAAGGGAGACATTATAAAATCTTACAAAAAGATAAACTGTAGAAAAGACCACAAAGACATAATAAAAATAGTTTTAGTGGTCTGGCAAGAATTTGTAATAGTTAATCATGTAAAACTAATAAAACAGTACATCCCACTAGAATCAGTAGGTTACACACTTTTACAAACCAGTTACATCAGCAATTGGGTTCAGGACATGGAGCGATGTATTTCAGGGTGTAATGCATCACTGGTTACGACACAGTTTTGCAAAGTGCCGCCCGTGGATTATCAGGGCACTGGAGCGAGAGTAGAGCGTCCCCTCCTACACATGCATCCCGAAAAGTAAAAAAAAGTAGAGTGGAGCTTACACGAACACAAAAAATGTATGCTTGAATACAGACACATACACATCAAGAGAGTGCGATTTTGAAGAAATCAGACAGACAGCTTAAAGGCAAACAAGTGTACAACGCCGCCATTGAAGAAAGAGAATGGGAAATGAAAGGGTATAATGAAACAGTTCACCCAAAAATAACCCAGTTTCATACTAAGGAAGAGAAAAGGAAATATGTTGATTTACAGGCTCAAAAACTACCACAAAAACACAAACAGAAAAGCAGATCATTATGATTTAACATAATCTCTCAACTTCCATGTAAAACAAAGCTGGTCGCCTCAGGTTAATCCACAACTTGATGCTTCCTATAAGAAAAAGCAAGTGCCGACTACATGAGTCCAGACACGACTGAGTGTTTGAGAAGAACGGATGTCTGTTTATTCTAAATTACATTGCTCATTTAATCACACAAGAGTTCAAATTAGCACATTAGCAAAACAGGAAGCATGCCTGACTGAACCAATCTGCCGAAGAGGAAGTCACTCATACAAGAAGTGACCAGCCTAGCACAGCAATGACAATTGTAAATCAATTATCATTTTTATAATAGCTTCTCTGTAGCATGCAGTCTCTGCAGAACCGAAATCTGATTGAGCTTTGCAAAAAACGGATTTAAGTGGCATAGTAAAAGATCAACATTGTGATTTATTTTGTGGTAGACCTCAAGCAGGAAACACCTGTGCGTGGCACTATGTTTATCATTTTGCCCCTTACATTAGCTTATGAAACATTTATAGACCCTCAACAGTTACAGGAAAAAGTGCACAGACAATTTGTTTATAAAATCCGCTGGTTTTTAAGTTGAAGTTGAGTGAATCCGAATCATTGGTAAAAAAAATGCAGCAGTGTCAATGACATGATGTGCAATACTGTCAAGTTTGCGATCAAAAGTTACAAATTTTAATATGAATTTACGACCCCCTCTCTTTTAGACTCTTTAAGAAAATTTTGTAACTTCCTGTTTTCTACATAAAATCAACCTTCATAATGTAAAGAACCATCTGTAAAATATAAACTTGACATCTTTAACAAATTTATTAGAGATTTTATAGATCGATACTTTTGTATGACCCTATACTATTTCTTCTAAGGAATCTTATGGGTTAAATCTAGGGCTGCAAAATGCAAAATAATATACATATATATATATATATATATAAGTGATGCACCGATGTATCGGCCGCCGATATTTATCGGCCGATATTTGATGAATTTGAAACCATCGGCATATCGGTAATAGCACGAGAAAGGCAGATACTGATTGATTTTTTAATTAACCACATAAAGGCAATGAGTTGCATGTCTGTTGTTCAATTAAAATGATTTAATGTTCTGGTGTGCAGTGCACTATACTTAAGCACCGACAAAAAACCTTTGTTGAGCTGGCTCAAATGTCTTGGACAATAAAAGAAACAGACAGCACTTTAGTGGGGGAAAAAAAGTCCAACTTTTTTTGAAGTTGCAATAGCACTGGCATTATTTATGTTTATTAAAGAAATCCATTATATGTAAAAAAAAAAACGAGTTAATGTTGTTAATAAAAGAAATTCTGAATAGCAAAAACCACCTTTGAAGGTTGTCATGTTGTCGTCTTATATTTGTTTTAGATTAATTTGTGCCTCTCTTTTTATGTTGGTCAGTTGACTGTTAATTAGATCCAATCCATGTTCAGTAAAAATACTTTGATGCAGAAATAAACTAGCTAATAGACCAACTGTATAGTATTGTTTACAAGTGTTTAATATTGGTATCGGCATCGGTCAGAAGTTGTCTGTTTAAATCGGTATCGGCCCAAAAAAATCCGATCGGTGCATCCCTAATATATATAATGAATATAGTCTTTTTTACTTGTTGATTTTATTTTGGTATTTTTTATCATTGTCTAAAATGTTATAATACATTAAGCTAATATATTTTTATAAGCTAATATAAAAAATGTATAAATAAATATTAAAATTGAGACTATTAATAGAATGTGCTTTGGCGGGCAACTCGCAGACTCTGTGCGGGCAACCTGGTGCCCGCGGGCATCATGTTGAAAACCACTGCTGTATATGATGCAACAAAAAGATTAGTTGCGATTTACAGCCCTATTAAAAATAAACTCCATTACTTGCATAAAAAAATTCAGACATACAAACATCACATCAACCTGCATGCTCGCTCACACGAAATGTTTATGGTCAAAAAGCTGTTAAACTTTGCACATGGAACGTGACTTCTGTTAGCGTAATCACAAAAACATATTCTAAAATGTTTCAACCTCATTCGGATGTTCGGAGATCACTGTGAGCCGTTAAGGTGTAATATGACTCACATGCTTTGCTGATGCTCCAACTCAGCAGAATCCAAACCCACAGTGAGAACGAATAAGACCGGCCTTGCATCAGTGTGCAGGCACCATCAAGCACTTTACTAAAAAAAACTCCAATGCACTAAAATCTGATATTTAATACAGACTTTTGAAAATTGATATGAACACGTAAATCCATTTGAGAATCCATTTGCCAGGTTTTATATAAATTAAGGAGTTCAGATTTAAAAGCCACTAAACGCCAAAATGTCTGTCAAAAATGAAAATGATATTAAACTAATGCTCTCGGCACGTATTATATACGTTCATCCAATACCTTTGCTTCGAAACTGCTTGATCCCGGTCTCAGGCAATTCAGAAATACCGGTTTGTTGGCAGAATCAGAGTCTGATTAAAAATGCTCATTTACAAACAAACATGTCATGAGCACTTTTGCACCTGAGCTCTTTAATTCCTTTAGCGATGCTTCACATAGTGTTTGGAGCATTGAAATTATAATGGTATAGGAAGAGCATTCGTGACCCTGCTTGTAAAAAAAGAGTTAAGTCATTTTAGTGTTTTTATTGTTTTCTACGTAATATAAAAGAACATGCTGTGAAAATATAACCTTGATATCTTTAATATTGACTGAGTAAGGTCATGTCATAGATTATGGGGCATTTCCTGGCTACGATTTATCTTAGTCCCAGACTAAAATGCATTTTTGATCTGCCTTACTTTAAAAACATCTTGCACAGACATATCTTAACATATATCGGAGCCAATGTTTTGTCTCAAGATGCACACCAGTATTTTTTTTTTTTTTGTAAGGTTTGTTTGTAAAAACCACTTAAATGTCTTAATATATATCCACCACATCCATAACAAAGTACCATGTATATCACTGACACAATAACCCGAAAGCCACATTTAAAGAGGACATATAATGAAAATCTGACTTTATGTTTAAGTGCTATATTCGGTTCTTTAGTGCTTCTATCAACATAGAAAATATGAAAACGATCAACCTAGAAAACATGAAAACGATAACGAAAACGAAAAAATAGGTCATTGAAATTTGTCTCCCCTTGTGATGTCAGAAGGCTATTTTCAGATCTAAGCCTATCTTACGAGGAATGTTGCCTAATAGAGTGCAACACGATAAAACCAATGGAAAAAAAAGGCACCTTCAGCATGTGTAAAAGACACACCTAAGGCAGGTCTAACTCACTGTGTGCGAGAAACCCCTTGTATGTTCTAGAACAAACGCAGCAAAGATATTTAATGCTTATGTACGAGGCATATAGGCCGTCGCTGAGTTTTATTCATTTATGATGAGGTGCGTTCTATGTCAGTGCCGGCACCTTCATGCACAGACCGGTTATTATATTCTCTGGTATATTTGCTTTTTATTTATTAAATACATGCAATTGGTTGATGAAACAATCATTAAAATTAAGATACAATTTATACAAAACGAAATTCACTTTAAAGAATGCTTTCTACAAAGCAAAACTTAATCAAGTGGTAGAAATCATGTCTGAGGATTTACAAAAACAAAACTTAAGCTGCACTTTACTGTTAGCCTAAAAGACTTAAATGTTAATAAGTTGGAACATAATCAGGAGAAACTTTGATTGTAATTATTTTATTGCTGTATTTTATTTACTATTCGAATGAAGGAATTTACCGAAAAAATAGCCTGTAGCATTTACTTTTCGCAAACCTTGTGAGCATACGAACCCAAACGCCCTGACCTCGCGGCAAATGTTTTTAAATTGTTTATTAAGTAAAAACAGGAGAGTTATGAAAAACTGAGTGTGAGGGATTTGTTCACTTCTCTCAAAAAGATCTTGGAAAGAGATGACTAACTGTAGTAGCGTTTAGTCCACTGTCTATAATAGCCTAATTTAGAGATCACTTTTTTTTAAAACAACAACTTTGACCGGTTAACGGTCAACCATCGGTCAAACGATCATCGGTTAACATCCCTAGATAATACCGCCCCTTAATCTGCACTATCCAACCACGGCACTGCTATTTAGTGCAGAGATCAGCTTATTTGCATTTAAAAGAAAGGACACACCCAAAAACGGCACATTTTTGCTTACACCTACAAAGTGGCAATTTTAACGTTTTATAATAAATTACCTATGGGGTATTTTGGGCTAAAACGTCACGTATATACACCAAAGGGGACACCAAGAAATTATTTGACATCTTAAAAAAGTCTTGTGAAATGTTTCCTTTAAGTCAACCATTTTTACTGACTTTCATAAAGTGTCTTAAAACATCCAGCAGTGTTTCTTGAAAGCTTGTGTTTGGAAAGCCCATTGGTCATGCTCAAACTGTCAAAACACATTTGGATTGCACTCACTGACTTTTTCAGCACCTTTCTGTTAAGCGTTGACCCTGCCTAGACCATCAGAGGAAGTATGCACTTCCCTCTATCATGTGCCAAAGAAAAGGAAGTGACCTCACAACAGAGACTCTCAAAAACAGTGTGAACAGTCAGACAGTATCTATGCATGAACTACTGTATATCATGTCATCTTATTAACAACTAAAAGATAACTTTTATATAGTTTTACAACTGCATACTATAAAGTCACAAAACTACTTATATAATATATCAAAATAGGAAAATTCATAATTTACTCTCACTTACAGATCAACTGTAAAAAAATTCCGTAGAAATTGCAGCTGGGTTGCCAGTAACTTACCGTAGATTTAAATTTAAGTTTTTTACTGGCAACATTTTGTTCCAAGTCAAACGAACATCAAACATCCACAAGTCTTTGTCTTTACAGAGTAAAACTAAAAAAACAGCATCAAGCAAAACATTCTGGGAAACAAAATCTGAAGCAAAAAAACAGAAAAAGGTTGATGATGATTTTTGGTTCCCAGAATGCTTTGCATGAGGCTGTTATTGTATAGTTTTATTCTGTAAAGATAAAGACTTGTCAATATTCAAAATTGATTTAACTTTAAACACACTCCTGCCAGTAAATAACATAAATTTAAATCTACGGTAAATTACCGGCAACCAAGCTGCAATAACATTGAAATTTCTACTGAATTTTTTACAGTGTATCAGCATGTTGAAAACACAGAATCGTCAATTGATAAACTATGTCTTAAAATTACAAACCATTTAATTTTTACATATCGTCGCTGTCCAATGAAAATTGTGTATGTCCATTTTGCCGATTTTGAGATTTTTCAACGAATTGAATGTCCAGGTTCATTTCCGTATACAGTATGCTTCACATATCTAAATGGCCAATGAAAAGTTGTGAAATCATGTCATCTGATTTCACGTATATCCATTTGGTGTCAAAGCTGTCAATCACGCCGCATATCTCCCGCCCTGTTGAAGCATCTCGCCAGTCTCGTGAAGTTTCATCGAAGCTCAGCACTGGATAGCCGAATAAACATAGCCTGGTGAGACAATGACTTTCCTTCATCGAGGTAAACTTTTTCCCTCGACGCCAGACATACGTCTAGAAGTGACAAAATTACGATAGGACTGTGCAAACAAAGTATCTGTCTAGCATTACCATGTCAGTGTATTGATTCATTGTCCCTTTATAGTTTGCAAGAGACATTTAAAGGTGCTCTAAGCGACTTCCACGCATTTTAGACCATAAAACATTTTTTGTTACATACAGCAAACATCTCCTCACTACCTGCTTGCTTGCCTGTCCGCTGATCAAACTGTAAGAAAATGCGATCTCTGTAGACAGCCTAGGCTCCACAAACTGCAATAAAAACACAGTGGCCAAACCTAGCACCACGAAACAAAACAAAGTGTTCCAGCCAATAAACGACAAGAAGGATTTTGGGGGGGTTGGCGTTCATGAAAGCATGGAAGGGAGGGGGAGGAGTTAGCTAGGCTCCGTTTGTTTGAAAACAGTTCAAACATCAACAAAAAGTGACTTCTCACAGATTTGCTTAGAGCGCCTTTAATAAATGTATAATTAATATTAAATAAACTACGCGTTTTTAATAAACTGAGACGTAGGCTATTTAATAAACTGAGCGTATACATCTGTCAATATGAAACGCGACTTGGCCATTCTAATTAATGATCGGAAGAACGCGTATCGACCACCGTTACTGTAAAATATGCACGTATGTCCATTTAAACTCAATTTTGGTCAAATTTGGATTATATCATTACACTGGCAAGAATATGGTTACGTGTAAAGATGTCGTACCAAGTATGACAACGCTACATTCAACTGCTTTTGAAATACGTTCTTTTTTACTTCCTGAAAAGTAACCGTTTTGGACATACGTGAGTTTTATCGGGCAGCAACGATATGTTACCAGATACGACATCATGTGCGATTCTGAATTCTGAAAACAAGTCGATTTACAGTAAAACATAAAAACTAGCAAAGCAAGCATATAACAAGTACTTTACTGAGAAAGTGTGAGAATTCTGGGAGTGTTCCCACATCACACTTTGCTGGTGCTAACAAGCATGAAGCGCTACAACACCAACAGGCTTCCATGGGTTCCTCACACCTGAATTTGTGAGAATCTGCTGGTTATTCACAGGATCCCTTGCGCAATACGGCCCTAAAGTACTGCTGTCATTTCAGCGCATGTGTCAAAAAAAAACAAAAAAAAAACACACACAATCTTTCTTTCTTTCTACAGTGCTGCTAAAACACAAAAAACACAAGCTCTCCATCCTCTGACAGTCAGCGGTTAAAATCGCCTGCAGAGTTTAGCACAACACAAACACCCACACTCCAAAGTAAGTGATGATAGAAACTCATTCATGCTAAACCGAAACAAAGGTCCAATTTCCAGCTGTGAGCCGCAGAGTCCTTCCACTAGTTCCTGTTAAAAGGTCATGGGTGCAAAGGCTGAGCTCGGCACTTACCCTGACGAAATTGTCGGGGAAGACACCCCTTCGACCGTCCAGCTCCCCTTCCCACCAGCCCCCTTCATCCTTCCTGATGTTGCTGATGATGTCACCGACAGCGATGGTCAACTCGTCATCGTGCTGGGCCTGGTACTCAAACTCCACAATGGCTTCCACTGAGAAAAAGAGAGAGAGAAATTTGAGTCCAGAGAGAATGGAGCTTGAAAGCACTTAGGACATCAGATTTTCACTTAGCAACGGGAAATATCTTTTAGGTGAGACAGAGGCAACAAGATTAAGGCATAAGTCTGAGAAATCAAAGCAATGCTCGTAGCTACTTGACACAGAGCCTATAACAGCCTATAGAGATTCTCTGTGCACTTTGGTGAACTCCAGCGGAGGTGCTATATGCACTCCCGAATCCTGTGGCTTTAAATCTGATGTTGAGTGTTGGCATGAGGTCATAAATGGGAAAGCAGGGAGTTAACCTTGAGGATGGGCGTGAGAGATAGAGATAGAACATCGCAGTGATGCGTTTATGAGTCATCAAACTGTGCCACACAAGCAAAGATCACGCCTACACCCTGCAAGATGCCCTGCACATGCAAAAACGCATTCATTGCGATGCAGCAAACATCCTTTTTAACTTCTACGGCTCAAGCTTTGTGCCGCAACTCATGTTGTTGACTCGAAGCATGTGCGTCAACAGCACGGAGGAAAAAACATTTCATAATTTCAGTGCAACCAGACCTCAGCTCAAAACCGCCCCCCTTGTACAACTTAAAGGTATAGATGGCCGTACGTCAGATACTTTGAGATGATAGTGCATAAAATCGCAGACCACAGACACAGTCTCTGCAGTCTTGTTAGGAAAGTTCTTAGCTATGCAGGGAAAGATGCATGATGAGTTCGTATAATTGCGATCGTTGAGCCTGCAGCCATAACAAATACAAAGGTACTGAAGACTTCCAAACATCTGGTGGAACATCTACATACACACACCAAACACCTACATACACAAACCCACACACACAATATAAATACAGAAACCCTGCAGTTTTTATTGTTAGACAGAGATTCAAAGAGTCATTCATCATCCTAAATGGCTGATGGAGCCCAGACACAAGCTGTAGATTTTTTGTCTTTCCTGCATTGATCACAAGGCCAAAATAGACACAATTTGCAATGTTCATTTTTAGGTTATTGATCATCTATTGTTCATAAGAGACCCTGCCTGGGAAATCCAGGGTAAAGTCTTATCATATAAGCATGAGATTAAGAGCATTAAAGTAGGGATGCAACGATAGGATTTTTTGGGCCGATACCGATTTAAACTTCTGGCCGATACTAGGCTTGCCGCGATGGTCGGTGAAACGGTGATAACCGGTGCTTCAGCCTCTCACCGGTTAGATCACTTGCCCACCGCGACACCGTCTTTCACCGTCGTTTTGATATTTTCGTGTAATTACATCATTTAGTTTCGTTAGAGAAAGCAAACACTTACAACTGAAAGTGTCTGCTGACTGAATTTAGCGGAGCTGAACGCGCGTCACGTCACAGAGAGCAGCAGGTGTCAGATTTCATTTATTCCTGTCAGAGTGTGCGAGGCATGCTGACTGACCAAACGAAGGCAGAAGCCGCGTGCTTACTAGTTTTTGTTATAATATACATAAATGATGTTTAATATAACCAAGATCGTTTTGTTCTTGTGTTTTTCATCAAGAAAAATAATAAAGCCATCATTCAAGCAGCGCTTTATGGAGAAGTAGCCGGTTTGCTCTGCTTGGGACTGACAGGTTCTGTGAGAATTACCTGGGCACATTGACTCAAGCACTTAAGTAAACCAGCTGTTTCACTCGCATTGCACGCAATTCATATGCGATTTAACGCAGCATACGCAAGCACTGCATTTAAACAGTTGCGTAATTCAAAAGTGAAAGTAAAATGTGCACGTCTGCATGCGCATTTATAAGCCCCTCCCACCCGGTGAAACCGGGATCACCGGGTTTGTGACGCGCCGATTAACCGGTGAGAAAATTCTGTCACCGCGGCAACCCTAGCCGATACCGATACTGATTTAAAACACTTGTATACAATACTATACAGTTGGTCTTTTAGCTAATTTATTTCTGCATCAAATTATTTTTACTGAACATGGATTGGATCTAATTAACATTCAACTGACCAACATAATAAGAGAGGCACAAATTAAGCTAAAACAAATATAATAAGACAGCATGACAACCTTCAAAGGTGGTTTTTGCTATTCACCATTTATTTTATTAACAACATTAACTCATTTTTTACATATAATGGATTTCTTTACGCAGTTAATTAATAAACAATCGGTATCGGCCTTTCTTGTGCTAATGCCGATATTCCGATAGTTTCAAATTTCTCAAAAATCGGCCGATAAATATCGGTGGCCGATACATCGGTGCATCACTACATTAAAGTTTGATTTCAGTCACTGATTACAAATCACCTTTCTAAATATTAAACTGATTTTCCATTTCCTTTGGTGTGTAAGTGTGTATTAGTACATGTAAACCATATGGAAAAGGTGCATACACTAAACGATGATGCAAGTTATCGTTTCCAACTAGGGGTGTAGCGATACATCGTGCAATTCTGCTTGCTTTGCTTCTAAATGAATTATGGTGAAATGCCACCACATCCAAAAGCCAGATGGCGCTCTCGTGCAGAAACTCAATATGCGCCGCAGAAGAAGAACCATTACACAGGCAGCTCCAGGAAATGTATAAACATACTTATATCGCTGTTCTTCAAACATATATTATGATTATGTTTGATGAGTGTTGCTTTTTCAAATGCATGTTATAAACGACTAAAACTGTGATTTTAAATTAATAAAGACTTTGTCAAATAGCCATAGCACATGAAAGAGTTGCGCATAATATCGCTATTGCGATTCCGAATCAATATTGGACAGGTATTATAGTGTGTATAGTGAAATATCGCTACACCCATATTTCCGACGTAAATCTCTTTTCTTGGACTACAACAAACAGACGGATTGTAGGCAACAGTTTACTTCCTGGGCCGGTTGACGTGGACAAGACGGCATTTTCATAATTCCTAATGCTTCCTAATGCTAAGTTAACTCCTGCTAGCATTGCATTTTGAGCTAGTCTTACAAATATGGTAAGGAGCGTTACAATCCAGCTGACATCAAAGGTATTCAGGCCAATCACAACGTACAGATTAGCTGGCCAATCAGGGACACAGCGCTTTTCAGATCGATGAGTTTTGTACAAAATCAGTGCGTTTCAGGCAGAAAGGGATATCTACAAAAATGTATGGTATGCGGAAAATAATGTTTTTTGAACCATAAATCACGAAAACACATTGTATTATACCAAACACACAAATTTATGTTGTTTTTTTGGGAATAAAATAGGTGCCCTTTAAAGATATCAAGGTTATATTTTTACAGAATGCTCTTTAGATTTTGTAAAAAGATTTTTTATGATGATTTTATGTAAAAATTTGTAAATCACAAAAAAATGACTTTCAGGGTTTCCAGCAGCACTTTGCAGTTCGGGCATCCCGCCTAAGATGGGAAACCCTGCCGCCTTAACAAGGTCATCCAAAAAAAAAAAAAATTGCTGCACAAAAGGCCGTCAAGTGCATCTCGGGGAATAGCGCAGACGCGCTTTACACCGCGAGTGGGCACGCGCGCCACACGGCCAAATGAGAGAAAGACGTGGTCCGTCACTGTCTGGAGGATAACTAGTAGCCAGTTGTTAGCTGGTGATTTTTGTTGTTTGAGCAACCTGCTAGCTAGGTTGCATGTGTCTGTTGATTCGATGTAATTGTTAAGCGCTCTTGCTCACGTTATTTATGTGCATCATTTACATGCTACAGTAGTTACACTCCTTTAAGATAATGTAATTAATAGTGGGAAATAATCAGTTTTTACAATCTACGCGCTATCTATCATCGTTTGCCAGACGTTCTACAACATCTGCTTCAGTTTGTGTTTATTAACCCTTTAGTTTCACTTCATCACGCAGCTATTCCCGTTGGAGGTATCTGTTAAAAACATTTAATCATTAATAATCTAGTATGTGTTAATTTTCTGTCATAGTTTCTTCAAAATGAAGTTTTATTTGAGTGTTTTAAATAAAAATATTTTCATTTTCATCATGACGCGTACGCCCCTTTGATTGCCACGGCCCCTGGCCACATATCAACTGACAAATTTTCTGCGGGAAACCCTGACACAATTATAAAAAACAATTTGCGTTAAAACCTTCTTAGCTTACCACGATTTAAAAGTTACGCTTATAGTTTTTTTTTATTATTTGAGCTGTCAAAATATGTCTGTTTTTCAACAAACACAAAGGCAAGTAGATGAAGTAACCTGCTATTTTATATTTCAAACAGAGATGGCGATAGAGAGGCAATAGTTACGGATTGCAGCTTTAAAGGTAGTCATTTCTGACAATTGTTTCTAAACACATTATAAATGTTAGAAATGTTTAGAAAGACTAAACTTTGTAGTACTGAATTGTGGAGTTATACCATTAAACAGTTTTTCATCAATTCTGAGTTTAGAATTATTTAAACAGGGTTAAAAGGGTGACGCACTGGAGCCACTGAACATAGCCCCGCCTCTAACACAATCTTGAGCATCCATTCCGGTATTTGAAAGTTGAGAGAGACGGCAGCTTTCCCTCTAGTGGGCGGGGTTTCAGCGGATATAGATTTTGATAGCTTGATTTTATTTACTTGTGGTTTTTTCAGCATTAAAATTTAGGTGGGTGGTTAATAACGCCTTTTTCTTATGGTGTGAGAACACATTTAATATTGGACTTCACACTGACTTTCCATAACTCTTAAACATCATGATCATTCATTCCTTAAAATTTTATTCTAGGCTTTGATGACATCATACGCGCATCCTGTGTCCTCTCTCCATCTTGTCTTCCAGCTGTTTGAGGTTTGGATACAAAGGAAAAATGTAACATAAAACACAGCTGCCATGGTTCACAGTGAAACATCTCCTTCACACACATACGCCCCCGCACCCAGAGTACTGAATCTGTCATGCCCGCCAAAGTTTTGTTTAACATTTTTGTGTGACCTTTTCTCAGCAGGCCCACACACAAACACTCAGATACACCTTATAGTCAGACCAAAATATAACAACAAAGCAAGCCTTCTACTTCCTGCTTGTTTGTGACTTTCTCCTTTCGGTGGTCCAACTTTGCTGTGGCCCTTTGCTTAAGAGCAAGCCTCTGACTCAAAGTACCAACCTTTGGCATAAACGTGTTTAACATACATCAAACGTGGACCTATTGACTAAGCCCAGTCAGTAAAAACCTAGAAACCATCCAGAACCATTCAAGTATGTGTGTATTAGTACGTGTTAATGATGTGCAAAAGCTACAAACCCGATGACACAAGTTATCATTTCCAACGTAAATCTCTTTTCTTGGACTACAACAAACACACTGAAGCTACAAAAATGTACGGTATGTGGAAAATAATGCGGAAACCACACAAACGCATTGTATAATACCAAATACACAAAACAACCTTGTTTTTTAGCAATGAAATAGGTGCTCTTTAAGGCAAAAATATGGATAATTTTTTTACACATACGCGACGGTCCGTGTATAGTGCGCATAGCGCAATTTTCATCATCAGAAGAGTGCGTGCCGTACTGTATGCGCACAGCTGGATTTTTGAAATCCTGCATATATTTTACACGTGGGTCACTCATATGTGTACAGGAGAATGTAGTACGTTTTATTTTATTTATTTTGTTATTTAACCTTGATGCAGTGAATTTTGTCACAATGCGAATGTGTCAAACATCTGCATACAAGTCAAATAAACTATGCTTTGCAAGGCTATGCGCTTCACTGTGCACATATGTTAGAAGACCTCAGTGAAAACATGCCACACTTTTTTTTTTACGTCAGCACAACATTTAAGCTCATGCATTAAACATCAACACATTTAATCTATAATACACAGTGAATTTGTGCATGCCCGATCAATTACTTATGTTACATTAGCATTGCACCCATATTGCACTGCACACTGCTTGCATGAATCTTTGGAGGTCTATTCTAATTTAAGAAAAAATTATTAGTGCATTTCATGCAAATTTTTCCCTTTTTGTAGCTCAACTGCTAGAGAATGGTGCTAGCACCAGCGAGATGAAGGGTTTGATATCCAGGCAATGAATGTACTGATAATATGTACATTTATTCATTTAGCAGCAGACGCATTATCTGAAGAGACTTACAAATGAGAGCACATTTAACACTTTGTAAATGTACATTGTCCATTGTATTGATAAGGACCACAACCAATTTTTCAGCTAATGATGTGCTGGACCTGAACTAAAGTCCATTTTCTTTCCTTGTCTATTGGGAGCTTGTTACTTTAAGCAGGTTTAAATTGGTACCGTTTAGACGAGTTCTCGCATATCGAGTCAGGTTGGCTGCCTCTCCCTTATGTAATCTGTAAGGCTAAGCAAATGTACTGTATTACTGTGGATTGCATTAAATAGGCCGACATAAACATAATTGAAATAGGTAATTCAATAAAGCGAGAGCTAGCACAGTTTAGGCCCATGTCCGACCGTGGAGTATTAGGTGTGATAGGCTCACACAAGATGCAACACATACTGTATTTGGCTGAGGTGATAAACATATGCAGGTTTTGCTTTTATTTGTTACAAGACAAACTCTTCTGCAGCTCAGAAGATCCAGAATTAAATTTATGTTGGTCTGATACTTAATATTGGGTTAACAGTGTGGCAGGCAATATTGAACATTGGATATTACCGAGATAACTGTGCTGAATTTGAAGGCGGCAGCCTCCACCAAATTTCATGCCGCCTTTGGCTCTTGACGGGTGTCTTTGTCACGTGTCTTCATGGAAATCACAAATAATCGACACTCTTTTTTTAAACAGATTCGTTTTAATGAACGTTAAAACAATTCAGTCAATAAGTGAATCAATCAGAGCTCATTGAATCAATCAATCAAGAATCAGTGAGAGAAACGCATAATGAAGGACGTAAAATAGCCTTTTTTGGCATCTAAATAAGACTTATTAG
This sequence comes from Misgurnus anguillicaudatus, assembly GCF_027580225.2. NCBI lineage: Eukaryota > Metazoa > Chordata > Actinopteri > Cypriniformes > Cobitidae > Misgurnus > Misgurnus anguillicaudatus. The sequence continues at coordinate 23,403,783 of NC_073361.2, read as the reverse complement.
TAAGACTTGGCACAAATTATTTTAAACGTTTTATGCAAATTATTAACGAAGAAGTTAATGCTTAGTTCATTATTTATTCACTTAGTCATGAATCAAGATTCATATAAAAGCATTAATAGATGCCAGAGCTGCTAGTTTGACTACAAGAGACTAAAAATACATAATAGGAGAGGTGAAATATTATTTTAAGCATCAGAATTTTATAAAAATCCCTGGGGTCAGCCCATGAGCTGTGTTTGACAGTCGGAAAATAACACAGCTGATATTCTTAACAGCCAAACTATTTTACGCCACCTTAGTTAATTACACACCTCTGAACTAAGCCCGCCCGAAACTAATCCAGCTATGGATGGCAGTACAAACATCACAGGACAAAAAAACTATCTAATAATACCCCTCCCAGATACATCATACATTACAAAATATAACAGAATCTAACAAAAGCATACTACATTCACAACAGTACTGTGATCACTATTATTAACCCATTTCAGACCATACATTCCTCTACTATCTTCAGAGCTGTCTGGTTAGGAGGGGGGGGGGCACTGTCCTTCCATCTTAGCTTAAGTCAGCTCTGTTGTCAAGGCAACAGAGAAAATAACAATGACATGAATATGCATGAATCAGCTGATTCTGTGTGGGCGGTCCAGAAATTGCAGACTCTCCATTGTACCTGACTGCAGAAATGACTATTAAAGCACACGGTGTGTTATCATTGCTTGTCCTAAATCTGTCCGGTTGCCATGAAGTTAAAATAAGATGTCTGTTAAAGGTGCCGTAGAATGTAAAACTGTATTTACCTAGGCACAGATGAATAATAAGAGCTCTGTACATGGTAATGACATATCATGAGTCTCAAACGCGATTGTTTCCTCCTGCTTATGTTAACCTTGTGCATGCAAAAGACAGCTGGAAAACAGGCCGATCTCGACATAACACCGACTGTGACGTTACAGTCACAATGTACGACCCCAACATTAAATTTAGTACAATGGTGTTACAATGGTAAAACAAAGTTGTGACTGCTGAGTTAGCGCTATATACTAGTTAATGCTATATGCTTGCGTTTAGGCTAAAGTTCAACTATTGACGTTATAGTTGCGTTTTGCAGATCCATACTGAAAAAAAAACCCTCAAATTTACCACTCAGAAACAATAACAATCTCTAAACAATTGATTATTCCTCAAATTCTGTATCTTCGTCTGATACAGACACAAACATAAGGTCTGTTTACTTACACATGCACGTACGCACACACACACACGTACACACACACACATTCTGGTTTCCATGTTTTGTGGGGACATTCCATAGACGTAATGCATTTTATACCATACAAACTTATATTCTATTCCCCTTACCTAACCCATTCCCTAACCCCAACCATCACAGAAACCCTTCTGCTACTTCAAATTTTCAAGAAACATCATTTTGTTTGATTTATAAGCTTGTTTTCCTCATGGGGACATCAAAATGTCCCCACAAGGTCACAAAAACACTGGTATTCCTATCTTTGTGGGGACAATTGGTCATGGGAGGGGTTTCTGTGACTCCGTTCGCTTTCTGTAATCACATCACTACTAGAGCAAGCTCCTGTTTGGTTAACATGGCGCGTTTTTCCACCAAAGTTAACATTTTTCAACTTGCGCGTTTCCATCGGCAACGCTCAATTCGCGCCATTCGCACGAACTAGACGCGTGTATGAGGTGGAATCTCGCCTACCGCGCCGCGCTAAACGCCTCATTCGTGCCGCAAGACCTCCAGACGCGCATCAACACGTCTTCACATTGACTTCCAACATTGAAATCATTTGCGCTTGACGCATCTACTGTGGCTGGTCTGAACACAGCATAAGAAACAGAGCATTAAAAGCCAATCAGAGCATGTAACATGTAAAACCATCTCTCGATAATTTTGGCACTTAAAGGAAGTGCTTGCAAACTAAGTGCTCTTCCGCCATACAATATAGTTCTCATTTTTGATCTGCTTAAAAAAATCGGCACATTTTATTTTGTGCCATCATTCTTACTCATGTAACAATCTTTAAATAGAAAAAAAGAAGTGTTTGGTGGCTTCTAAATCCATCCCAGTTTGAATCCTAAGGAATGAATGGGGCTAGGCTAAATGCTAACACAGTACATGCATTGAAAAAAGATAGGTATTCGTCTAAGTTGAGGAAAGAACATACTGTCTACGTAGATATCAGAGAACAATTGAACATATTATTTCAATGCATTCTTTGGCACCTTTAAGATTAGAGATGCACCAATGTATCGGCTGCTGATATTTATCAGCCGATAACTGATCAACGTAAAACCATCGACATATTGGCTATAGCATGAAAGTGGCTTTTGCACCCGAGCTCCTCATATGTAACATTATTAAATGAAACACCTGTAAATGTTGTTTCATGCTTCCTTAAAGGCGCTCCAAGCGAATCTAGGTAACATCACTTTTTGTTCATGTTTGAACTGTTTTCAAACCAACGAAGCGTAGCTAACTCCTCCCCCTCCCTTACGTGCTTTCATGAACGCGCCCAACCCCCACCCCCAAATCCTTCTTGTCGTTTATTGGCTGAAACACTTTTTTATGTTTCGTAATGGTAGGTTTGGCCACTGTGTTTTTATTGCAGTTTACAGAGATCGCGTTTTTACAGTTTGATCAGCGGTCAGGCAGCAAGCAGATAGTGAGGAGATGTTTGCTGTATGTAACAAAAAATTTTTTAAAACGCGTGAATTCGCTTAGAGCACCTTTAAAAGCTTTTACGTATAAAACAAAAAAATAAAATCTTGAAAAGGATCCTCTGTGACCACATGCGAGTCACCATGTATGTTAAGTTTCCAAATCATTTCAGCCAAACCTCTGATTATTCAGGTTAAAGTTCATTCCCGCTGAGAAACTCTTGAGATACAAGAACATGACTGGTGCAACACACCGAATGGTTAACTTCTCTCAGATGCACAACGCATATGGTTTGTTAAAAAGAGCTCCAAGTGAGACATTTTACTAAATGATAAAGATCTTTGTGTCTGTAAAGCACTTTGAAGTTTGTATGCTATACTGTGGACATATGATGCATCCAGCAGTGCTCAGATTTTGTGCAGTTTTATTACTATGTAACTGTGTGGTTTACGGGTATGTGGGTCAGTAAATATGAGAAACCGTACATTATTATCACTGAAACTGTTGCATAACATCATACAAAATCTTAAACTAGCTTTCGTGGATTGCCAGTGGAAGAGAATTTAAAACACAGGCATATGATGTTCATGAAACAAATTTACATTATTTCTTAAAATAAATCTATTTTGTATTAACGCTCACATTAAGTCAAAAACTTAAATCTTGAATGAAGCAATAACCTGCTTAAGAAATCAGTGGTTACTCCGAAACATATCATTCCTCTTTTAAGAAAAACATTACACTAAAAAACAACTTCTATTGGCCACATTCAAAAAACATATGGGATGCTATAATGCTGCACATTTTCCATCAGTACTGAGCAGATAATGATTTCACTTACGTGTGTCTAAACAACTGTCTTTTGGTATACCAGTATAAAGCTCATTTGATACTACGATGCAATATAAAACACACAAGCCAATATCCAAACCTGGTGTCTTTCGGGAGAAAAGTCTTGTGATATACCTGCGGTAAGAAAATTATTATTTTTTTGCTTTCACTGGCAATAACAAAACAACTATCACAACAGGGTGGAAACTACGGAAGATCTGTAAATACGAGGAACTAAACGCAAACATGCATTTAAGTACTTCCCCGTTGTATGCTGAAAGGGCAAAGAAAGAGCATGAGACAGCAACCGTGATAGTAAAGAAACTGTAACATTTCCAAGAATCCAAAGCTTACCACATCACTGGGGAGTAAAACCACTGCAGATATGGGTTTAATTAACTTGCATGCAATATGAAATTCATAGGGAGTCCCCATAAGTGCAAAATTCACTGAATTCAAAACTGAGGCATGGGACATGGAAGCAAAGTAAAGCTGTCGTTCCAGCTGGCCATTGCTGAATCAGAAATAATCGGTGAATCATGTGTACTAGTCTGAAAGGTTTTTTTATACTTGGCCCATTATGATTTCATTCCTAATCACTTTACTTTACATGGTTTTGTATCTAGTGTCTCATGATGCTAAAAAATGCTAATTCAAAATGTGTTTAATCCAAGCTAGGCACATGAAATGTTCACTTTTTCAGATCTGGTTTGCATTTATAATGCATGTTTTACATAGTCTACACACAGCTGGCCCCCGGATCATTATGATCTGTTACGTCTTGTATATTTACACCGATGGCCTTCCTCGCTAAACAATGTAAGCAAGCACCGGTATGTGATGGGGGGTTTGCTCAAAACCTTCATCATGCTAATTATATTTTCAACACGTAACCCTGCTTATCTCAAGGCTTTGATGACTTTCCCCAAAAGATCTGAGAGACGGGTGCACGAAAGAAGTGTTTTGTCAAAGACAAGCCCGAATCCCTTGATAAGCTCATCGTCTGACTGAAGGGATCTGTTTTATCAGGGCATAGCCTGATGTCTGCCTACTTTTAATATGTTAATAATGCAAATCAAGTTTAAAATAATTTGCCACTGTGTCTTTAATATGCTTGGTAATATGGCAAGATTTGAGAAAGTGGATTTGATTTTGCAAATCAGGCAAAATGTTAAAAGCGCTCTCATTCATAAGTCGCTTTGGAGCATCTGCTAAATGAACAAATATGTTCATACACCAAGTTCCTGTAGCTCAGTTGGTAAAAGCATTGCTTTAACAGTAAAAAAGGTCATGGGTTCGATTCCACGAAAATATAGACCTTGAATGTTTGGGATAAAAGCATCTGCCAAACCCACAACTGTAAATGCTTACAACATGACTTTCACATCCCTGTGTTACATGTCAGTGTAGATTCACATTATCTGTCAAATCTAAAACAAAACCGATACTCAGATATTTTTACTCAGATGGCAAAAACTGCTGCTTCCCAGCTATTGAAAGTGTTGTGCTTGTGGGCGTCAGGGGAGGCCTTCTGTTTAAAAATATATAGGTAAGCATACAAACAATACAGATAAACCAAAATATTTTGCCTACAGAACCACATGATGCACTGTCACTCTCAAACCACCCGATACTATTTAACAACCATTTGATTTTGGCATAAACTACAACAACTGGTGTTCAGAAACATTTGAAGTACATTAACAATTCCAAACTGTGAAATAATATTTACACCAAATTGAACGCGACGCGCTATTACGTCATTGTCATAGATAAATACGCAATTCATTATAACCGCGACCGATGTACTGTAGCCACATCTGTGTAACGGGCAGCTGGAGGAGAGCAGGAAACCTCAGCGGGAAATTAAATTCAGTCTTTAACTCTTCATTGGCTCGGAGACAGCAAAGTGGAAGAAAAAAAATACGTAAACGTGTCCACATCTTGAAACGATCAGTTTCATCTTTCTAACACCGTTGCAAAAATCATCATGAAACACGAGCGCGACGGGCGCGTCATGCAAACAATGTTTAGGATTCCATCATCTTAGTTTCATAAATGTTTTGTGTCACATCGATAGATATCTAAATGCAAGATCTGGGTCAATATACATTGTCTTTCAACAAATCTGTTGCACTTACCCATTTATGAACTTGTTTACTCGACGCGTTTGTCTAGGAGAGCGATATTTTCAACGTTGAGAGAAAGAGAGAAATCCGCTACTTTCAGGAGATGCGAACCCGCTGACTCAAGCACTGCCAACGATCATTTACAAGGAAGGAACGCGGGCTCTAAGCATATTTCTTTAAGATTAGTTTAACCCTCATTAAAAGGGCAAAGGGGGCAGGGGCAACAATGAAAAGGGGAATGAGATGATCTGGATGTTGCCCCAGCCGCACGGCGCCTAGCAATTTTGCCTCCGTCGCTTTACGAACTCCAGCCTGCCGTCACTGCGCTCAGTGGGCGCTATAGAACCGAAAGATCTCGCGAGAAGTGGATGGCTGCCTTTGATAAGCGAGCCCATCAAACGAGATTTTCTATCCGCTAATTTAAATGTGGGCTAATTTATATTTTTATAAAAAAGTCTTAAGGATTTGATCTACTCGAAACCTAACATAAAGAATATAACATAACATAACAATTATAATTAGTTTTAAGAACTGTGGGTGTTTGTATGAAGGAAACATGCAAAGAATTGTACAAAAATGTAAAGTTTTAAAACATGTACTTATTGTCAAGAAACTTAAAATCTAGTAATTATAGATAAAGCGTTAATAACCCGTATTTCTATATTAAATATATCTTTCTTTCTTATTATGAATAAAAATATATGTACAAATCCCTCTACAAATTAGCCATATACTACATTTGTTAAACAAAATTAAATGCAAATCATCATTTGGTAAAACTAGACATAGGTTCAAATATTTTGTCATACCTCTCTCAATAGTCACTGCTGCCACCCAATGGCCATATGCCACCAATGCACCTTTGAATTCATTTTTACTCACGCCTCCTTAATGAATACACAAAAATAAAATAGTCCCTTTTTCCATCTCTCATATTCCATTTGATTTATGTCTACATGCATGCTTTTGGATTTACCCCTATTGTGCTTTAATGGACTAACTGCAATAAAACTTGGGATATTGGAATGGTTACAAATATCACATACAACCAGAAGAATGTGCTTAGACAGCAGAACGTGTAGTCAGCTTGTAAGTAATGGTGTGGAAAGCAAAAGAAAGCAAACCGTAAAAGTCACAACACACAAACAGGAAACAGACTTTTACTGCATATTTTTGCCACAAGAGGGTGTAAGCCATGACTTATAAGTATGATTCATTTTGTGATTTGCTGTTTATCTTGTAGAAACTTTAAGGGCCCTATAACTTTACAATCCAATAGAAAATTGTTTTATTACGCAACATGTCAAGGAGAGAGATTATGAACAGACTAAGATTTAATTACAAGCAGTTTAATTTTTAAACTGAACATATTAGTGGAGAAATATTGCTATAAAGTATCTATCCCTATGAGTATGGGAGAGGCTAGATGCTAAAAATATTGTGCTGTACTCAGAGACTAGGAGATTAAATGCCTTTGTTAATAGTCAAAGCACCTACGGCAGTGCTCATTTTTATGCTTATTTAGTTTGGCCACCTGCCTTCTATTCTTGCATATACATGAATGCCACTTTATATATATACTTTGATGATATCTACATACAGAATTACATGACCTTTAGAAAGTAAATGAAAGGGACAGGGGAGATCTAGTGTTATTTCTTCATTGCAGTTGTTGGAGCTTCACTATTTTTAATAATATAATATCTTTGAAAAAAAGTACAGTCTTGGTCAGTATCTACTGAATTAAGGTATTCTTTTTCATTAAAGATTGCAAGTTAGGCAGTCAAGAAATAATATTATAACATCTCTAAACATGTCTTCATGAATCAAAGTATGAACATTTAGACTGGAAGAATTCAAAAGATTTAAGAGGGGAAGTTGATTCACCTGCTTTTCACGGAAGCCAGACGTCTAAATTGAAAGAAAAGTTTAAACTGTGCCCTTGAGCTTGAAAAGGTTTGAGACAGAGGAAGGACTTTGTCTTTCGACTCACACAATGAAAGCTGAACCTTCACCCCATTATTAGTGAATTAAAAAATTATACTTCCAAAATCATTAAAAATGTGTAAGACTGGGGTGTCAACGGCCCCATAAAAATATTTTCTTTTGCCTAATGTCATTTTTTGTTCTACAAAGAACCTTTAAACAGCACCTATTGTCCGATTCACGTTTTTACATTTCCTTGGGTGTAGGTGTGTATTAGTATAATTAACGATATGCAAAAGGTACAAACCCCAAAGTAAACGATGTCGCGAGTTATCGTCTCCAACGTAAATCTCTTTTTTTCGACTACGACAAACACACGGATTGTAGGCAACAGTTTACTTCCTGGGGTTGGTGATGTGGACAATACCGACATTATCATAATTCCTCCCGCTTGGACTCACAGCCTGTTAGCATTGTATTGTGACCCAATCTTTCAAATATGGTAAAGAGCGTTACATTTCCAGTTTACGTCAGAGGTATTCAGGCCAATCACAACGTACCGATTAGCTGGCCAATCAGTGACACAGAGCTTTTCAAATTTGTGCGTTTCAGGAAAATAGTGAAATCTGGAGCTACAAAAATGCGAAGTATGTGAAAAATAATGTGTTTTTTACCCATAAACCACATGAACACATTGTACTTTACCAAATATACAAAATTACGTTGTTTTTTAGCAATGAAATAGGTGCACTTTAAGTGAAAGGTCCTTTACAAAAAAATTATTTCTTAACTTTTTATTTGTAGCTAAGCTTAAGAAAGAAATAGTTATTTGATTTCCCTCATAGCATCGGTGCAAATAATTATTTTATTTTTAAGTGTAGATCTATTTATATAAAGTATATCTATTTAAATCAATAAACAAGGTAACAATCACTTACATACCAAAAGAAACAATAAACAATTTGTCGAACAAAATATAGCACCTGAAACGTTCATGCGTCTAACTGCAAAACAAAGATGTCACAAGATAGTCAAAACCTTACTTAGAACAAAAACACTTCCACGAAACTCCAAAAAAAGGAAAAAGAAGAAAATCTTTCATACGTCAGATTCATATCCACTCCTCCTGTGGCTGTTGAAACGTTTACAAACAATCCCTGGCCATGTGGCTTTCTGGGAAAACTGGTAATTGTAGTTTTCTACGCCTCTAACGTCACGGAACCATCCGCATTGACAAATACAATTCCCACAATCCCCTGCGCGAACAGCTGACCCAGTTTGTGTTGATGGCAATAAAGCGCCCAGCGGACCGTTTTTCCAGCAGATCTGTTTTGGGCACTGTCCTGGGAAAGAGATGACAGCCGAAGGGTAGACGTGGAGAGTTTCTTAGACTACTTCTCTTTTGTTTTTAACGATTTATATAGTTATAAAGCTCCCACAAGTAGATTTTGGTCATTTTCAAACAGGTGAGTATGTTTTCGTGATTAAATTACAAAATGTATTGTGTTTTGAACAACATATTTTATTTTTTTCAATTCTGTTATATTTTTTTCTATATAACAAGTACTAATAAAAATAACATCGTATTATATTTTATATCAGTCTTGTGTCTATTGCAATTTAAAGTACTTTATTTTAGCTCTTGTTGAAAAATATATTTTCTATGTATTTGCATTACAGCTCGGTTTAAATATGACATGCACAACCAATGAAAACTTGAAAACGTGTTCGTTTGCGTAAAGTATCACTTATATCCAGATATTTTATACGTAGAGATTGTGGCTTTACATAACATCGACACAAAATCATGATTGTTTGTTTTTTAGAGAGTTAACATAAATTCAAGGTATAACATGTTATTATGTAATAATTATTGTAAATTAAGTGATTTGCTATGACAAAAACTGATATGACCGAGTCTGTTAACACGTGGTGGCAGGTTAATTTCTAAAGTCTTTGTTGTTGACGCTACAAAAGTTCTGTTTTGATTCTCTTGCTGAATACGGAAGTGACCGCTAGAGGACAGCACAAAAACCTTCATGTTCATATTGAAGGTGAACTTGCTTTGGACAAAAAAGACAAACAAAGGGTTGCCAGGTTGTCATGACTGTGTTAATAAATAATAGATCTGTTGGAGTGTTTATATTATATGTTTGTCCCCCTATTACAAACAATTTTTTTCTAAATACTTACACTTTGGAACCAGTCAGTTTAAACTTATTTTTTAGCCTTATGCATGTTTTTACATATTTGGGTACTTATAGCCTACTATATTAACAAATACACTATTATGTATGTATGTATGTGTGTGTGTGTGTATTAAAAATGTATACAGTTGTGCTCAAAATTATTCATACCCTTTGTAAATGTGAAAATAAATGTGCATCGTTAATACTTTTGATCTTTTATTTAAAAAATCTACAAAAATCCAACCTTTCATTGGAGAATAATAATTTTAAATGGGGGGAAAATCTCATTATGAGAGAAATATTTGAAATGTCATAAAAGTGTGGGGCCCCCACAGCATTATCTGGCGCCCTTCAGTTTGAGAACCACTGCTTTAGAGACCCAGAATTTCATTAGGGCATCATTTTAGCATTATATAGTTATTAGCATCTGTTTAAGGATAAAAATGTATATAATATATAAAAATAATAAAAAAAATAAAACTTTATAATAAAGATGTATATGCATATATATTTTTACTATACACTTTTGACATTTTATGAAATATATTAATTTATTATTAATTCTGTATAATCAAACTTCACAAAAATAAGACTACCAAGCAACCAAATTACATTGTATAATTTAATGTTTTTGTTGAATTTTAATTTAACAAAAAAACATGAAATTATACAAAGTTGAGATTGATTTATATCATGATTTTTGGGGGCAAGGGACAGAATGGATGAACCCAAGGATGTGTGGGGCAAGGTTATTATAGTTTTGCTTTTTTAAATTAGTTTTTATTTTAGTATCGTTTTCAATTTTGCTTTAAATTTAAGTTTAGTTTTAGTTAGTTTCATGAATGGTTTTGTTAGTTTTAGTTTAGTTTTTATTTTGAAAACACATTTCTATTTAGTTTTTATTTTATTTTGTTTCAGTTATAGTTTTAGTAATTATAGTTTAGTTTAGCAGTTAACAGCAGCTAGACTGTCTGACATATTTATCAGTTAACTGAGGTTGCTGTCAGCCTCAGCTAATCTCACATGCATAAAGCGCCATCTACAAGTAAAGACTCCTTAAAAGTTTGTAAACATTGCAACGTCTCCGGGTGGGCAGGGATTAGTTTGAGGCAAAAAGAGGCGCGGACGCAATGCTGACAAGCGTAAGCTAGGACATTTTAGAAGGGATTTATTAAACATAGATGCAGAAGAAGGTTCGGAACTGTCTGATTATGTAAAGTTACTGACTCTGCGTGACAGCTATTTTTGTAAATTAACGCTGTAACAATTAGTTCTTGTATCTTGTTCTCATTGGAAACATTTTAACCAGGTTTTGGATATTTCCTACATATGAAGTATTTTCGGCTGGTTTGTGGAATTTTGTCAAGGCTTATTGTCTAATGTAACCTATCACTGGGCTAACTATGATTAGCAATGGGGATTATTTTAAGAGATCATTCAAAGGATGGCACACACATCTATCGCTGTATGTTTGTTTAACATTTAAGCTAGCTAGTGCACTGACGGTTGACTTATCATCACCTATAAAACAGAAACTTGCTGATTTGTACTAGATAAGACCAACACACCAACACAGATGCATAGATTAATTTACCTGATATGAAGTGTGCACTGCAAACACGAGCATTATTTGCGATCGTCTCCGTCCATTCAACCACAATTGTCCTTTTTATTTCTCTGAAGGAATGTCTGCCGGGACACGGTTAAACTTTTGATTTGAACCAAAAGTGCTGTTCCTTCTATTTTGGTTGCCAAAAACACAAGACGACATTTTAAAGTCAAGACCTCAACTTTTAGCGCGCCTGTTATGAGTTCTTCCTTATGTTTTGCCTCCAGCTAAAGCGGTGACGTCACAGTGACATAGGCGATTAAGGGGTCTATTATAAAGCCTGTTCAGATTTTCCGCCACGGGATGAGAGCTTATTAATTACGAAAACGAATATTTATTTTTGATAATTATTATTTTATTTCAGTTAGTTTTTCAATAACTTTTGCTCGTTTCGTTTAGTTTTAGTTTTTCATTTCTTATGAATTTTTAATTTTATTTCAGTTAACGAAAATGTTTTTTAGCTGATAGTTTTAGTCTTAGTTTCAGTTTTCGTTTACGAAAATAACCTTGGTGTGGGGGGGTCATGTTGCCAAAAAATTAGACAAACATATGACTCTTTTTTTTTCTCAACAGACCTAAGATAATGCATTTAAGATATGCATATTACAAAAATATGAAAATGTAATGTTTATCTAGTTTTTAGGCAACATGCCAAATTTGTTTTGTGCACATATTCCTGTGAAATTGCGCCTCTAATTTTTACCTTTACCCTACAGTAAAAAGCCTAATAGGGTGTTAGGCATGTCTGCTATTTTAAGCTTATTATCAGGTAAAACCAGATGTTTAAAGGAAACACAAATACTGATGAAAAATGTATACCCTAAATGCACTTCAAGTCACTTCGGAAGTTATACAAAGTTGAGATTGGTTGTCATGATTTTTTTTTTTTTTTTTGAGGGGGGGTGGATGTACCCAAGGGGGTATCATGTTGCCCAAAAACTAGACAAACATATGACATTTTTTGTTCTCTACAGACCTAAGATATGCATTTAAGGGTTAAGAAAAAATATTAAAATGTAATGTTTAATCTAGTTTTTGGGCAACATGCCAATTTTATTTTATGCACACATTCCTATGAATTTTTTACCTTTACCCTACAGTAAAAAGCCTAATGTGGTGTTAGGCATATCTGCTATTTTAAGTTTATTATCAGGTAAAACCGCATGTTTACAGGCAAGACACATACTGATGAAAAAATGTATACCCTAAATGCACTTCGGATAAAAGCGTGTGCCAAGTGCATAAACAAATTCTTTTGTCACATCTAATTTGCAGGTTACCTTTAAATTTAGGCATTTATCATCCAAAGTGTCTTACAACAGTGAGTAAAACATAGTGGTGCATCTTAAGGAGACAACAATATGAAAAATGCAATACTTGTGGTAGTACGTATGAAGTTCATATGATGTTCTGTTTTCATTTTCAGCAGAAGCATCTTTCTATATTGTCTACAGGGCCTTGGGCCTCACTGGTTTGACAGCAATGGTACTTATTCTGGGCAGAAGACTGAACCGGGAGGACTCTGGTGTCCGTGAGTCTCCAGCAGTCAAGCGAAAGGTTTTGGAGATGGACAGCAAGTCTCTCAGTAATCATGATGTGTTCGATTTCTCCTCTGGCCCGTGCCATTCAGAGAGCATCCTGCAGATGTTCAATGAGTTTCGTGACGGACGCCTCTTCACCGATGTGGTGATCAGCGTGGAAGGCCGTGAGTTCCCGTGTCACCGCGCCGTGCTGTCGGCATGCAGCAGCTACTTCCGTGCCATGTTCTGCAACGATCACCGGGAGAGCCGTGAGATGTTGGTGGAGATCAATGGCATCCGTGCCGAAGCCATGGACACCTTCCTGCAGTACGTCTACACCGGACGTGCTCAAATCACCACGGACAACGTTCAGTTCCTCTTCGAGACCTCCAGCCTCTTTCAGATCGCCACGCTGCGCGATGCCTGCGCCAAGTTTTTGGAGGACCAGCTCGACCCTTGCAACTGTTTGGGGATCCAGCGATTCGCTGAGGCGCACTCCCTGAAGCAGCTCGCCAGCCGTTGCCGTTCTTACGCACTGCAGAGCTTTGCCGACGTGGCCTTGCATGAGGAGTTTCTAGACTTGCGTAAGGAAGAGTTGGAGGAGTACCTCGCCAGTGATGACTTGGTCACTGGAAAGGAGGAAACGGTTTTTGAGGCAGTGATGCGTTGGGTGTATTTTAGCGTGGACCAACGCAGGATCATGCTGAAGGACCTTCTCAACCACGTCCGACTGCCCCTGCTGCATCCCAATTATTTTGTCCAGACAGTTGAAGGTGACCAGTTGATCCAAAACGCTCCGGAGTGCTATCAGCTTCTGCACGAAGCCAGGCGCTACCACGTGTTGGGCAATGAGATGATGTCACCACGAACCCGTCCACGCAGGTATGATACTGTCTCACCTTGCCACTTCCTTTGCCTTTTAGTTTATGGCCTACAAATAATGCATGTCTCCATTTTAACATGCACTGAATGCACCAGATGGCTTACCTTATCTAGAATTTCTATTCCTGGCGTATTTAAAAATATATATTCCAAACATTTGGAAGCTTTTCCATGAAGTCCACGTTATGTAATGTGTAATGTTTATCTCCATATATCAAGGCATGAGTCAACAAGTGAGTGTCTGATGTAACTTGCAGGCTTTTGTTTTATAACATCTGTCTGAGACATTTTAAAAACCTGTTTCTCAAATCTGCTGATGTGGAATAATCTACACTAAACCACATTAAAAGTAGACACAGGACTATAAGGAAGCATCCCATCCAGGATCTCTGTTGTTGCACATTGCGGAAAAACGTCCTGGTGAGGCTTGCGTACATTCTTTTTCCAAAACGCAAACACCAAAATACATTCCCGGTGACCTGATTCTGTTTGCAGGAGCGTGTGCTTTGTTTTTATTATGTCTGGTGAAACGTAAGTGGGAAGGAGAGGACACAGAACGGTTGTGTTTTGCGCTGAACTCAATGCGTGCTGGCCTGGGACCTGTCTGAACGTGATTCACTCGAAGGTCTGCCAGCGTTTCAGGGCTTATTGGTTAACAACCTCATTATTGTCTTCTAGAAGAAAGCTGTAACACAATGATTAGGATAATAACCCCAATCTCACGCAACCATCTGAATGTTAGCAAACGGTGAACTTTTTCACGCTTGACTGCCTGAAAGAAAAACGTTTTGTTTACAAACTTCACATACCATTGTTTTTTTTTCTGGGTGGTTGATCACAAAGAAAAATGTCTGCTTCAGACGAGTGAGTTAAAACTTTCAGACGAGTGTCTGTTTACAATTGGCAAAAAGTTGCTGTTCCACTTCCTGTTCCTAGGCAGATTTGGAATGGTTACCAACTGGAATTATGGGATAGACCGGCAGCTGGCTTGATCATTCTTACAGGGCGGGTGCAGCTGATTTTTTTTTTTATTGGCAACTAAATGTACTACGAGACAAAACGTATGACCTAAATAAAGAAGTGGTCCGATTTTGTAATACAATAATCTCTGGTTTTTAACTATCGGCGCATACTTCAAAAAAATAACTGCTTATTAGGCCAGAGGGTCTTATCAAAGTTTGCATTTAGGGACCGTAAATGTAATATTAATGACATCATATTGGTCCACAATTAAGATGCATTTTAAATTTGGTTACGCATTTGAGGCACATTTCATTGGCACACTTTTTCTGTTTTTATAAATTCTGATTTTATTTTCAGAATAAGAAATTTCTGAAAGTGTATTTTTGTCAAGGCCACTCTTAAAAATAAAGGTGCTAAAAAGCGTAGCAATGCCATGAAAAAAACCTTTTTGGCTCTACAAAGGGCTGTGCAGTTAAAGGGGACATAACATGAAAATCTGACTTTTTCCATGTTTAAAGCCTGGGATACACTGCATGATTATTGGCTGTCCCAGACGAAAGACTGCCAACGTGAAACAGATTTCTGTGATCGTGGCTCTTCATCGGTGGTCCTATGTCTTACAGTGAGAGAGGTTCAAAGATGGCCGTTTTCCTGGTCTTGCGTCCAAAGATAGCCTACGACAGTGTGTTTGCTGCTACGACCTGCGCACCGGTATTTGTGTACCACGAGCGCATGCTGGTGACGTTGCGCAACGTGTGACGCTGCTGCCGAAGCTTCCGCATCATCATCTTACAGTGTACATGCCTCTCGTACACGAGTTTAAACGATACATGTCGCACAGTATGATAAGGTAATGATCTTATAGGAGGGCAAAAATCGTGCAGTGTATCCCGGGCTTAAGTGATATAATTGGGTCCCCAATGCTTTTGTCAACCTAGAAAATGTGAAAAAGATCAACCCAGTAACTTAGTTTTGGTAAACCATTCCACACAAGCGTGTGAAAAAATAAGTCATTGAAATTTGGCTCCCTGATGATGTCAGAAGGGGATAATACCGCCCCTTAATCTGCACTATCCAACCACAGTACTGCCGTTTAGTACAGAGATCAGCTCATTTGCATGTTAAAGGACCCACCCAAAACGGCTCATTTTTGCTCACACCTACAAAGTGACAATTTTAATATGTTATAATAATAAGTTATCTATATGATATTTTGAGCTAAATCTTCACATACGTATTCTGGGGACACCAAAGATTTATTTGACATCTTAAAAAAGTTTTGTCCCCTTTAAAGCATTTGAAGAGCTCAGATACAAAAGCCGTTAAACGGCATTTGAGTCCAAAATAAGATGATGACATTGACAGAATGCCCTCGGCCTGTAGTATATTTTCATTAAATACCTTCACTTCAAATACATTTAATCCCCGCCTCAGGCCATTCAAAAAATACTGGTTTGTTGTTGGCAGAATCCGCTAAATGCCACGTCGATTTTTCAGCAAAATCCTCTTAAGTGCATGGAAGGAGAATGGGATGAGCAAACTTGGGACTCTTGGACCTGAATACAACCCAAATATGGCAGCCACATGAATTTCATTGTTTGCATATTTGGTGATTTTGCAACTAAGCCAAAGTGTTTTTTTGGTTGTAGAATTGGAGGTTTTTGCCATAAAACTAGCATGCACTTAGAGGGTTTTGCAGCGAAAGACAGTCAAATTTTAATTGCTGCCTAATAATCTTTTAATTTCCACTAAAGTGAAATTATTGAACCTAAACCAGTGCCTGATAAAAACACTAATTTACAAGAAAACTTTAGATGGGTTTTGCATCTAAACTCTTCATTTATTTCTTATTTTTTAGCAAAAAAGTTCTGTGGATGTTCAAATTTTGAACACAAACAAAATAAAAATAATATATGCATCATAAAAACAAACTAAAACAGATGATTAAAACTAATATTAAAATATGAACGACTGAGATTTTCGAAACGAGACCCCTGAGGTGCACTGCATGTTGACAAACGGTAAAGACTGAACGGATGTTTTCATGTTTGCCTAAACTAGCTGTAGCCCTGCTCATTTCTTTTCCCTACAGGGAGGGCATTCAAAGTTCAGCTCTAACTTTAGTGTCACGGCTCGTGCACTCTTTAACCCCTGATCATTTACACAGAGAAGGCAGTCTTCCGTAAAGATGATTTCACAGAAAAACGGATGGGTGGGGGAGTTCGTTCTGGATAAAATGTGTTTGCCTGTGGACTGGAGAATGCGTGTTGTGCTCCGGCTGTGCACTGGTTGACAGTGTTGTCCCTGCTAGCAAACAATGATGCCCAAAATGCAAATCAATAAAGATTTAACATTGTGGTCCCGTGTATAAGAAGCTTTGTTTAGTGCATTTTGCACTTTATTATAACCAATAAGAATATTATTGGAGTAAAAGACAACAATAATATATATATTTTATATGTTTATCTACATTTATTGGTGAAAAGGGGTATTGTGGTTAGGGCTGTCACAATTATGAAATTTGGCTGACATATAATTGTCTAATAAATGTGACGATTATTTGTCTGTTTTATTGCTGTGAATTAAATTCTCATACATTTTTTTTCTTTGTTTATTAAATAATTTTCACACATTGTTATGATTATTTAAATGAAATATCTGGCAGTAAATATTAATACAGATAACACATATTTAAAAGTAATCTGATACTGTCTTGTTTATACAAGCGCTGCAGCTCCCCCTTGTGTTTCTTAGAGAGATGTGCAATCATTGCGGTGAGCTGAAATCTTCGATGAGGTCACACAATTGCGATGAGACGATTATTTAATCATTGGGACAGCCCTAGTTGTGGTGAAAAAGTTACAATTTTGATCATTTGTATAAAAAAAACTTGTGTCCACGCAGGTCTACTGGATTTTCTGAGGTCATCGTTGTAGTTGGGGGCTGTGAGAGAATGGGGGGTTTCAACCTGCCCTATACCGAATGCTATGATCCTGTAACCGGCGAATGGAAATCCTTAGCCAAACTCCCAGAGTTCACCAAATCAGAGTACGCTGTGTGCGCGCTCAGGAACGACATTCTGGTCTCAGGTAACCTAAAAATGAATTTTTATTCGCTTAGTATGTGCGTTACTCTGTGTACATCCTGACAGTTGAATGAAAGCTGTAATTTATGATGTTCATTGAATCGTATATACTGTACGCTTTCTAAAGAAGTCTGCCTTGACCTTTCATCTGTCAATTCTTGTTGATGACCCAGTTTATCGTTTAGCTCTCAGGTGGTTTAATCTGCAGAGCTTGTTAGACACAGCAGGGCACCACGCATAACAGGGCAATTCGCTTTGAACTGTAAGCGGGTTCAGCAAAAACGACATGATTAAAAGAGACAGACTGCCAACTATCAGAGAGAGAGAGAGTGTATGAGCGAGAGCGATCCATTTACATTCGGCATGTGCCAAGCTAACACGTGTTTCCATGAGTCCTGATAGTTAATACTCTCTCTCGCTATCTCTCTAACATCATTTGAGTTCACTCCTACCCCAGCATGTATTATTTCTTTTCCTTTAAAGGAACAGTATGTAAGACATTTATATCAATTAATCATAAAATTGCCCTGACATGTCACTAGACAGACATTAATCATTTTCATTTCAAATACTTATATCATTGACAGCAGTGGTCTGGCCAGGATATTGTCATTTTAAAAAGTGGAGTTGCAGCCCTCAACTGATGTTTATGTTGTCATGTGTATTGGCCACAAGTTTTGTGATTGCAGTACCAGTTTTAGCCACAATCCTACATACTGTTCCTTTAAATGCGTTGTAAAGTTGAACGGGGACTAGACCGGATCTAAGGCAAGAAGCTGTTCATATGAGCTTTACTGTCATTTTGCTATATAGACATGCAAACGTAATGAAATGTTTTGCCTTACAGGACCATGCTGCTACACATTTAACCTCCCAGGTGAAAAATTAATACACTTCCATAGTGTACTTAAAGTGCTTTATTTTCGCACACTAATTTTGTACTTAATATACTAAAAATTAATCTTTAGTACTTAAGATGTTTTTAAGATCATCTAAGTGTACTTCACTGTGCTATTTTGAGACACAAATATGAACTAAAATGTGCTAAAAATGTATTTAAAAAATTTATTTAGGTACCACTTGTAGTAAACTTGAACCCATCTTTGTATGAAAGTTGAGTTCAAGTTTAATATACAGTACAGGCCAAAAGTTTGGACACACTCACTCTTTCTTTATTTATACATTTTTCCATATAACATAATAAACTCATTCAAACTATGGAATAACACGAATACAACTGGAAATTATGTTGGTGACTATGTTGGTGACTAAAAGCATCCAAAATTGCTGAACCATATATGCATGTCATTTTTTCAAGAAGCTTCTTAAATGTTCAATTTGGGATGAATTTTAAAGATTATAGTACAAGTTTATATTTAATCAGGGTTCTTATTGGCTGCTTTTTCTTCAATATTCAGTGTAAGTCATCTATTTCAAAAATAATATTTTAAAATAAAATTTAAGTTTTCAAAATAACAAAATTAATCTGTTTGGCACAAGTATATTTTTGTCTACAAAAGTAATTTTAAGCATTTAACCATACACCTTCATCTTAAATGATTTTTAAGATCATAGTTAACATTTTAGTCAAGTGTGTCCAACTTTTGGCCTGTACTGTAAGTGTTAACTAAATACATTTTTAATACAGAGATAGTATGTTAAAAGTGCATTTTAGTTCATATTCATGGTTTCTCAAAATAACACGGTAAGGTACACTTAGATAATCTTAAAAACATCTTAAGAAGTACTAAAGATGATTTTTTGAGTATATTAAGTACAAAATTAGTGTGTGAAAATAAAGCACTTTAAGTACACTATGGAAGTGTACTACTTTTTCACTTGGGCTATAATAACTTGTACATAGTCACCGTAATGAAAAGTAACCTAATATGTGACCCTGCCTATAAAATCCAGGCTAAAGCCTCATAATCTACTGTCATATTGATATAAAAAGCATAAAAGTTTCATTTCAATCTTTGGCATGATCTTACTCAGTCAATATTAAACATATATCAAGGTATTATTTTCACAGAATGTTCAAAACAGTAAATCACACAAAAGGACTTTTCCTCTACAGGTCCGATACTTATATTACACAAAATGTAAATTGTTTTAATATTTGGTTTTGTAACGGAAATAATTGGATATACAGTCTTTACACTTGCCTATAAAACATATTTTATGCCTTTAGATAACTTCAATAGGCTCTATGCCAAGCTGCACTACTTCCTGAACTTCAGCCAGCTTTTTGGTTCCTGTCTGCCATTATTGGACAAACTGATTAATCCGGGTGTGTCTGATAATTGTTGTTGTGACTCCTGAGGTCAGCCACACCTGGATTAATCAGTTTGTCCAATAATGGCAGACAGGAAACAAGGAGCTGGCTGAAGTTCAGGAAGTAGTGCAGCTGGGCATAAAGCCTATTAGGTTAATCTAAGTGATGGTAAATATTTACAGATAGGTGAGTTTCAGGCTAAGCAGCTTTGATGAGTTTGTTAACCACTGCTGGTCCTTCTAGAAGAACTGGAACAGTTTTGATGATTAATCGCTTTTGTTTTAACAGCCTGGCATGACTGCACACCCATCAGTATATGCAAAGAATGATTTTCGGTTATTTTCATTGCGTCATTTGATTCGGAAGAAATAAATGAGTGGCTGTTTCTGGTTCAGCTGGTCTGAAAACCTGGAGCCATTTGACCTCTATAATTAGTGTATTATATGATGTAACGGCTGGTACTGATTGCTTATGGTATCATTTCAGGGGGGAGAATCAACAGCAGGGATGTGTGGATGTACAACTCTCAGCTCAACATCTGGATCAGGGTGGCCTCCTTAAACAAGGGCCGCTGGAGACACAAAATGGCCGTCCTGTTGGGGAAGGTCAGTCCATCCTGCACTTACATACACCACACCATGCAAAATATCTAATTGTATCCCAGTGGTTTTTGTAAGATAGATAGATGCTGTGATGGGTTCTCATAGGGATAACATTGAAGATGTTGAAATCTGAAATAATGAAATGCTAACCATATAACTGTGTGAAGTTAGGATGGCATCATTTACACTTTTAACGGGAGGGTATAATAATTTCCACATCTTTAATTGTTGAGGTGAAAGTTTACAAGTAAAGGGGGTCACACACTGGCCACGCAGCTTAGCGCCGCATCGAGTCGCGTCTAGGACAACTTGGAGGTATTGTAAACCGGAAGTGCACATTAAATAGCGCGAGCTTTGCAGATAGCGTCTACTTCAAAATGCAAAATATACGTTAGCAGCCAATGTTAATCCTTAATGATTTGGGACAAATATGATGTTATTTGATGTTAAACTATGTGAGTGGCGCTTTGTGGCGTGATAGGGATTTGAACAACTTCCTGAGTCACAGCTGGGCGGCACGGACAGGCGCCACCTGGCGGCGCCGGTGTGTGTATACTTATAGAAAACAATGTGCTCGTTTTTTTTTTTTTTTAGAATGGCACGGCCGGTGTGCGATCCCCTTAAGACTCTTTTGGTGAACATTTATCAGTCATTTAATACTGTAATGCTCTCCGCATTTAATACTGAGTCTAGTGGCATAGATTCACAACAGACAGGCTGCACAACATTCTCAAAAACCTGAACAAAACTAGAGAGAAAATGCAACACAGCCACATTAAATTCAAATTCACTGGAAGAGCATAGTTTGCGCAATCCATACGTTTTTTGTGGTAAGAGATATTTAGAAACCAATTATCAACCCAACTTGTTCATTTGAATGTTTCATGTTTACTATTGCATGATAAGCCATTTTGATACAGGGTTTATTAACCCCAACATGCCATCTAATGTAAAATCCGGGCTCTGATGCTAAACCACTTGATAACTATTGCTCTGTGGTAATATGGTATAGACTTTTTATTGTGCCTGAGGGATAGGGGCCGACCCATAAGATATGTCCCAGGCCCTGTGAATTTAAGTGATAGTCATGCCACAAGATGAAGATGCTCTCAAGTTCCTCTGTTGTTTAAGGCCTGTGGTTTCCTCTGACCATGAGAGCCAAATGGGTGTTTGTGAGGGTTTCTATTTATTTAACTTTATAAACATAATCCCACCCTTATGATTGATCATCTGTTTTTCTTTTACTGTATTGTATTTTGTTTCTTCGTTATATGTGACCCCATCTGTGAAACTCATTTAAAGTAATTTTCTACATAAAATCATCACATAATATCATATAAAGAACATTCTGTAAAAATATAACCTTCACATACTTAATATTGTCTGTGTAAGGCCATGTCAAAAATTTAAATTTGATTGCTCCTAACCTCAAAACTAGATCATGAGACTTTAGCCTGGATTTCACAGACATGGTCACATTTTCTTGTGCATTTCATCCAAATCGCCTTGCAGTGCATTTAAGCCTTTAATTTCACAGGAATGTTCCCTGGGAATCAAACCCATGACTTTAAACTAGAAGTATAGTCCTGTTCATATGTATACACGAGGGTCTGCGTACAGTGTGTGTGACGCAAATTTCATCATCAGAATAGTAAGTGCACACTGTACGGGCACACATGGATTTTTGTAACCTTGCATACTTTGTACATGTAGTTCACGCATTCACGTACAGGAGAATGTAGTTTATTGCCCAGAAGATGCATTGCATTTTGTCGCAATGCGTATGCGTCGAACGTCGGTGTACATGTACGAGTAAAATAAACTATACTTTGCAAGGCTGTGCGTTGGATTGTGCGCATACATTTATATGCACATAAACTGACTACAGGTACACTCCAGCTTTTAGGGTTGCTTGCGCAATCCTCCACACGTACATTTATGCGTTTAAGTCTGATGTCATGCGCCGCTTCCGAGTTCAACTGCTCACAGATGTCATTGAGAAATAACAAAAAATTACGGCTATCATAATGAAAAACTACCAAAAACACCCAATCCCTAATTTTTATCTCATAAAATCTGAGATGACCAGACATGGATTTATGGACGTGGGCTTTTATGAATTATTAATATATTGCTGTCTTTGATTCTGGGAGTCTGAGACTACAGTTTACACATACGTTTATAAAATTTTCGCTTAAATGTGTGCTCTGAATAAATAGTGCTCATAAATGGCTGTTTAAATGTGGTGGCTTGGAGCTGGAAATGGTATTCCTTACTGTGGGTTCACACCTACCTCGTCTAGTTTGCCGCTTGAACATTTTGAGTTTACTCGCTTCATTCACGCGTGAAATTCTAGTCATCAAGACATTCACGTGGAAATTCGCGTTTTCTGCGATTCCGCTCGCTTCCTGTAACCATATCACTAGAGCAAGCCCCTGATTGGTTAACGCGCTGGGTTTTTTCCGCCAAAGTAAAAAATTTTCAACTCGCATGTTTCCCGCGGCAACGCTTAATTCACGGCATTTGCGCGAACTAGACGTGCGAATGAGGCGGAATCGCGTATACCGCACTGCGCTAAATGCCTCATTTGCGCCGCGAGACCTCCAGACGCGCGCCAACGCGTCTTCACATTGACGTAACATTGAAATCACTCACGCTTGACGCCTCTACCGTGGCTGGTGTGAACGCAGCATTATGTTACGTACACACCAAACGCGGGGCATTGCATTACTGGCTCTAGATTACTCGCAGGATTTAATTCATGTCATGCGAATTTTTCGCTCGTATATTTCAACTTTGGCGAAGACGCGTTTGAGGCAAATAGCGCGTGCTGTCCATATCGCGCCATTCGCATCGCGTCTTTGCATTGACTTTGTATGTAATCTACTCGTGCAAATCGTTGAACTCGCATCTGGTGTGAACAGCATGACTTGACATGCGCATTGACTGTTTCATCTGACGCACGTGCGGTGATGCGATTACGCGTCTGGTCGGAACTTTACTTCCGGTTTCTGTTTGTTTAATGGTCTGACAAGTTGCTAAACTCTTGAACAAATACCTCATTGAAAATAACAAATGTTTTGGTTTCCTCGGTAATCTACATGTTGTTTATTTAGCTTGTTATATAAATAAACTACTTTAAAAGGACTTTGTTGTTTATTCTTAGCGGAGTTAATGGAAGTTATGTGCTTTCTACGAAAACCGCTTGTTTATGTTGTTACTGCTGAAACCGTCTATATAATTTTTTTCTAATCAGTAATCAGATGAGTGTTCCTTGGGTTCAAACCCACAACCTTTTGATCCGCTAACACAATGCTTGGACACTGAGCTATACAGGAACACAGTGCTTGTTCAGTTTAGCTAAAGAAATTACATCCTCTATCACTTTCGAAGCTTCTCTCTATCTCTGATGTTTTCTTCCTGCCTGTTCCTTATTGCACTATTAAAAGATGATGACATCATTCATAATTTAACCACTTCCTTGAAGCTGGTTGACTTGCTCCGAAGCCGTTTCTTTCCCCAACTGATGTCAGATCAATCAAACATGTAAACAGCCAGGCGTGTTCAGATCTTTACACTTCACATGGTGTTTCATTATTCATATTAGGCTGATTTCTAAATTTCTTTATGACCACAGTTGGCAGGGGTTGAGTCTCTTATCTAGATCAGTCGGGCACAATGTTCTCACTTGTTGTGAAACATCTAACGCATTTAGTTTGTTACACATTTTTAGAACAAACTGAACGGGTCAATAAATTATAATGTCTTGTTTTTCAATGCAACGACACAGCCAACAAAAATGTATTGTACTCATTGTGCAATACGTAATTAACATGCACTGTAAGTTATATCCAGCTGTAACGCCTCTTTCCGTTGGTTTGTATTATATGCTTTGTGTTGTGGCTTATTCAGATTTTTGGTCTGTCTCTGGGTGTCTGATAAAATCTCTCAAATGCTTTGTGTTTCTTTCCAACAAAATAAGAACTTGGTTCACCCTGATAGATGATTTATCTATGGTTTGTTTGCAAGTACTGACAGTTACTTATCACCAAACCCCTGAGACAAGTGGAATGTTTGTCTGCGGATTTCTTGGTTTTCCAAAAGAAAAAGGATTCATTGGGATTTAAAAGTGATAGACACAAATAAATTATAATGAACATCAAGACTTGAAAGAAAAAAACATATCACAGGACTATGCCATTCTGATTTAAGCCATCTTGACATTATTACATTTTTTTTACAGTATATGTGTTCATTATGATAGTGTAATGATTGTATATAACTGTTTGTGATACAAAAAGAAAATGACGATTTAAATGAGGGTTGGCTTACATCCTTAAAGGAAAACAACACAGTTTTTCAATATTTTACTATGTTCTTTCCTCAACTTGGATGAATGAATACATACCCATCTTTTTTCAATGCGTGCACTTTAAATCTTTGTACAGCGCTTCGTAAATGTGTTAGCATTTAGCCTAGCCCCATTCATTCCTATGGCTCCAAACAAAAGTTTTATTTTGTGCCACCATACTTACTCGTGTAATCACTCATGTAACAGTCTTTAAATAAGGAAAATGGAAGTGTTTGGTGGCTTCTATATTCATCCCTGTTTGGAACCATAGGAATCAATGAGGCTATATGCTAAATGCTAACACATTCATGATTTTCAAAGATTAAAAGTGCACGAATTGAAAAAAGATGGGTATGTATTCATTTGTTTAAGTTGAGGTAAGAACATAGTAAAATATTGAAAAACTGTGGTGTTTTCCTTTAACATCTGGTTTAAAAAGGAAGTAGACTTAGAGATAGTTCACCCAGAAATGACTCACCCACAAGTTGTTCCCAACCTCTATAAATTTCTTTGTTCTGCTCAACACAGATAAAGATATTTTGAAACATTTTTGTAACCAAGCAGATCTGGGGCACCATTGAATCCGAAGTAGGAAAAAGATACTATGGAAGTCAGTGGTGCCCCAGAACAGTTTGGTTACAAAACACTTTCAAAATATATTCAGTTGTGTTTAGCAGAACAAAAAATGTATACATGTTTTAAACAACTTGAAGGTGAGTAAATGATGACAGAATTATATTTTGGCTGAACTACCGTTTAAAAAAAAAGACACACAGGAGTTCAGATAAGACTGGACCACTTTTTGCAGCATTATTTACTCACTCTTATTACAAAAAACTTAGCTTGAAAGCTATACAGCCTTAATCCCCATTCACTTGTCACTTTTTTGTGTGAACTATTCTTTTAAGTGTTTCTTCTGTTGATTTTTCTCCCAATAACTTCTATATCCGAAACAAAGAGATCCTCAGCACGTGGCTTTATGCTTTGTGTAAGTGGCGTGTTGCCTATATGTGTTTCAGCATGTTCGTGTCCCGCTACTGGTACGACCGGTTTTCTTGTTTTTTCATTTTGGGAAACATGTTTACCTTCTTTCTTTTGAACGGCATGAAAACATGAGGCAGAAAAAAGAGAGGACAAGATTTTCAGGGTTGCACGTGTTTTCAGATGAGAGCGTGAGGGTGATATACAAAGATCAACAGAAGTAAAAGTCTCGAACTTACGCAAACAAGACCTGAAGTGTGATGGGTTACGACACAAAACTGTCAACACTGTACTTTGTAGAGGTCATGTTTTTGCAATACACAGCAGTGAGGTTTTAACCACTTCCAGGCCAATAAGTCTGATCAGTTGGGTCGATAGTTGGCTGTTTGTTTGCTAGGGGACAATAAATAAAAATACTATTTACTGTATATTTAATACATTTATATAATTTAATAAAATATAAACAGTAAAACGATTATATAATGAAGTAAATTTTTTGTCAAGTAAATTTGAACAAGTAGTGTGTCTTTATGGTGGGCTTTCCACTTTGATGATCCAATCAGAGATGAAGAGACTGTATTTAATCATATTTAATAACTTTACAAAATATTTACTTAAAATAAAAACAGTAACGTTATTAAAAATTATTAAATACACAGTCTCCTTGTCTCTGATTGGTCAGTCAAACTTAAAGCACGCAGTAACATCATCACTCCTGACTGCTAAAACGTCCGTTAATTTTACTGCGCCCGAGTTCAAAGTGCTGAAAACTAAGTGCTCTTCTGCCATACAATATAGTTATAATTTTTTCTGCTTAAATCACTACATTTTAGTTTGTGCCACCATACTTATGTAACTACTCATGTGACAGTCTTTAAATAGGGAAAACATGGAAGTGTTTGGTGGCTTCTAAATTAATCCCTGTTTGGATCCCAAGGAATGAATGGGGCTAGACTAAATGCTAACACATTCACAACGCGCTGTACAAAGAATAAGTGCACACATTGACAAAAGATAGGTATGTATTAATTCATCTAAGTTAATGTAAAAACATAGTAAAATATTGAAAAAGTTGGTGTTTTCCTTTAATACTGTAAATCATCTCAAATCTCACTCTTTAGAGCTTAAATTATCGGGTACAGCGTAATTGCTGTGTGTTGACCTCACAAGTATGCGA
Source organism: Misgurnus anguillicaudatus (assembly GCF_027580225.2). Classification (NCBI taxonomy): domain Eukaryota; kingdom Metazoa; phylum Chordata; class Actinopteri; order Cypriniformes; family Cobitidae; genus Misgurnus; species Misgurnus anguillicaudatus. Next base: position 23,376,577 of record NC_073361.2, on the reverse strand, counting down.
GTAATGATTTGTGATATTTTCTAATGAAAAGATGTTTTTGTCAGCCTGTTTGGTTCTGGTTTGTTTGTTTAAAACACAGGTGTGATCAGGGATTTTTCTTTTGACGCATTGTCTTACCTCGTGCCGCGACCGCCGCAGGGAATGTGTGTCTGCAGTGATCCCTTGTTTTAACTAATTTGCGTTTTTGCATACAAAAGGGTAAACCGTAGTTCTTGTTTAACTGGATCTACATGCTCCGTCTTCCCTTTAAGTGTGTCATCAATGCTTACAACATTAAAAGCATTATTTTAATATATTATAATATTATGCAACGCTATGTATGCATCATATAAAGCTGTCCCTTAATGGGGCCCCAGACAAAATATTTATGTTGTGGCTCCTAAACGCCATCGTTCCAGTCTCTCTCAGCAACGGCTGTGATTGTTTATGCTAACGTATTTTTATGTTTATCAACAGGTGTATGCTGTAGGCGGATATGACGGTCAATCTCGGCTGAGCAGCGTTGAATGCTACGACTCTTTCTCCAACCGCTGGACCGAAGTGGCACCCATGAAGGAGGCCGTGAGCTCACCGGCTGTCGCCAGCTGCGTCAACAAACTGTTTGTGATTGGAGGAGGACCCGATGACAACACATGCTCCGATAAGGTTTGTAGACATTGACGCTAAGAGTTAATAACTAGGGCGTCTTAAAAACATGGGTGTCTCTGCATATGAAGTTACAGCATGTAAACATGACGTTTATTTTTAGGTCATGGTGCAGCATGTGACATCCATTGTTTTCCAACAGCGTCATCCTGGGACATTGCATGATGCTTCAGGCTAAAGTCTCAATTTAATTATGAGATTAGGAACATCAAAACGTCATATACTGTAATATCCGTAGCTTTCTTTATTACTATAGTAAAATTATAATTGCTTGTGTCCTACTGCAGTAAAACTGGGGTAGGTCTTATAAAAGTTTCTTTGTTCAACTTCAACACCTTACACATGTTCAAAGGTCCTCCAACAATATATCAAACTGTCCAGAGACCGCTCTTTTTAAATTACTTTTGGCTGACAAACAACAAGAAAGGGCAGTTTATACTACCACTACTATGGTAACTCCGAGAGCACATTGTTTGTGACCAAAACCGTATCAATTGCTTAGACCCTGAGCGACTTTTGAAAGCACCAGCCATTATGTACATGATGGCAGCTTGTTTACATTACACAGCGGTTAGAAAGTGTTTTTTCTTTGTATTATGGTCTGAATTTGCCCACAGTAAACAATAGAGAGATCCACTGGATGTGCTGACCGCTGCCCCCTACTGGAGATGTCATATTATGACCATCTGACCTGGATCTGTCAGGCCCGCTCTGAAACATTTTCCAGGTGTCTCTGTGAGGAGAAGCACTAAGCCGCAGATATTTTATTGGATTCCCTTAACACGTTTTGCTTAGATTCAGTCTTCACTCCAGGTCGCAACCTGTTCTGATCGGTTTTAAACTACTTTCTGGCCTTTCCCTAATGTCTCATGGCTTGCTTTGTGTGTTAATCATGTTTGTTGTGCTGGTTGGATTTTAAAAGGGAAGTCGCTGTCCTTAGGGAATTTATGTATTTGAATAACACTGGAGAATTTTCTACTTCCTTATAAGAAACGTTGATGATGCTGCCCATCTTGACTCCGATTGGCTGAAACATGATAGGGGGTGTGGTAGTCATGTTTCTATCCTGGAGTCTCCAAACGCAGATATGCGTTTCGCACAAGTGTGTGTGCTATTTAAAAAATGTGTAAAGCCCCCATTATAAGCCCCTATCATAAACACCACCAGAGAGATATTTCTCAGGAGATATTTGTGTCTGTAGAAGCTATTATATTTCCTTTTTTATAAAAAAAACAATTGCTGAGTGAGTGTTGTGAGTTTGAAACCCCTCTAGGACATCAAAAAAGTAGACGTCTATGAAGCAGTTATCAATAAAGGTTGACGAAACCTTCATATTTAAGATGACAGATTTATGTACAAGTCTTTTCTGAATGGAGTTGTTTTGTAGCCTGAAGGTTTCATATCGAGTTCTCATGTAACCGGTGTTTTTCAACCAGTTTAGTTAATTCATTGCAGATGTCATCTTTTGTGTGTGTTTTTCTCTCAGGTCCAATGCTATGACCCTGAAGCTGACACCTGGTTGCTAAGGGCCAACATCCCTATCGCTAAGCGATGCATCACGGCTGTATCTCTGAACAATCTGATCTACGTTTCGGGAGGTCTGACCAAATCCATCTACTGTTATGACCCCACTGAAGATTATTGGATGCATGTGGTGAACACGTTCAGCAAACAGGTACCAGATGACTCATTTAAAGGGATAGTTCATCCAAAAATCGAACTTCATCACTGTCATAATTTTCTCACTCTTGTGAGATTTTGAGCAATGCTTGTAACCAAACCGATCATGAGCCCCATTCACTTCCATAATAAGAAAAAAGAATACTATGGGCAAGGTTCCCACAGATCCTTGAAATCCTTGAAAGTTTGTAAATCTGGGCGAAAAAATTCAAGGCCTGGGAAGTTTTTTTTTAAATATACAAACATAGATACAGGTCATTGAAAGTGCTTGAATTTATTTTATGCAAGAAGTTTTCTGGAAAAAAATCCATATTTTTCCTGTGTAGAAAGTGTAAATTCTAGACTTTTTAAGCACACGTGCTAAACTGTTTACTTTAAATGCTTATATTTTCTGTATGCGAATGTTGATTTAAACCAAAAAAGTCTTTTTTGCATAGTTGTGTTTGACACATGAAAACGTCTCGGGTTATGAGAAGGGAACAAGACGCTGCGTCTCCCTTGCCATACTTCCTGCATCCCTGTAAGGTCGTCTTTGGCAATATTTCAGATAGTGATATACTTCCTGGTTTCCACGTCACCCTGTCTTTGTCGTTAAGCTTCACCATTGGTTGAATTTGATATACACATTCAGACGCACTTACCATTGGAGGCGTCCCCAAAGTGTCACCGCAGTGACACAGCGCGAGTTCCCTCAAAAGGGAACTGTAACAATGTATCTTAAAAGGTAACACGATGTAACCTTGCTCACACTTGAAATGTGTCCCCAGATTTAGTCCTTGAATTTGACGGTATTGAACCTGGAAAGTCCTTGAAAGGTCCTTGAATTTGAAGTTAATTAAGGTGTGGGAACCCTGTGAATGGGTCTCATGATTGGTTTGGTTACAAACATTGTTCTGATAATTGCGAAGGAAGATATTTTGAACAAAGAAATTTATTCAGGTTTGTAACAACATGAGAGTGACAAAATGAAAATGCATGAAATTTACATCCAGAAACCTAATTTTTTTGTTTATTTTAATGCGCACTAAAATAAAATACTTTTTATGGCTTGTTCTCTCTCTCTTTCTTGTATTTTAGGAAAGTTGTGGTATGTCGGTCTGTAACGGTAAAATCTACATCCTGGGTGGGCGTGGTGAAAACGGAGAGGCATCGGACAGCATCCTATGTTACGACCCGGCCACCGGCATCATCACGGGTGTGGCCGCCATGCCCCGCCCCATTTCTTACCATGGCTGCGTCACAATCCACCGCTACAATGAAAAGTTCTACCATTCATGACAGTACAATAACAAAAACACACTTTCGCACAGGGACATCGAGAAGCTGAGCCTTATAGATAAGGTGCCGTTATAATAAATAAGTTAGTACCTGTGTGTTTCAAGACCCCAGTTCACCCAAAATCCGTCACTTAAACCCACAAATTAAAATGCCTCATTTTATAGTGCAGTATAAGTATTCACATGGATATTAAAGCAACACTATGTAGTTTCCGTGTAAAAATGACTTGCAGCTCCCCCATGTGGTTGAAAAGTGCAACAGTGCCTGGTCTCAGACACTCTTCTGCAGGCAGGGGGAGGGACGGGGCTGTGTTTCCTACCCTCCATCGCCACTTTCAGAGTGTGCTTGTAGCAGCTAGGAGGCTGCTCAGGTTGCAGCAACAGTACAATTTGTCCAGTTAAAAGTTGTTCTATCACTGAAATAATTTTAGAGACATTATTTAAAGGTAAAATACTACATAGTGTTGCTTTAAAGACACACCCAGGTCATAAACGTACTGTAACTGTTTTGCATTATAACATCCTGATAAACAGAGATAAAGGATTGATTTGAAAATTTGCATACTCATCTAAAAAGCTCCAAACTGATTGAAAGCTGATTGGCTGGTGTATCTCTGGAGGGGAAACTGCTCTTTCTCTCTCTCTCCATGATTTCTGGCTGCTTTCTGATCTCACAGCCTAAGTGATCTGGGTCAAATAGCTCCATTTGTGATTTATTTTTCCATTACACTACTATTTCATTTTCTATATTGTATTTTAATGACTGTGTATGGTGTCTGGGGTTGTTTTTTGAGTGGGTAAATTGTATGATTTATTATTTTTGTAACAAGCATATTGCAATGTTGGACCCATGTATATACAGTATATATATAAGTGCGTGTGTGTGAGGATGATGATGAGACAGAATTTGATTTCTATGCAGGAATCACTTTACGTTGAGCTCCCAGGTGTTATGGTATTGTGTCCAAGACAAAAGAATGTCTAATATATAGTGTTTGATTTACGTATTCATGCATGCATTTGGGTGACATTAATTATTTTCTTTATTTTGTAGTATACAAATATGTCATGGCTATTATGAAATTTACCAAAATATTAAGTATTTTATAAGATTACTATAAGTTCTCTTCATTAATTTGAGTCGCTGATTAAATTAAATCTTGCATTGATTAAATATTGCATGTAAAAAAGGTTTTCTCATATTACATGATGTGAGGACCTTGTTTATAAGTAAATATTTTTGTGCGTCTTCGTTTTTAAATTATTTATTGTTAGAATCTTACTTCTTGGTAGAAGTCAGAAAGCCCCAACCAAGCACTTACTTTTTTGTTTTTAATATCTATATATAATATATAAGTATATAATCTCAGTGTCCCGGATGTAAATATAAATTAAGCCGTCTTCAGGTTTACTGTATCAGTAAGTTTTTGCAATGGTGATACATCAGGCCAAATGGCCAGTTCACATTCTCTGCTTCCTCAACACAACTTTAATTTTCTTATCATTTTACAGTAATTTTAGCTCAAATCTGTTTGCAGGGTACAGAATGTGATGTTACAGCTAAACATTGCATTGGTGTTTCTATGGCTCATGCATGCATGGGTTTACAAAAACAGCGATGTAAGTTTGCCTGCATTTTTTCCACATACTGTGGGAATTTTGACCATGCAAAGCCCTGCACACACAGATGCTACAACACAAAGTGGTTTTTCATTTTACTTGTATTATTTGATTGACAATTGTGTTATTATTATGTTCTTTCTGTTTGTGCAATTAAATGCCATTTAAGCAGTGCAAAGATGTAGTTTATAAGCGTTGTTCTGATTACAATCTTTCATTCGCTAAAAGCCATAAAAAAGAATGATCGCTCTTTATTTGCAAACCTGTTTTTAAATCCTTGTAGGGTATTAAATTATGTGTGCATGCCAAAAAAACGATTTAACTCGTATGTCAATACCCATTGTTATGGTGAGGATGTGCTTAAATGCTTATAGTGGTGACAGTTTTGGCGGAAAGAAAAGTGCTAAATATTACTCAAGTGCATCTTAAGAAAATACGATTTTGTGCCTTGTGGCAGAATAATAGACTCTTGACAACTAGCCAAAGACGTTCGGTTGTATCTGTTATTTCCTGCGCAATGTTGTGAGAGAGCTTGCAAGTCTATAGCGTGTCATTGTTTAAAATGTATAAAACAACAAATAATGAGCCTAATGTACATGCATACATTTTCCTCAATAAAGCATATTTTTTAGTATGGATTTGTAAATCATTGTCATTGTGTATTTTTTGTCCTCGCACCTCCATTCGAAATCTCAAAATTGCCCAACTAAAGCAGTGTTAGAATAAAAGGGGTAAAAAAATCACTGAATGGTATCCTTTCAAAAGGTACACCACTGCACCCAAAGAGTTAAATTTAGTGTTTAAGTCAAGAGGTACATGGTGGTACCAGAAAGTGCATTTTAGTTCCTTAAAGGAACATATTAGTACTAAATGTATACATAACTGTACCTATGGTACATACATGGTTCCCACGCGTCCTTGAAAGTTTGTGAATTTGGGGGAAGAAATTCAAGGCCCTGGGAAGTTTTTGAAAATATACATACATAGATACAGGTCATTGAAAGTGTTTGAATCTATTTTATGGAAATATTTGATCATCAATTGGAAAAAATCCATATTATTCCATAAAATTCTAGACTTTTTAAGCACACGTTCTAAACTGTTCGCTTTAGATGCTTATATCTTCTGTGTGCGAATGTTGATTCATACCAAAATGCTTTTTTGCATAGTTATGTTTGACACATGAAAACGTCTCGGGTTATGTATGTCAGTGGTTCTCAAACTTTTTCAGCGTGCGGCCCCCTTTGTGTATGGTGCGTTCCTTTCGTGGCCCCCCCAAATAACATTTATGACAAAAAACAGTTCTAAAACTTCACATTTTAATAAAACAAAACATTAAATTATACAAAGTAGTGCTGCCTTATTTTTTTAACTTTAATTTCACAGAATTCATGATAAATTAATGTATTTTATAAAAATGTCATAAAATTGGGGCCCCCTGGCACATCTCACAGCCCCCCTGGGGGCCCCGGACCCCAGTTTGAGAACCACTGATGTATGTAACTCTTGTTCCCTGAGAAGGGAACGAGACGCTGCGTCTCCCTTGTCATACTTCAAGCGTCCCTGTAACGCCATCTTTGGCAATATTTCAGATAGCGATATACTTCCTGGCTCCGGCATCACCCTGTCTTTGTCGTTAAGTCACACCATTGGTTGAATTTGATATACACATTCAGATGCACTTACCCTTGGAGGCGTCCCCAAAGTGTCACCGCAGTGACGCAGTACGAGTTCCCTCAAAAGGGAACAGTAACAATATATCTTAAAACGTAACACGATGTAACCTTGCTCTCACTTGAAATGTGTCCCCACATTTTGTCCTTGAATTTGAGAGGGATTTGCACCTGGAAAGTCCTTGAAAGGTCCTTGAATTTGAACATATTAGGACCTTTTGCCCCAGTGACTGACCATTTATTGACCATTTTTTCTGACAGTGTGTAGCTAAAATGGTAGAGCTTTGTGTTAGCAGTGCAATGGTTGTGGGTTTGATCCTAGAGATCATATTACTAAAAAACCATACACTTGGAATGCTTTAAGTTGCTTTGGAAGAAAGCACCTGCCAAATTATTTAATGTGAAGCAACCGCATATCACATAAAACCCTCGTGCCAGCAACACGGCTCATATTTTCCTAAAAAAATATATACAGTATGCTTTTTAATGCCAATTTACTTTCCATGTCATGACTTGCTTGTGGTTATGTAATGATTACACAGGTTGCAAGCATCAAGTACTGGAAAATTCTTTTCCTTGATGTTTTCTACAGAGATGTTGATTTGTATATCACTGCTTTGAATAATAACCGTCAGCTAACAGAAACGAGAAAGAAGACGCAACGGGAGACAAACAAAGAAGTTTTTTCACCTGCAAACATGAAAAGATGTTGAACGACAGGTGCACCTGCAGAGAAATGCCAACCTGCTGGAGATGGCCCATCAAAAGAGCCAGAGGAAAAACTGTAAACTGTCACAAAACAGATTAGTAGATCCATCAATTGGACATATAACTTTGATTAATCACACATATTAATTCAGGTTATGACTTAATCTGATTTGCTAACAGGAAAAAGACTTCTGAGAAATTCAGTCTGAAAATTTGCTTTCAGAGGAAGACCAAGAAGGAAGTTGTTTTAAGAAAGGCTTAAGTATGTAAACAAACTAGATGTTTTCATCATTGTTAATGACATTTATGTGCTTAAAGGTTTAATAACTGTTATGTAAGGGGGGAATTTTTAACAAAAACAGTGATTTGTGAAATGGTCCTCAGTATTTGAAAGGCGCATGGATCTGTCAATGTTTACTTTAACAGTATCAACAGTATCAACTACAATAATATCAACAGGTTTGCGTTACAATAAAGGGGTACAGTAGGGCATTAAAAATATAAAATTATTATAAAAATTGGATCTGGTTTGGAAAAATGTACTTTTATATCACTAAGACAAACAGCGTGATGGGGTGAGAGAAGCAGCATGTGCTATGTATTTTCCCTAAGGTAGTATTGGATTGTTATTTGAAATCATTGGAGTCAAAAAGTGAAGGTGGTTTGTTCAGACCTGCATAATCATAGTAATCTAGATGATTCTTTTGTCCAGGTGTGTATAAAGATGAGGTTTACTTTTGGCATCTAATGTATAGCCAAAACCTTGTCTTTTTATATTGAATGTAATCGTGCCTGTCCTTTACAGGGAACATTAAACAAATGGCAGATGTGTACACATTGCAATTGTTTCTGAGAGAATATGACTTGAATAGAATGGGAAATTCTGTGAACCATTTAGGTAAATATTTATTTGAATGTTGACATTGTCTTTATACCACTATCTATAGTATAACTGATGTGATCAGATGAGTTGTCAAGCTCCAAAAAGCACTGTAAAAGAAGCCATATTAAATCTGTCCTCGGGACGGATCTTACAGTATCTCATTCAAGCTGGTACATGTTGAATAAAAGATGTATTTAACTTCTATAAGGACTACTTTTATTAATTGCAAGATTTCATCAGATTGCTTTGTATTAGAAACATTCTGAGATTGAAAAATGAAAAGATGAAAACAAGCATTATAAGATGCAATTCAAACATATAACCAGAAGGTGTCAGTATAATACAGATTTATTGTGCACAAAATAGTTTCACACTTCAAAGCATAAAAATATGTACAATTTGAAGATTATGTTATTATTATGTAAGTCGATGTTCTGATCTCATTTTTCAGTGTGAATTAAATCTGTTTCTGGCCCATTTGGCCTGTTAAAGACAACACGGGGATAGTTCACTCAAAAACTTTAATATTTAGGCTACCCTCACCAAAACGCGTTTTTGTTATAAAGTGTTGTTTTGGGTTTACTGCTTAAGGGAGTGGATGGGAAGGCATCTGCTTTCAATGAAAGGACCCAAAAGTGTTTGACTTTTATATTTTTATACATTTTTTGGGTCCTTTTGAACCTGAAAAGCTGGCTACCATCCACTCCCATAGTAAACCAGGAAAACCCAAACAAGTCATTAAATAAAATAGGGTGACCATACGTGCCATTCTTCCCGGACGCGTCCTGGCCACGATTTCGGTGCGTCTTCCGAAGTCGTATTTGTTGACCGCATATGCCATTCAGTTCAAAACAAGACATACAATCGTAGTTTAATTGTTACCTTAAAATGTAACTGTTGCTTTTCTGTAATAATAATCATCTATGACGTATGCGGTCGACAAATACAACTTCCGGAAGACGCACCCGATATCATGGCCAGGTAAAAGCAGATATGTCCGAACATTTTAAAAATTTTTTAACAAAATAATAGCAAGATTTGTATTAAAATATGTTTTAAAAATTATTTAACTTAATTAAGACATAGTTAAAAGTCTATTATTTGTTTTTAGTTTTATTTAGGGCAAACAAATCATTAAAACATTAAACACTGTTCATATTTTATTTCATTTTGTTATTTTTAATTTACATATATATATATTTGTTGTTCGAAATAAAAAAGAAAGAAAGAAAACTAACTACCCTATTAATTATGCAAATTTTTGTCATTAAATCTGTCTATAAACAAAAAGTAGAAAAAATGGCAGTGTTATTAGTCAGAAGGATAAATGTTTTATGAACTTTAATAAAAAAAACTGACACGAGTTCACCTAAACATATTAGACACTGGTCATGTGATCAACTCCCCCTAGTGGTGAACCATCGGATTTTCGAAACGTTTCGAAACAGTTACGACGTAATGAAGCCTCGTTTGCTAAAATCACGTGACTTGGGCCAGTCTGAAACAAGCTCCGAACCACTGATTCGAAACAAAAGATTCGTAAATGTTTCGAAGCCTCATGAAGCAGTGCTTCGAAAACGACCATCACTACCTTTAGCATGTTTTCTTAAAATTTTTTAGCGTGAGGTTTTGAAGAACAAATAAAGACATTGGGGGTTCAAACGACATGAGGGTGAGTAAATGACAAAGTTATTGGATATCACTTAGTATTGCAAGCGTAATATAAAATGTGTTCACCATACAGACATCGATAACAATTTTATATCACTTTATCAATTATCATATTCATGGTAGTTAAGGCAAAAAAATTATAGCGGACGCACGTGCAGTGACGAGATTGCGTCTGAGCGGATCAACTTCCGGTATCTGTCGTTTAATGGTCTGACTTGCTAAACTGAACTTTGGAACAAATACATGTCGAAGATAACAAATGTTTTGATTTCCTAAAGACGAGGAAAGACGGCGAATATGGATTACCGCTATTTGATGGGATGTTTGGCAGCCGATCTGTATAGGTTGTATACATACAGTACACATTTTACACAGTGACGTTAGCTTATACCCCGTTTACACGAAGGAAAGACGCATATATTTCCCTGCGGTTTGGCCTGTCATTTACACGAAAACCGCGTTTTTATTACAGAAAATTATTATTTCTAAAACCTCCGGGCAAAGTGGATATTTCTGATTACCCCGGTTATGTGTTGCCGTGTCAACTGGGAGAAACGGGGTTTTAGGTTCTTAAACGTCACATTTAGCGCCAGAAAATGTTTAATGTCATGAGAGCGCCCTTACAGTTTGTTTGGCTACTGATCAATCAGGTTTATGTTGGCTGAATCCCAAACCGCCTACTTCCATACTATATAGTATGTAAAAAGCGCTACTTTGCATACTATATAGTATGGAAGTAGGCGGTTTGGGATTCAGCCCATGTTTGCTGTTATGAAAGGAACAGGAAGTCGCTCGTGTTCTTCGTTGGTGTCGATTCTGACGATTTTGATTGGCTTGCATGGCTGTATTCCCCTTCCTACACTGCCTCCCACAGGTTTGGCATAGTTATTATGCCGCTTGACGGCGTATTTATGCGGGTTGATGTAAATGGAAAGTTTTTTTGAAAACGATGTTGTGTGCACGATGTTATTATTGAAAACGGAGGCGGGAAAGTATTTGTTTGTCAAAATAACCGGCTATGTGTAAATGTAGCCTTAGTGTGGTATTTGAACTAAGGTAGGCTAATCTAGTTGTTATTTATTTAGCTTGTTATCAGAAATAAACTCTAAAAGGACCTTGTTGTTATTGATTCTAAGCGGAGTTTACCGGAAGTTAACCATGTGCGTTCCACGAAAGCCGTTTGTTTATGTTGTTACTGCTGAAACACACATTTAGTATCATTTAGGTACTAATTTCCAAAACAATACCGCACTGTCACACAGCTAGCATTAAAAAAAAATACATATTAAACGATGCTTTGATTAGGCAGAAATTAAATAAAATGTTAAGGTGAGAGCATTTGCTGCAATTCCCTCCTCATTAGTCAGCAGGTGGCAGTGTTGAGCTAGATCTCGAGGATGAACTGCGCAATGGTTTATGTATGTACAGCATCACCTGTGGGGCTTTGAAATCTATGTTAGGGAATGACGGGAACCCTCCCTCCTCTAATGGATCAGCCTCACAACAACTGCAGAATCTCTGACAGTCCATTAAACTGTTTCTTAGCTCCTAATTGCATTCAGAGTTTCTACCCAGTGATTGTTTAGCAGCTGTCATACTGCATTGACTCGCATCTAATGTGGTTTGAGCTCCGTGACAATACATGCGGCTAGTGAAAGAGACACGTGTTTTAACCTTCTCCACACATGCGTGTTTAATGCATTGCCCTACATTCCCAATAGGCCTACTTGTGCACACGCATCTAATGTTTATTAACATCATCTGGAAATCTGGAGTGGTGCATATTACTGTAGTAAATTACAATATACTAGTCCCTACAAGCCTACCCTTGAGTTTCCTACTCATACACAAATCCTGCAGCTGGTGGAAAGTGAGAGAGACAATGGAGGGAGAAAGCAGAGAAGGTTCACCCTTCTAAAATATCCATGAAGCATGAAAGCACGAATTAGTTATTCACCACATTCTGCGTATTAGTGTGTCCAAAGCAGCCTCAATGTGAGCTAAAACATCCATATGCTTTCTTATTTCTCTTTAGGATGAGAGAGACTTTATTATCTATCATCTCTTTCATCCCCTGTTTAGTATGCAGGTGCATACCTGTTTCCCACCCTGTTTTGTACGCCCTCCGCGCTCTCATTGATGTTTTGGTGGGTTTTGCGGCAGAGAGCAGGGGCGATTCCGCCCTCCCCTTTCCTTGCTGCTTCTGTCAGCGGTGCTGCTTCTTATGAATGAGATTCAGAGTTGAATGGAAGGCAGAGGGGCTCCATAGTCTCCCCCTAAAGACTCCCATTGCATTCAGGTCACGGATGACTAAGGAGATAGACGGGAGCCTTAGCTTGCATGCGCACACGCTGCCCAGCCAATTGGAGGTTTCCATTGAGGATGCAGTTACTGCGTGAGAGGAATGCAAAACGATGAAGAGCCTGAATGAGAGACAGGGCTGAGAAGCAAACAGACAGACAGACAGATAGAAAATGAATGGTGTCAATAGGCTTTATGCCCAGCTGCACTTCTTCCTGAACTTCAGCCAGCTCCTAGTTTCCTGTCTGCCATTATTGGATAAACTGATTAAAGGCGGAGTCCATGATGTTTGAAAGCCAATGTTGATATTTGAAATCACCTAAACAAACACGCCCCTACCCCAATAGAATCTGGACCTTCTGTTGATAGACCCGCCCCACACATACGCAAACCGGCATTTGATTTGATTGGCTATAAGCGTGTTTTGGTAGTCGGCCCGTCTCCTTTTCCAACGCGTTTTTCAAACATCGTGGACTCCGCCTTTAATCCAGGTGTGCCTGACCTCAGTAGTCACAACAACAATAATCAGGCACACCTGGATTAATCAGCCTGTCCAATAATAGCAGACAGGAAACAAGGAGCCGGCCGAAGTTCAGGAAGCAGTGCAGCTGGGCACAAAGCATATTATAGCCTAATCATTTTTTATTATATTATTATAATATTGCTGATATCTATAATTTATTAATAAGCTTCAGCATCACAGACACCTAAGGTGGTAATATGCAAAATATTACTAAAAGCAATTGCACATTTCTGTAAGCCGTAGATGTCACTTTGTTGCCAGTTCAGTGGAACAGATGACAGAATGATGTCATCAAGTGATGAGATCATTCCATGACAAAAGACCCTAATTAATTCCCATGTAAGAGGACTTTCATGTATATTTTAAAATTAAGATATCTAAATATAGATTTTTTTATTTGTTTTAATATTTAATATTTTTTTATTTTAAATTAAAGGATTAGTCCATTTTCTTAAAAAAATCCAGATAATTTACTCACCACAATGTCATCCAAAATGTTCATGTCTTTCTTTGTTCAGTCGAAAAGAAATTAAGTTTTTTGAGGAAAACATTCCAGGATTTTTCTCATTTTAATGGACTTTAATGGACCCCATTTTTTAATGCAGTTTAAAATTGCAGTTTCAAAGGACTCTTAATGATCCCAAATGAGGCACAAGGGTCTTATCTAGCGAAACGATTGTCATTTTTGGCAAGAAAAATAAGAAATATGCACTTTCAAACCACAACTTCTCGTCTTCCTCTGGTCATGTGACGCATCAGCGCGACCACGCAATACGGACAACCGGCACATCCGGGAACTTGACTGTAAATTTCGTCACCGCCCCTTTTCGGGGGATAAAAAAGCAGCGCGTCCATTGGCTTCCATTCAAAACAGCGGAACAAAGCAACGTTTCCACACAGCCGGCAGGCGCAAACAACTTATGAAATCACTCAGATCAAACATGCCGAGTACCCATCCGTCCATCCTGCCCGCCACAGAGCGCGAAAGGTACACCAACACATCCAATTTGGTCAATATAAAGCTTACACAAATTTGATGCTGGGAGAATGAAAGAGACATGTTTTTATATTGACCAAATTAAATATGTCAACCTATCCCTCGCGCTCCATGGCCGGCAGGGTGGACAGACAACCACTCAACATTTCCAATCTGAGTGATTTCAAAAGTTATTTACGCCTGCCGGCTGTGTACGAAGGTTGCTTTGTTCCGCTATTTTGAATGGAAGCCAATGGAACGTCTAGTGCGATTTCCCCCAAAAGTGGGCGTGAACCTGTTCAGAGACATTCTATGACGTTGCGCCGGTTGTGCGTATACGTCATCACGTCAAGAGGTCACGGATGACGTTTGCGAAACTACGCCCCAGTGTTTACAAGTGTGGAGAAAGAGGAGCGTTCAGACGCTGTTGTATGGCGAAAGATACTAATTAATGTCTTTGTGTCAGTTTATTGTTTAAAATGGTCCGCAAATGTGCGTTTCATATATGTAACACGTGACCTTTCAACGTCATTATGCAATTACGTGAGGTTGTGCTGGCGCGTCAAAACAGCTGGAGGAAGACGAGAAGTTGTGGTTTAAAAGTGCATCTTTTTTATTTTTCTTGCCAAAAATGACAATCGTTTTGCTAGATAAGACCCTTATGCCTTGTTTGGGATCATTTAGAGTCTTTTGAAACTGTAATTTTTAGCTGCTTTAAAACTGTTAAGTGTTGGGGTCCATTAAAGTCCATTAAAATGAGAAAAGTCCTGGGGTGTTTTCCTCGAGAAACATAATTTCTTCTCGACTGAAGGAGGGACGTCAACATTTTGGATGGCATGGTGGTGAGTAAATTATCTGGATTTTTTAAGAAAATTGACTAATCCTTTAAAAGTAGAATATTGGACTGGATAAGAAATGTTATATTCTATTTATCTGTTAATCTGCTGTTAGATCCATATGTTTGGTGGTGATTTTTTTTTTTAAACCCGAAGCACAGAAATACTAAATAATAACATAAAAAGCAGTTTTTATAAACCCATCCAGGCAGATCTGCACAATGTGCACTTTTAAAAACTCTTAAAGACAGGCAGACGCACACATGCATACATGCACAGATAATACTAATGATTTTTGTTGTTGTATATTGCAGCACATCTGCTGATGGATTTTGTACAGTCTGTATGTTTTCGGTCTCGTTCGGCAAAGGAAATCTAATCGGTTCAGGAGTAAAACCACCTAATAAGCTCTCAAGGCAGACTAGCAAACAGCTCTGCAGAGGGATTTACTAATGAAAGCCAAGCTCACCCTCCCAGTCCAATCAACCGAATTCATGCTTGGTGAATTTTTCAACAGAGAAATCAGATGAGATTTACATTTATGCATTTTGCAAACACTTTCATCCACACCGACTCACAGTTAATACAAGTTATGGATTTTATCAGTAGGCTATGTGTTCCTTGGGGATAAAACCCAGAAACATTTTCCGATGCTCAACGCTGCACTTAACTTACTGTAAACACACTTTTAGGAATTTACAGATTAAACAGCCAATCAGCGTTTAGCACCTATTGGCTTCAAATAGCTTTTTGGTTTAAACCCATGGTTTGGTAAAATATGGACAAATAAAACCATTGGACTAACCAATATAGTGTCTATGAGTGCACTCTAATGGGTTGTAAATATGAGATTATTTAAATAATTTAAATTCTTTTAAAATTAAATATCACTTTCTTTGGTGATCACACATGGATGAAACGGACACTGAGAGTCAAAATCCCAGCATTGAATAATTTCTCTAAAATCTTTTCCTCTCATGTGTACTTCCTCTGTACATATGTTCTGTCAGCATTGACCTTGACTTTAATCTGCCAAACTTCCCTAGTATACTGCAGGCGACAGACTGATTGACAGGCGGTAAGTCTACCAAACTGTACTAGTGCAGCCCATGTCCACGCTGATTAAAATGTCCCCCAGGATGGGTGATGTAACGCCGCAGGCTGGACTCCTTCCCCTTCTTACCATAATAGACCTTCGGTTTTATTCCCAAAAGCATCCCTCTGAAAATTGAAGGTCTTAATCTGCTCTGTAATGCTGTTTTTCTGGATGAGGTCCTGTGTTTGTGAGGCACAGAAATCTGATTCAGTTGGCATCACTGCAGGCTGGATTTCTCTCTCAGGTTTAGGTCAGATGGATTTAGATGGTTGGAGTGTTAATATTATAACAGATTCTATTTGAGTATCCATAAATCCATTAGTAGTTCAGTTCAACAGAGCAGCAGTGTGAGTCAGTACTGGCTGCCCTCTTTTTGGGAATGGGGGGCAGAAAGACAGATTCTCATTTTCTCCCAAAAATTTCTTTTCCTTCCTTTCTTCATCCGTCCACCCCGCTTTCTTTATTTGCTTAGCTTGATCGCTCGTTCTGTCTTTCTTTATTTCATTCTTTCTTTCTTTGCTTTGTTCGTTAGTTTGTTAGTTACATCTTCCTTTTCTTGTCTTTTCTTTCTTCCTTCCTACTTGTCCTTCTTTCTTTCTTTACTTTCTGCTTTTGTTCATTTGTTTCGTCTGTCTGTCCGTCCGTCTTCCGTCATTCCTTTCGTCCATCTTTCTTTCTTTCTTTCTTTCCTCGCTTCGTTTGTTCCTTCCTCCTTCTTTCCTTCCTTCTTTCTTTCTTGAATTCTTTCTTTCCTTCCTTTCTTTCTTTCTTCAATTCTTTCTTTCTTTATTTTCTTTCTTTCTTTGTAATTCTTTGCTTCATTCATTCTTTCTTTCTTTTTTTGCTTCATTTGTTCATTTGTTACGTCTTTCTTTCCCTCCTTTCTTCGTTCCTTCATTCTTTTTCCCTTTTTTTCTTTCCTTCTTTCTTTTTGTTGTCCCTTTGTTCGTTCCTCCTTCTTTCCTTCCTTCTTTTTTCTTTCTTCCTTTCCATTTATTTATCTTTCTTTATTTGCTTCATTTGTTCCATCCTTCTTTTTTCTTTCTTTCTTCAATTCTTTTTTTTTTTCTTTCTTTCCTGAATTATTTTTTTCTTCCATCCTTCCTTTTAGTCAATCTTTCTTTCTTTCTTTCCTTCTTTCTTTCTTTCTTTCTTTCTTTCCATCTATCTTTCTTTATTTGCTTCATTTGTTTATTTGTTCCATCCTTCTTTCGTTCTTTCTTTCGTTCTTTCTTTTGTTCTTTCTTTCTTTCTTTCTTTCTTTCTTTCTTTCTTTCTTTCCAACTCTTTCTCTTCTACCTTTCTTCATTCCTTCCTTCCTTCGTTCTCTTTCTTTCCTTTTTTCTTTCTTTCCTTCTACCTTTCTTCCTTCTTTCCTCTTCTTTTCCTCCTCTTTCTTTCTTCCCTATTCTTTCTTTCCATCTATCTATCTTTCTTTCCATCTATCTATCTTTCTTTCCATCTATCTATCTTTATTTGCTTCATTTGTTTATTTGTTCCATCCTTCTTTCGTTCTTTCTTTCGTTCTTTCTTTCGTTCTTTCTTTCGTTCTTTCTTCCTTTGCTTCATCCATTCGTTTGTTTCGTCTTTCTTTCCTACTCTTTCCCTTCTCCTTTTCTTCATTCCTTTCTTCCTTCGTTCTCTTTCTTTCCTTTTCTTCTTTCTTTCATCTTATTTTCCTCCTCTTTCTTTCTTCCCTCTTCTTCCCTTCCTTCCTTCCTTCCTTCCTTCCAATAAAGATTCTTTTGTTCTTTCTTTCGTTCGTTCAGTGTGAGTCAGTACTGGCTGCCCTCTTTGGGAATGGGGGGCAGAAAGACAGATTCTCATGTTCTCTCAAAATTTATTTTCCTTCCTTTCTTCATCCGTCCACCCCGATTTCTTTATTTGCTTAGTTTGATCGTTCGTTCCGTCTTTCTTTATTTCAATCTTTCTTTCTTTGCTTCATTCGTTAGTTTGTTAGTTACATCTTCCTTTCCTTTTCTTGTCTTTCATTTCTTCCTTCCTACTTGTCCTTCTTTCTTTCTTTACTTTCTGCTTTTGTTCATTTGTTCCGTCTGTCCGTCCGTCTTCCGTCATTCCTTTCGTCTTTCTTTCTTTCTTTCTTTCTTTCTTTCTTTCTTTCTTTCTTTCTTTCTTTCTTTCTTTCTTTCTTTCTTTCTTTCTTTCTTTCTTTCTTTCTTTCTTTCTTTCTTTCTTTCTTTCTTTCTTTCTTTCTTTCTTTCTTTCTTTCTTTCTTTCTTTCTTTCTTTCTTTCTTTCCATAGTGTAAACACACACAGAGCACACACATACACACACCCTTGATGTTTGCTCATGTTTGTCTTGTCCCACAGAATCTTCAGTGTTAAAGCCTGCAGACGTTTATTCTCTTACTTGCTTTCTTTCATTACATTACATGCACTCCATATAAACACACAAAGTGTGCATGCACAATTAAAGTTTGGCCATGTGTGTTAAGTGAGCGCTGTCATGCATTAATAATGGATGCATTAGCTTGTGACGGATCAATTTGGAAGCCTCATCAGCAGTAATTAGTAAAGCCCCTCAGGGAGAATGGCTTCTCTCTGCAACACCAAACCCAAAATCTCTGTGTGTTTACAGTATAAAGTAGCTGAAATATCCTAGAATGATGAGATATCAGGCTGCTACCATTACACGAGCAAGGAAATTATGTACTTTTTAAGTAACACTCCAAATTGTTCAAATTTGTGGCAGGTTTGGGGGGCTGCGCCTGTCAGTTTAGTAATTCATATAGGATACATTTACAATGAGCCGAGAAAGCGAGAGAAGGAGAGGTAGCAGGAAGAGACTGTTGCTATGGGAACTGTTTCGTGCAGCTCGCCCTCTCTAAACTTTGGGAGCTTATTTGGGCTACCGTGTGCATGTAAATTCATGTACGATAAAGTTACTGTACATGTGTGTGTGTGTGAATCTAAAATTAGGTTGACTTATACAGTGCATTTCATCTGCACCATGTTAATGATCCATAATAAAAATAAAATGTAATAAAAGTAAAATATACAGTAGAGCCAAAAAATTAATAAAGGTATAAAAGGTGTCACTGGAGTGGTTTTCTTTAAAAAGGTCTTAATATGTACCTTTGAGGTACAAATTTAGGTACTAACATTCCAGTGACAGCTTTTGTACCTTTTTCCTGAGAGTAGTAGGCAAAATATTCACACAGCACAGATGGATGATTTATATTCTAGCGGTAATAGTACTTAGTGTTCCTCTAAAGTTTCGGCGAACATGATAAATACTTGATGTGATATGTTCTAGTTGGAGGGCGTAATTCTAAGTAATTTTATGACCTAATGAGATTACATAATTCTGACTCTTCCCCCACCTGTCAATCACAAATGCAGTCGAACTCGCTCATCACGACTGTCTTTTCACTGCTCTGCGAATCTCTTTTTCTGTCTCAATTCATCCCCGTCTTCTCTTCCACCCCTCACTTTCTTTATTTTGGCACAAAGCTTCCTTCTCTATTTGCGAGCACCTGCCTCTCTCAGTCAGAAGCGAGCCGTCGGCGTGCGCGTCTAATGGACTCGTAACAGCGACTCGAATGACACGCGGCAAGGCCCGAGCATATGTGGGATGCTGTAAGATGTCTCCATTGGCATGTGGTAAAGTTTTGAAATGTGGAGACAGACTCGCCTCCATGGGTTTATTTTGTGTACTGCCAGAGTTGGCATGTTAAAGCCACAATTCGTAGTTTGCCTCTCTATCGCCATCTCTGTTTGAAAAGGAAAACTGCAGGTTTATCTACTTTCTTAACTTTATGTGAGTTAAAGGTGCAGTGTGTAATTTTTAGAAGGATCTCTTGACAGAAATGCAAAATAATGTACAAAACTATATTATCAGGTGTGTATAAAGACCTTTTTATAATGATCTTAAGTTTTTATTACCTTAGAATGAGACTTTTTTATCTACATACACAGAGGGTCCCCTTACGTGGAAGTCGCCATTTTGTGCCGCCATGTTTCTATAGAAGCCCTTAACGGACATTTTTTTTACTAAGATGTATCCGTCAATTACATGTTTTTCCAGTGGCGGGTACCATAGCTTCTTTATGCGTTTCAAAACGGGGGACGAGCAGTGGACTGAGCCGTTGGTTGCAATTCGCAACCTCACCACTGGATGCCGCTAATATTTACACACTGCCCTTTTAAAGTCAAGAAAGGTAGAAGTCAAAGAAATCTTATACAACAGCTCAAATTATAAATCATAAGCTGACCGTTGCGAATTTCACGGTAAAGTAGGGATAGTTTTTAACATTGTTTATATGAACTTGCTCAATAACTAATTTTTGTATATTTTTAACCAAGACAAAGATTGGACCTTGCGTTACAGTAACCGATACTGTAGTTTTTTTGTTTGCTTGTATTAACATATTATTAAATTATTAAGTTACATCAATGTCTCATACAATTTTAAGTTTTTGACATTGCAACTTGCGTGAATAATCCCTGTGGCTTTTGTTAAATATATCTGGGATCTTAAAAAAGCATTTTGTGAATATTTTTGGATAATGGCCCTTTCTTTGTGGTCAAGACATCGATGTGATAAAAGAGGCTTGAGATACATTTTTCCCAAACAGATGAACGCCTGACACACAGATATCAAGCACGCAGTAAAGGCCGATCCACCATCCAAAAACAGTTTTCTAATTACAATGCACATTGTCCTTCAACCAGATTCTTCCTAAAGCGTGCGCATGCCTGCTTGATAATAATGGCATTTGGCCCAAATTCTTTGTAATGAAGTTGTTTTAGTGAAGGCGTGAGTGACAGTTTAATACATTAAAACACAGACCCATTTTTCAAACCCTAAATATAAGAAAGCTGCTGAGAAAGTATGTGGGAGATGAGAAGACCGCAGGAAAATGAGAGACACTGGGGCAGATGAGAGAAAGTATGAAAGCTATTTCATCATGAAGAGCTCAGTGAATATTTCATAGTGTGATCAAAAATAGCTGTACGCTCGCTCTCCTTCTGCGCTTCTCTACGTATCTCTCAGAGAACTTTCTTCAGACATGTTCTCTCATGAATTTTCCTGATGTTTCGGTCAACTGTCATCTCCAGCAAACAGATTGATAGGGTTATTATTTGCACTATGTAATGCTTTACTGTTTGTTGACAGTTTTCCTATTGAAAATAGACGAGAAGTTGTGCTTTAAAAGTGTATATTTGTTATTTTTATTGTCAAAAATTACAATCGTTTGGGATTGTTTATAGTCCTTTGAAACTCCGTTGAAAAAAACTGTTAAGTGTTGAGTTAAGTATTAATTGTTGGTGTCTATTAAAGTCCATTAAAATGAGAAAAATCCTGCAATGTTTTCCTCAAAAAACATAATTTCTTCTCGACTGAAAAAAGAAAGACATCAACATTTTGGATGAGATGGTGGTGAGTAAATTATCTGGATTTTTCTTTTAAGAAAATTTAATATTCCTTTAACTCCTGTTAGAGTTGCATTGTGAGCGAATCTTTCAAACATGGTAAGGAGCGTCACATTTCTGGCTGACGTCAGAGGTATTCAGGCGAATCCCAACGTACAGATTAGCTGGCCAATCAGGGACACAGATCTTTTCAGATCAACAAGTTTTGTACAAAATTTATGCGTTTGAGGAAAGCAGTATATCTGGAGCTACAAAAATGTACGGAATGTGGAAAATAATGTGTTTTTTAACCATAAACCACGCAAACACATTTTATTATACCAAATACACAACATAACATTGTTTTTTTAGCAAAGAAATTGGTGCACTTAAAAAAAACTGTGAAATGTCCCCTTTAAATAAGATGTAAGAACCAGTGATGCACGGGTCAATGTATAAACAACCCGCACCCGACCAACGTTTTCAACTAACCCGCCCGCAACTTGGACCGGAAAAAAATATATTGTTCCGACGCATTTCCTATCCCGCATTTTTAAAAGTAGTTATTGTTTAAAATAGTTCATTGGCATCTTTATTTCAAACGACCCAACTGACCGCGACCCGAATGTCATCACAAATATTTTTTGGATGACTCGTAACCGCGGATGACCGCAGGCACCCGCTCATTTTGGATCAACCCGCACATCACTGGTAAGAAATAACATGCAGAGAGACACTGGTTGTCAGTTAGGCAAGAGCCACAATGTAATTTTAGTGGTATGATAACCTTAAGCAAAAATACCATGGTTTTACTGTACGTTGTTGCAGTATTGCCATTGCAACACTAAAATGTGTTTTCAAATGTCTGCGTATACAAACTACAGCTTTTCAACTGGACACAATATGTTATATTTAAACAAGATACAACATGTATACCAGGTAAAAATAAAGCCTTTAAATGATAATTTTCTTTCAAAAAATGTTTTTTTTTGTAAAATAAAATAGTAAACATCAAATTACAATGATTTATTTCATTTTGTGTTAACACAACTTCATACCTTAAAAATGGTCACAGAAAATTTTAGTGGTTTTGAAACCTTGGGCCCTATCTTGCACCCGGTGCAATTGACTTTGTCAGTGACGCATGCATCATTCGTATTTTGCACCGGTGCACAGCGGGTTTTTCCCTCCACAGACACACGTCGGCAAACTAGGGCGGTTCAGCGCAAAAAAAGGAGGCGTGTTGCGGCGCAAACCATCCCTGATGCTATTTTGAAGTTTCAAAAAACAATTGCGCCACTGACCAAAAAAAAACTAGTCTAAAGTCAGTGGCGCGTTGCGCGTGGTTCATTATACTATTTTAAGGGCGCATGCTTGACCATAATGTATAGCGTGCACAACGCGCACACACTTTGCTTATCTAATCTACACAGATGCAACAGTTATTTTTCCAAATCAAAAATTGTTGCAATAAAAATATTAACACATGAGATAAGGGAAATCATAGTGGTGAGCATTGTTGTGATAGTTTTTATTTATTGTGTGGCTGCGTTAAAAAATTCTCATGAAAATATTTTAATCGTTATTTGCATAAGTTTGTTGTGTGGCTGTATTACTGTTTTATGTAAATAATAATCAAAATGTTTTCATAAGAAACCTTAATGTATATGAACTTGATTTGTAACTGTACTTTGGGGTTGGACCTTGCTTGCGTTTCCGATTTCAAAGCCCCCAAACCCTTTCAGCGTTGAGCGTGGACGCAGCGATGTCCTCTGCTGGCGTCAGGTCCTGTGTAGAGGCAGATCCACCTCCCGTTACACGGCGGGCCCGATTTATGCTGGCAAGCTTGGGATTTTCCTGTCTCCTGACATCATTGTAGCGCTTGGCGCAACGTCCTGGGGATGCCAGCTGATGAGACAATTGTGGCTATTTCCTCTCACGCCTGTTTAACCGACGCTGATTTGGGCAGGTTTCTCCCATCCCCATACAAAACAACTTCTCTGTCTTTGACTGCTCTTACAAGAACGTGGGTCTCCTCGGCTGTGAACCGCTCCTGGCGTGTGCCTGGTAAATCCGTCATAATAATAGCAACCCGCCATGGAACTTGCGCCCTTGCGTTTAAAGGGAATGTTGGATAGCGTTCTGATTGGTTTATTTGAGGTTACGCCCAAACCACACCTATGAATAATGAACCTACTTCAGACCAACCCCTTATTGATTTGTGCCTGGCGCAAGAGTTATTTCTCCTGCCGGGAAAATAACAACAGCACCCAAGATCCACCCACAAAGTCACTTGCGCTTTGCGCTTCGCACTTGCGTTTCAGATCGTTAAAATAGGGCCCCTTGACTCTTTAAACCTCACTATACCTTGAAACTGGTAACCAGCCCATAGTGTTTAAAAAATGAGAGAGGTAGACAGAGTGATTTTTGTATTGCCTATGGCAGAAGCCTCCAGGTTGCTATAGGCACACAGTACAGTTTGATACAATATCCTGCCTGTGAACTAATACTGGAAACTTTGTTTCAGCACAGTTTATCCCTAACGCAACTTACATTAAGCTAAGCTCAATATAAAAGTCAAATTTGCTTTATATTTTTATTAGTATCTATGGCTTTTGTGTTTTATCTTTGGTGTGCTAGTCTCAATATAACGTACTTTCATGTCTTAAGTACCTTTAGGAAATTTTAAGAAACATTTTGAAACTCTTGTTTTCAAGCTGTAGTCCATGTCAGCAAGTAGCCTACATCAAACATTTTAACAATTTCAACAGTCTATAAAAGTAAGCATGTCATCTTTTCTATAGAAATGTTATTTGACATAAAATGACATACATTTATATAAACTGGTATGTCACAAAGGTTCGTTGTTGTGAAAGGGTTTGTGGATTATGAAAGAAGAAGTGATTCTTTTATGAACCTTTGACTTTAAGGGTCTTTAGGAAACACTGTTCTTCTATGGGATTAAAGTGTATTACGAAAGCGGTGATTCATGTTAGTCTCAATATACCCTGCTTTCTTGTAAAAACTTGTTTAGCATTTCAAGGCACTGCAACGGCATTGTAGTTTCCGACTGTTTACACAGTTTGTATTTCTGAACTGAGCTGTGCAGCTTTGTGAATACCGTGCGTCACATATTCTGAGTCATTTAAGACTTTAGAGGTACTTTATTGTGAATTGCAGCATCATTTGCATCCTCCGTTGACTCATAAAACTCATCAAAATGTACCTTGAGAGTACTTTGCTGAAATGAGATTTGAATCTGTGCTGTAATAGAACAATGACAGTTCTCAGGTCTGTGTGTTGAAAGTTATCTTTGCACAGCAGGCATGAACAAGTTAAAACTAGTCTGTCTGGATATTTGCCATAATTGGGTCAGATGATCTAAGGTTCTCCTTGCCTCAGCATGAGCCCTTCAGTAATGAGTGTGGTCCGTCCTGTCATCGCGAAGACAAGCTACGGACACAGGGTACCGGGCCTCGATTCCAGTTGCCATGGTGATGCGCATCCCAGCTAGAATGGGTGCAGTGAGTTACCGTGGAAACTGGAGATGCCTGAGGGGGCTGGAGGTAATTGGCAGAAATGATAGTGGCAGACACTTTCTTCCGTGGTGCAGAGAATCTCTTAATGTGGGGAAAACAGCATTCTTGTTTGTTTTGTTTTTTGGTAATCTCTGGAGCTCAGAGCCTTTTTCCACATGGGTAACTGACAGCCGTTGATCAATGGGAATGTGGGTGAGGATGGGTCAGAAAGAGGGAAGAAGGGTAGAGATGGTGGCAAAGATGTGTTTTGGCTTGGGCCAAACTGTTTCAGCCAGCCATAAATACAAATTAACTACTTGGATTCAGTTTAAACATACGATGCGCGAAGCACAAACTAATGCAGGGTTAATTGTAACATGGTTACTTTACATGGGTCGAGCTTTTGGTCTTTTAGTCTTTTTCTCTTACTTTCAGAAGATGATGATCTGTGAATTTATGAAAAGTTTTGATGTGTTTTGGTTAAGATATTGAACAAAGAGTGTTTTGGAAGCATGGAAGTGAATTTCTTCATCTTAGTTTTTTTGATTTCTGAGTTAGGTGTGTAAGTCACCAAATCCAACCTTGTATTATTTTAATCACTTGTTACCTAAACATAACACCATTTTAAAGCATGTCAGCAACTAGTAGGTGGGATTGAAAACATTTTTACATAGCAGGGTTAGTTGTATCACAGTGTTAAAATAAAGCCTCAGGTATACAATGATAATGAAACTAAAACAATGTCAATACTATTATTCAAAATAATAATTGTTAATACAATATCAGGGGAAATAACTTACAATTATGATTTTTTGTCTTAATTGTGCAGCCCTTTCAAAAAAACATTTATATGCGTTGATGCACAAAACAAGGATTGTTAGATAAAGGATCATGGATGGATGAATGTGTGAATATCTATCCATTATAGGCAGATATATTAACAATATACACCTTTAGATTATTTTAAACAAAAAATATTAGTAAAGTAAAATAAAATGAAAAACTTTTGTTTAAATGTAGCTTAAATAAATTGATTGCAACCACTTACCTTAAAAAATTTAAGTAAATTAAATGAATCATTTTTTTTCAGTATAGGCAAAATAATTACATTTATTCTTAAACTTAAACGTATTACCAATTTAAGTAATTTTTTAAAGTTTATCCAACTTTTTAAAGTGTATCTAAAGTGCATTCAATCAATATGTGGAATAAAACCTAGGATATTTGTGCTACTAATGCAATGCTCTACAAGTTGACCAACAGAAACTATTTAAATTTAATGTAAAAATGCATAAATTAAGACATTTTACACATTTATGTACAAATGACAGTGACATGATTGTCAAGTATGGTAGCCCATACTCAAAATGTGACCTCTGCATTTAACATATACAATAAATTGTGTCAGATAAGATGTTTTTTAATTAACTTTATTTTTCTTGTGAGCGTATATAAGATTTTTAAATAAAACAATATAAAATAAACATAATGCTCAGAAGATAGGTTTCCTGTGCTCTAAATAAGTAAATATGTAAATTTCTTCTAAGAATATTTAGATACTTTTACAAGAAAACTAGACAAAAGATAATAATTTAGAAAATTAAAATTTTGCGCTTTAGAAACTCTAAAGAACTTCTTACTAATTCTCTGTGACTCAAATACCTGAAGTCCCAGAATCCAAATGAAGAATCTCAAGATGTGGAAAAGCAATGCTTGCAAATGACACACTTGATCTTAACCGATCCTTAGTAATATCAAGCATTTTCACCCTCAGATCTCTCATAATCCCCGTCAATACAGTTTTGTCTGATTATTCTCCATATTTTTAGGTCAAGACACCTACATCTGACATACACCTGCTTGCATCACATTTAATGCACCTCAAATTTCCATTACACTGCTTCATTAAACTATAAAATTAGTATGCATGTTTTGCAGGGATAAAAAATAAAGAAAAAAAGTAGATCCTGTTTATAGGGTTCTGGGTTTAATCTTGTAACCAGGCAACAACGGAGCCCAGATTCTCCGCTATAGTGAGCTCAACCTCACCACGTGAATCTCCTGCACATGCTGCCGCTTTTGTGCGCACACACAGCTACTGTACACACACATACACTTGCTGGCACACGGTACTGTTAATGAGCATTGGGATTATCTCACACATAAGTGACTTCAACAACTGTCAACAGCGGCGAGTTTTAATTGGGTCAGTCATCCAAACCTTTACCCAAGGAATGCCCACATAAACCCTCTTAACAAGAGAACCAACCATCTATAACATCTTACACACACACACCGGGTCTGTGCACATATTATGTTGTAGCATATTGCATTTCACAAATATTCAAAATAAGTCTTGGACAGTTGAGCTGGAATATATTGGCTTTGTACTGTAATCTGTAATAATTTGTCTAAGTTTTGTTCAATGTTTTTGTAGTTATTCAGTATTGTAATTTGTTTCTTGCTGCTATAAAACTAGGACAACTTGCCACATATGCACATTGCTCATTCGCAGTAATTTTGACAGAGACATATTTATGTATACAGTGCACTATAAAAAGTGAAAGCTGCTTTACTTAAAAAAAATACTTTAGTTGGTAACACCTAAAATATTTAAATATTACTTTTAAATAAACTTACAATGATGTTTGGAATGTACATAACAGCTACTGTGCCTGTGTAAAGCACTTTTTTACATTTAAATTAGCATTTTTAAACATTAAAATGCAGTGATGTTATGTTTTCTGCCTTCAAAAAGAGCTGCTCAAATTATAATCTGTACATATTTTTAGCTACAAAATAGACAGAGAACATAGTGAGGTGTCAATAAACCCCTGCCCAGTTGTATAAATAGACAAAAGCAGAACATCCCTAATCCACCTTGCTTTGTTCATTTTCTCTCTCTCTCTCTCTCTCTCTCTCTCTCTCTCTCTCTCTCTCTCTCTCTCTTTATATTTAAATGTAGGTCACACAAAAGCAGCCAAACGCTCCCAGACAGGCACTTTAGCAGGTGACTAGGCAAAAACGATCTTTCAATTTCATTGCCTCTAGGTCATAGACCTTTCTTTTATTGTTAATGTTGATTTTCTGGTAACTTACCGTTCTCTCAGGTCCTTTATGACAGTTTACCAATAAAAGTGCTGTCAGGAACCTTACAGACAACCCTACAGTCCAACTGCATTGCTATAACATTTTTTGAATTTGATGTTTCTTAACCAGTCCAGAAACTGTATGTTTGTTTCTCTGTACAGAATAAAATAACTAATGCTGGGTACACACCAAAAGATTTTTTACATCTTATAAGATTTTCAAAATAGACCACAAACATGAGGATAAAAAATCATAGGGCTCTATCTTACACCCAGCGCAATGCGCGATGCAAATGTCTTTTGCTAGTTTCCACCCTGCGCAATTATAATTTTCATGTTTAGCGCCGCGTTGTTTACATAGCAAATGCATTTGCGCCCGTTTTTGCGCCCATGGGCGTTCTGGTCTTAAAACGAGGTGTGTTCAGGCGCATCGTTGGCACGTTGCTATTTTGAGGCAACTAAAATAGACTACGCCATTGACCAACAAAAACCTAGTCTAAAGTCAATGGCGCAATATGTTTTTTTGTTATTTAAAGTAGGGATGCACGATATATCGGCCAACATATCGTTATCGGACGATAACTGCTTATTTTTAATTTTATCGGTTATCGGTCTGATAGCAAAATTAGGCCGATAAATGAAAGCCGATAAATTATGGATTATTTTGGTTTGTTGAACCACTTCACTTGCTCATTGCTGGCCATGTGGAGTTTTGATTGGTGCTTTCTATGACATAGCACGAAGATGACACGTGTTGCGGGCTTAAGAAGAGTATGCTAGTCTAGCGCAAAGACAAGATGTCTGCGGTCTGCGAGTTTTTCTTTGTGAAAATAATATGAATATTTATCGGCCTATAGATAACGGTTATCGGCCCCCAAATTTAAAGAGTTATCGGTTATCGGTATCGGCCAAAATTTCCATATCGGTGCATCCCTAATTTAAAGAGCGCATTAGTAATATGCGCCTAAACGGGACGACAACGGGGGTTTGCTTAACACATACATGAATGCACAGCAGCACAAAAACGCTTTTAAATATGAAAGATTAAAGGATTGAATGTTAGAAGGCACAAAGAGCTGCTTCACCTGCAGCCTGCTAGTAAATAAATGCTTTGCTTTAAACAAATGCATCTGTTTTTAAATGTTTTTTTTTAAAATGCTACCTCACGGATTTATTGTATTTGATGACTCTGTACCTGTGGATATGGAGAAACATTTTTAAGTAATGCTTAAAAAAAACTGACGCTGTCCAAGTGCTGAACCTTGCGGAGAGCCGTTTGTTAATTCTTTATCTCCTGTTTGTTACAAATAAAGTATTTTTACAGTACAAACCTTTTCTTACATACTTGTAAATTATTTTTGATGATATTGGATAGCAATACATTTAAAGCAATTAAAAGCCTGCTTTTTTACTTCCCTGACTAAAAGAATACGGGTTTTCCAGGTTTTAATGGAAAAATAACAATTTCAATACAAGTGAAAAACAACACAATTATTTAACATTAATTTTAAACTGGTGATCTTCTTCCTCCGCTTAGTTTTTCAGTTTACAAAGTCCGTCATCTAAATAGGGATCAAACATAGCGTCAGCGCAACTGGCTTTTAAAGGGGATGAGAGCTGAAACTCTCATTGGTTTATTGCATGTTACGCCCAAAATACTAAATATTAAACAAGTTTATTATTTACGATTCACGATCGGGGCTGCTCCAACGCTCTTCTGATCAGGTTCAGACACACCTCACGCCAAGGGAAAATCTGAAAAGATAATCTGTAGAACCATCAAGATATTCGGGACACCGATAGTATTGTCGGAAGGGGGGAAATCGGCCGAAAAATCACCCTGTTTATCTTTTGGTGTGTACGCAGCATTAGACTTTTGCTCTTAGTAAGTCCTCTTAGGAAGTTTGTACTGTTCGTGAGTGATAATTATGAAGCATTGAAGTGGCTTTGCCCAGTATTATCTTTGATTTCACACTGTTAGATAACAGTCAACACCTGGGACACTATGCACATACTGTAGTTAAAGGAATAGTCTACTCATTTTCAATATTAAAATATGTTATAACCTTAACTAAGAATTGTTGATACATCCCTCTATCATCTGTGTGCGTGCACGTAAGCGCTGGAGCGCGCTGCGACGCTTCGATAGCATTTAGCTTAGCCCCATTCATTCAATGGTACCATTTAGAGATAAAGTTAGAAGTGACCAAACACATCAACGTTTTTCCTATTTAAGACGAGTAGTTATACGAGCAAGTTTGGTGGTACAAAATAAAACGTAGCGCTTTTCTAAGCAGATTTAAAAGAGGAACTGTATTTTATGGCGTAATAGCACTTTTGGGAGTACTTCGACTCGCCTGAAAAGTCCGCTTCCCTTCTCACTCTCATAATGGGAGAGGGAGGGTGTTACTGCGCAGAGTCGAAGTACTCCCAAAAGTGCTATTACGCCATAAAATGTAGCTCCTCTTTTAAATCCGCTTAGAAAAGCGCTACGTTTTATTTTGTACCACCAAACTTGCTCGTATAACTACTCGTCTTAAATAGGAAAAACGTTGACGTGTTTGGTCACTTCTAACTTTATCTCTAAATGATACCATTGAATGAATGGGGCTAAGCTAAATGCTATCGAAGCGTCGCAGCGCGCTCCAGCGCTTACGTGCACGCACACAGATGATAGAGGGATGTATCAACAATTCTTAGTTAAGGTAATAACATATTTTAATATTGAAAATGAGTAGACTATTCCTTTAAAGAAACACTTGTATATGTATGTTCATGTACGATCAATGACATTCGACGGCCACATTGACACACTGTTGTGACTTGATCATCACCTCACACAAACACACTGCAGTATTATTGATCATGACTTCATGGTAGATGGATTCTGACAATGTTCCTTCATCAGTCATTTGAATGGCAAGAGATTTTTCCTTGCTCAGCATGCAATCCAGTGATTTATTAGTGTAGTGATTGTATTCTCTCTCTTTCTCTTAATGCAAGAGTGTTCAGACAGGCATCATTGGACAGAACATTGACCACACCTCCTCCAATGACACCTGAGGTCAAATCAACATATGGCCCAATGCCAGTAGCTGAAGGACCTGGATGAAAGCAACAAGGTTAATGCTTCCCTTGAGCAAACATTTAAGTACACTTGAATTTCTGCCAACTTGTTAGACTTCTGCATCAATATATATATATCACCCTGCCTGTAAAAACCCAGCTATTTTTAGTGATTTACACAAAATCATCACAATGTAAAGAACTTTCTGTGAAAATATAACCTTGATATCTTTAATATTGATTGAATGAGATCATGCAAAAGATTGGAATTAAAGCAAAAAATAATGATTGAAATCAAACTTATTGTAATTCGATTGCGACTTTAGCCTGGATTTCACAGGGTCACATACAGATACAGTATAGTGCAGTTTATCTGTTTTGCATTTATGAATAAAATAACGTATAACGTTTCTAAATGTTTCATATGGCACACTTAAGCCCGGGATACACTGCAGGATTTTGCCATCATTCATTTATCACACTGTGCGACATGGAGTGTTGAAAGTTGGATACGACAAGCATGTAGACTGTACAATGATGACATCGATTGAATCGTTGGCTGTGGGAGCTACGACACACGTTCACAGCATGCACCACTGGTAAACAAATACCGATACGCAGGTTGTAGCAGCAAAACCAGGAAACGTACATCTTTGAACCTCTTTCACTGTACAAATGTAACATGGTCAGTATCAGAAATTAGCTTTTTTGATTAGTGACCTTAAAATAATGCAAAATATTTTTTCTTATTTTTTCATCGTAATGCCTTAGTGTTTTACATTTCCTAGATGTTACAGGAGACTAGTTGAGTATTTCAGTACCAGCAGTGTTTGAATTAAACAACTACAAGCTTCAAACACTTATGTTTA
Organism: Misgurnus anguillicaudatus; assembly: GCF_027580225.2. Taxonomy (NCBI): domain Eukaryota; kingdom Metazoa; phylum Chordata; class Actinopteri; order Cypriniformes; family Cobitidae; genus Misgurnus; species Misgurnus anguillicaudatus. The sequence continues at coordinate 23,344,769 of NC_073361.2, read as the reverse complement.
ATGTGTGAGAGAGAAGGGACATTTGTGTCATTGTTTCTTTGACGAGCATATTTTAATATGTCCAAACGTAGTAAAAAATTATTATAAAAAGTTAAAATGTTAAAGATTAAATGCAGCGGAATACATTTTGCACTGTTAAAAGGTTAGTCAATTTTCTTAAAAAAAAAATCCAGATAATTTACTCACCACCATGTCATCCAAAATGTTGATGTCTTTCTTTGTTCTGTTGAGAAGAAATTATGTTTTTTGAGGAAAACATTCCAGGATTTTTCTCATTTTAATGGACCCCAACAGTTAACAATTTTAATGCAGTTTCAATTTGCAGTTTTAGCAGCTTCGAAGGACTCTAAACGATCCCAAACAAGGCATAAGGGTCTTATCTAGCGAAACGATTGTCATTTTTGGCAAGAAAAATAAAAAAATGCACTTTTAATACACAACTTCCCTTCTACCTCCGGCTGTGTGACGCGCCAGCGTGACCTCACGTAATTGCGTAATGCGGTGGAAAGGTCACATGTTACATATATGAAACGCACATTTGCGTACCATTTTAAACTGACACAAATACATTAATTAGTATCATTCCACATACAACAACGTCGGAACGGTCCTCTTTCTTCACACTTTTAAACAGTGGGGTGTAGTTTCGCATACGTCATTTGTGACCTCTTGACGTATTACGTGAGATCACTCTGGTGCGTCACACGACCGAAGGAAGACGAGAAGTTGTGGTTTAAAAGTGCAGATTTGTATTTTTCTTGCCAAAAATGACAATCGTTTCGCTAGATAAGACCCTTATGCCTCGTTTGGGAACGTTTAGAGTCCTCTGAAACAGCAATTTTAAACTGCATTAAAACTGTTAAGTGTTGAGATCCATTAAAGTCCATTAAAATGAGAAAAATCCTGGAATGTTTTCCTCAAAAAACATAATTTCTTCTCGACTGAACAAAGAAAGACATCAACATTTTGGATGACATGGTGGTGAGTAAATTATCTGGATTTTTTTAAAGAAAATTGACTAATCCTTTAAAGACGAAGTGCGTGACTTTTAAAAAACACTTTGGAAAAGGGAGTCGGGCCGACTACCAAAACACACTTGCAGCCAATCAGCAGTAAGTGCCGTGTCTACTAACCGGCATCGTTGCCTGGGTTACGTATGTGTGGGGCGGGTCTATCACATGAAAAGGTCCAAATTCTATTGGGGTAGGGGCGTGTTTGTTTAGGTGATTTCAAATGTCAACATTGGCTTTCAAAGATCATGCACCGCACCTTTAACATATTTATTAGACATTAATTCTGCTTTATTCTGTTCTGTAAGATTGTTTTGAAAGAGTGAAAGAACGGCAAATTTATTTAAAATCAAATTCACATCAATTTAACAAAAGCAAAATCATTTCCAAGTTTGCATGGTTTAATTGAATTGTATAAAGAACAGTATCATTAGTAAATCAAACACATTGTAAGATGGACTGCTGCAGGGTGCATACATTTTTTCTAAAAGAAAAACTCATAAAGAGGCAGATTTCGGGTAATTCGAGATTTGTTACATTAAAGCCAGAAACATGATGTATTGTTTTAATCAACTGACTGCCCTACAAAGTAGAAATAATCTGCTATATGAATACATCTCGGCCTAGTTGCGCTGAACGCAGTTACCCAATACATTTGAGTCGTATTAAATAAATCGCAGAGGTAGTTGTGCAAGTACTCCATTGGGCTATCTGGATCCTAGCACACACACAGACAAACTTGCTTTGTCTCAACTTCTCTCTTCAGTTTCTGTATTCGTGCTTTGTTTTAATAAAAAAACAGTCGGTAACAGTCTGCCAGCTTTTGCTCATTGATCCAGGCAAGCCTGAAGATCTCAGGCTTCCACATTGATTGGAGCAAGTGAGCCTTCAGCAAGCAGTCAGCCTTCTGAGACAGCTGCACACATCCACACACAGACACGGCTGTAATCTGCTTTCATCAAATGAGTCATCTTCGCAAGGGATTTTTTTGAAGTGTAATGCAGGACACAAATTTAGACCAAATTTATTAGAATTCGCAGTAATGCCAATGTATTTACAGTTTAGTTGTAGGGGGTGACAACTGTTTGCTAGCCCCTTCCTTAACAAGGGCCTGTTAATGTCTTAAAAAGCACCTATTACATTGCTAAAAACAATGTTGTTTTGTGTATTTTGGTATAATACAATGTGTTTGCGTAGTTTATGGTTCAAAACACATTATTTTCCACATACCGTACATTTTTGTAGCTCCAGATTTCACTCTCTTTCTGAAACACACGGATTTGAAAAGCTCTGTGTCCCCGATTGGCCAGCTAATCTGTACGTTGTGATTTGCCTGAATACCTCTGACGTTAGACGAAAATGTGACGCTCCTTACCATGTTCGTAAGATTCGGTTGCTAACGGGAGTTAAAGGAACAGGATGTAGAATTGTGGCCAAAACTGGTATTGCAATCACAAAACTTGTGGCTAAAACTGGTACTGCAATCACACAACTGGTGGCCAATACACAAAATGACAACATAAACATCAGTTGAGGGCTGCAACTCCACTTTTTAAATGACAGTATCCTGGCCAGACCACTGTTGACAGTATTTGAAATGAAAATGATTTCTTAATGTCTAGTGACATATCAGGGCCATTTTATGATTAATTGATATAAATTTCTTACATACTGTTCCTTTAACTTACAGGCTGTAAATCAGAAGCGGGAGGAATTATGATAATGTCGGTCTTGTCTACATCACCAATCCCAGGAAGTAAAGTGTTGCACAATCCGTGTGTTTGTTGTAGTCCAAGAAAAGAGATTTACGTTGGAGACGATAACTCGCGTCACCGTATACTTTGGGGTTTGTACCTTTTGCATATCGTTAACATGTACTAATACACACTTGCACACCAAAGGAAATAAAAAAATGTGAATCGGACAATAGGTGCTCTTTAATTGTATACAAACACTTCAAACCCCCTTCTTGATTTGAATTAAATCGATATTTGAAAAGCATCATGTGAGGTGAATTTTACATTTTTATCTAAAGTTTAGATTTTTTTATTTATCTGAAATAGTCTGAAATATGTCAATGAAATATTATCTGCAATCACTTTTTTTGTGCTTTGTAGACTCGCATGAAAAGTGCTGTAGTATGCTTAAGTGGTTACTATAGTAAACTGTAGTATAACTATACTAGGGTTTTTGACCCTTACCATAGGAAATATTAATGTACAATAAAATTTTTGCTACTATTTATCAAATTAATACAGAATACTGTATACATTAAAGCTGCAATCATTAAGTTTTTGGTTAAATAAACAAAAGTCTGCTTTTAAACAACTCATAAACAGTTTTTAAAACTGTCTCCTTGCCCTACCCCAATTCGCAGCAGTAAGCTTATAATAATCATAAATAAGGGTCAGTCGTTTTTCAATACACGCAAGTGCGTAAAATACCCTACAATGTTACCTTTCAGACAGAGATGGCAATAGAGAGGCAAACATTAGACTATAGTAATAATTACTACATTTATAATATTCTACAGTATACTACAAAATTGTTACTGTTTACTTTAGTGAATAATAAAGTATGCTACAGCATTTTTTCATGATGAAGAAAAAAATACAGTTTTTCAAAATTTTCAGGTCATTTTAAGACATGAATGGAAGGCTGCAAAGACATGCTTGTATTTACTTAAAATAATAATAAACGATGATCATGCTTCTGGATTCAGGAGTCAGTTTACGCTGTGAGACAATTTTTACACAAGGGCATATAGAATAAAAAGTGGAGAGAGAGCGAGAAACAAGAATGTAAAGACATAAGGCAGACATGTGCTGTCATTTACAAAGATCGTTCTCACGCTCACGATCAGATCCCTGGGGTCTGCAGAGGTGGCATGAGAAACATCAGACAACATGCCCTACTTTTCTGAAACCTTGCAACAATAACCACTCTGGAGTGTCACTTTTCCCTGAAAAATCACACTGAAAAGATGTGCAGATAAATTTGTAGCAATATACAAGACACTATAGCTCCACCGGCTAAGTTATTTACGTTAATAAAGTCAATGAGGCATGAGGCATAACAGCTTTACTTTTAGATGTTTCCATGTTTAAGCATTTGTGCAAATTTATCAGCGACTTTATTATCTGAATAGTGTAAGTATGATGTGATCCTGGATCAACATTTTTTTTAACGCCCCCCAATCCTAAATCTAAAAATCTGTCAATTCCTCCAGAAAACAGTGTGAGGCGCACTTGAGAGTTTACATTTATTTCAGACAGAAATCTTTTGGATTCATTTATTGCGAAATAAAGGACAGTATCGCTTTGTGGCAGCACAGCATGATAATTTTAAATGTAGTAATTTTAATAAAAACTAGGGGACCCCCCCCCAATATATATTTTTGTGCCTTATAGGGGGTCCCTCAATAACTTATAGGAGGTCCATGACCACGCCCCTCAATTTAAACAATGATACACCCTACAGTTGGTGCCAGTAAAGATTTGCATAATCTTTTAATTCAGTTTGCATACGTTGTTAGTGTAATTATCTGTGGTCACTGTTTAAATGTTATCAAAAACCTCCAATAACGATTTGAAAATCTGGAACTTTAACTAAAAACACATGGCCGAAATGATTAGCCCTTTCTGAGAAATCATTTAAAGCTTCTCTCAGCTTTATTTCGTGCAGAGTCTTTATATAAGTTTTTAGCCTGTCTATTCCCATCTTTTCAGTAGAGAACACGAAACTTACATAACAGCAGAAGCCACTAAATGTTTGTACTTTATTGACAGTATGCTTCTCTTTGCCACAGTGATTTGATTAACTGGTTTGCTTAAAGGCCTGTTGGACCCAAAATGAAGAGTGCGAGTCACTTATTATCAGATTTTGAGACCTAACAAACATTTCTGCAAATAGCCAGGTAAATGAGACTTTAAGAAGATCTGATCATAGTCTGCTCATACTGTAATGTTACACAAATCCTCTATAATGAAAACTGGTCTATTGGATTTAGAAATATGATGGGTCATTGGAATTTTGGGAATTTTTTATTAACATTTGTAAATGTATAGCATGTTTTGTGATCTTTACATTTGAAAGAAACACTAATGCATTATTAAGAAGAAATACTCAAGAATTCTGCATGCATCTAGGCGATACATGTATCTACTGCATCTAAGTGTATTTGCGACATTGACTAAAAGTATACGATTATATTTGCCTATTCTTCCTTTTTTTAACTTTTCACTCAAATAGTTATACTTGTAATATCATTCAAAGTTTTATTAAATAACAATAAATGAAAACATTTTTGCTTATATAGTCTGGAAGTTGGTGCCCATTATAAATGAGACAGGGATTACAACAGCTGTACTGTAAACAATTTGCTGCAACAGTTTGCCAGTAACTTACTGTAGATTTATATTTATCTAATTTATTAGCAACAGTTTGTTCAAAGAAAAATGAACATTAAACATTAACAAGTGTTTGTCTTTACAGAATAAAATGAAATAAATAACTGCTGCATGCAAAGCATTCTGGGAACCAGAAATCCTCATCAACATTTTTCAGTTTTTTTCTGATTTTGGTTCACAGAAACACTTTGCATAAAGCTGTTATTTTATAGTTTTTTTTCTGTAATGATAAAGTATTTTTAATGTTTAATATTCATTTATCTTTGAACAAACTGTTGCCAGTAAATAACATACACTGTAAAAATAAAAATCTGTAGAAATTACACTGTTACTTGCAGCTGGTTGCCGGTAACTTACCGTAGATTTAAATTTATGTTGTTTACTGGCAAGAGTTTGTTCAAAGTTAAATCAATTTTAAATATTAACAAGTCTTTAACTTTATAGAATTAACCTATAATAACAGCCTCATGCAAAGCATTCTGGGAACCAAAAATCATCATCAACCTTTTTCTGTTTTTTTTTTTTTTTGCTTCAGATTTTGTTTCCCAGAATGCTTTGTTTCCCAATCTGCTGCCAGTAATACTGTGATTTCTACAGAAATGTTTAACAGTGTGCTACAGTACTGTAGTTAACACCATATTTTACATTAATTAAAGAAGAAACTGGCAATGCAACAGAACAGTTAAGCATTTCCCCAGATACAGGAGAGTAAGGTGCGATCAATTGCCTCTCTCAGCTGGAGTGGGAATATGATTCAGCCGAAGTATGTTTTGTGCGTGCATTATGCTATTTATTCAATAGTTCATTTTTCAGCTTTGTATCATTTCTATTTTCTATCAACTTTGATAGATTAGACATTGTGCTGTGATAAATGATTCACACTAGAAAAAAAACTATCCATTTTAATGCATTTTACCATTGAGTCCAGCAAAGGTTGCCATGACGATGAGATTTTTGTGCGCTAGATGATAGTGCAAGGAAAATTGTCTGACTCATGCTTGAGAAATGCTCAAATGCTGTAAGGTATGTTTGTATGTGATTTGAAAAAACATATCTAATAGAAAATTTCTGTATTATCAGTGAAAACACCTCGAGACACACATACAGTATGGTACAGGCACACACAGACTCATGATCAGGAGACACAGTGGCCCAATTTTACATGGACACTTTCCAGTTGCTAATATTTGAGGGATGCCTAAGTCCCACAGTGAGCTAATGAAAAGTTGAATTGTGGGTTACTGTCACACTGCTTTCTTTAAGTCCCACCAGAGGTTCTCAATCGGATTTCAGTCTGGTGACTGCGATGGCCACTTCAATGTTCCAGCCTTTATTCTGCAACCATGCTCTAGGGGATTTGGAGGTATGCTTGGGATCATTGTCCTGTTGAAAGGTCCAACGTCTCCCAAGCCTCAGGTTTGTGACGGACTGCAACACATTGTCATCCAATATCTCCTGGTACTGAAGAGAATTCATGGTACCTTGCACACGCTGAAGTTTCCCTGTACCTGCAGAAGCAAAACAGCCCCAAAGCATGATTGACCCCCCACCATGCTTCACAGTAGGCAAGGTGTTCTTTTCTTCATAGGCCTTGTTTTTCCTCCTCCAAACATAGCGTTGATCCATGGGCCCAAACAATTCTAATTTTCCACAGAACACTATCCCAAAACTTCTGTGGTTTGTCCACATGACTTTTGGCATTCTGCAGTCGACTCTTCTTATTCTTTGGAGACAGAAAGGGGGTGCGCCTGGGAGTTCTGGCATGGAGGCCTTCAGTACGCAGGGTGCGCCGTATTGTCTGAGCAGAAACTTCAGTACCCACATCTGACAAATCTTTTCTCAGTTCCTCAGCAGTCACACGGGGACTTTTTTCCACTCTACGCTTCAGATAGCGCACAGCAGTCGCAGTTAGCATCTTTTTTCTGCCACGACCAGGAAGCGTTTCAACAGTGCCCTTTGCCTTGAATTTGCGAATGATGCTTCCTATGGTGTCTCTTGGTATGTTTAACATCTTTGCAATCTTCTTATAGCCATTGCCCTTCCTGTGAAGATTAATCACCTCTTCTCTTGTCTTCCTGGACCACTCTTTTGACTTCACCATGTTTGTAACCACACCAGTAAATGTTTAGAAGGAGTTGAGTATCACAGTCATTTTAAAGCTGCCTAATTGGTGCTTATTAGGCTTTATTGCTGTTCCCTGACATCCATAGGTGTTTTCAATACCTGATTGAAAACACTTCAATGAACCTCTGTTCTTCAGAGTGGTAGTTCTTTAAGGGGTTGAATAATTGTGTCAATGAAGAATTCACAAAAGAAACATTTACTACTATATTACAAAACCAATTGATGTCATTTTAGTTGCATATGGTTCTTTAAGAAGTCATTGTAGGATTTTATTGTGAATACAATTACAAATGTACACTAAATTCCCTAAAACCCTTAACAGCATTGGGGGTTGAATAATTTTGAACACAACTGTAGTTGATCAAATAGGCCGTATTGCTGCATATGCGTATTGTCCACCAGTAGTATTTGGCTTTATGCTGATTGGCATTTTACCTTCATATAGGTGCTGTTATACAAAAATGTAGATTTATAATTATTTGTGACCCTGCCTGTGAGAATAGTTTTTTTGTTATTTACTTTTTACTGTAATCATCCTTCATAATGTAAATATTGAAACTTAATGACTGAACTCAAATTTGGATGCTCAAAATCTCATAATTAGATTAGACAGGGTTAGATTTACGCATCACATTTTACTAGGTTTTCAGTGGGCAACAATATTATAATCCACCACTCTCCACTCTCCGCTTCGCGTCGTGCCGCATTACCACCTTGGTGTGCATTATTTTCTTATAATTCAACCCAGTCTCACGGCAAGTCGTGTTATAGTAACGAAAATTTTGATTAATTTATTCGTGTTTGATGACACGAATTTCCGCTGTTTTTCGTGTCTCTGGAGACGATTGTCTTTTTCGTCCTTCCCAGCACGAATTTCTATCAATAACTGTTCGTGTCTGTGGCACGACTTTCTTTATCGTGTCATTTTATATTTTGTTTTCTCATCGTTGCTTTCCATTTCTTGACCATTGTCGCTTGGGGTTTGGGTTAGAATCACTTTCTGCGACTTCCTAACCCAAACCCCAGCTCTAACCCCAACTCCAGGCGAGAATAGTTTTAAAAGTGGACGAAAAACATGTAGAAACCAATGCAAAAATAACATCCTAACGCAAACCCCGGATCTAACCCTAACCCCAAGCGACAATGATTTAAAAATAGGAAACAACGATGAGAAAACAAAATACAAAATGACACGACAAAGAAAGTCGCGCCACAGACACGAACAGCCACCGACAGAAACTCGCGCTGGGAAGGACGAAAAAGACACTCGTCTCCAGAGACACGAAAAACAGCGGAAATTCGTGTCGTCAAACACGAGTGAATTGGTCAAGATTTTTCGTTGCTGTGACACGACTTCCCGTGAGACTGTGTTGTATAATTCAATGGCCCGTCGTCAATTATTCCTTACTTAATATAATAATGCGAAAACTTTTATATTTTCTGTGTAGTACAACTAGGATGGTTTGTATATTTGTCATGTTATATCTTTTAGTTTATTCTTTATCATTTCTGACGTTGACATCATTTGCATTGCATTTATTTTTTCAGTATAACTATAAAAAGTGCTTTAACATTTTTAAGTTTATAGACACAAGGCCCTGATGTAACTTTCTAATAATGGTGATTTTGTATAATTGCATTTCTAAGTAAGTTCAGAAATACCACGTGTATCTAGTTCAGCCAATCGCAATAAGGACATACAGTATAAAGCTGCTTACCTAAACACTTGGAAATTTTAAATTTTTAAAGGAAGTCACTCCTTTGCATACACTGTCAATTTTTTTAAATGGTCCCCAGCTGCCATTGAGGCCTTTGACCTAAATAGTTTATATTATTACCTCAACGTTGTATTTTTACATCAGGCAATACCCAATTTTGAGCAGTTGTCAAGGTGAATTAAGACTGCAGAAACTGTAGTAGCAGTTGTAAGCTAATATTTTATAATAAATGTCCACAGACTTATACTGGAAAAAACATTTATGTTCAGATTGCTGTATCCACTTGTGCTGGATTTTGAATTCAGATCCATGTTGGATTTTGAGGTCAGATCAAGATTGGATTTGAATTCAGATCAACGTTGGATCTTGACATCAGATCACGTCTGATTTTAACGTCGGGCCAACGTTGGATTATGAAATCAGGCCAACATTGGATTTTCACGTCAATACCCAATGTTGGGCAGATGTTAAGATGAATTAAGACTTTTCAGGCCTGCAGAAACCCTTTAGTTTGTAAGCTAATATTTCATAATAAATGTCCACACACTTATACTGGAAAAAAACATTTATGTTGTCAATTTTGAGTTCAGATGTTGGATGTTGAATTCAGATCAACTTCGAATTTTGATGTCAGGCCAATGTTGGGTCTTGATGTCAAATCAATGTTGAATTTTGACGTCAGATCAACCTTGGGTTTTGATTGAGTATTGACGTCAAGAACCAACGTTAATCTGACGTCAATACTCAATGTTCTTCAGATGTCAATGTGAATTAAGACTATTTAAGACCTGCAGAAACTTTCTATGTTATAAGCTAATATTTCATAATAAATGTCACTGACTTATACTGGAAAAAACATTTATGTTGTCAGTTTGCTGTATCCACTTGTGTTGGATTTTGACATCAGATCAACGTTGGATTTTGAATTCAGATCAACATTGGATTTTGAAGTCAGTCCAATGTTGGGTCTTGTTGGACCCTGACCTCGTATCAACGTTGGGCCCTGACCTCAGATCAACGTTGGGCCCTGACCTCGGAGCAACGGTGGGCCCTGACCTCGGAGCAACGGTGGGCCCTGACCTCGGAGCAACGGTGGGCCCTGACCTCGGAGCAACGGTGGGCCCTGACCTCGGAGCAACGGTGGGCCCTGACCTCGGAGCAACGGTGGGCCCTGACCTCGGAGCAACGGTGGGCCCTGACCTCGGAGCAACGGTGGGCCCTGACCTCGGAGCAACGTCTGATTTTGACGTCGGGCCAAAGGTCCATATTGGTAGTTGTTACCTTGGCCTTTATACTGGAAAAAACATTTATGTTGTCAGTTTGCTGTATCCACTTGTGTTGGATTTTGACATCAGATCAACGTTGGATTTTGAATTCAGATCAACATTGGATTTTGAAGTCAGTCCAATGTTGGGTCTTGTTGGACCCTGACATCGGATCAATGTTGGGCCCTGACATCGGATCAACGTTGGGCCCTGACCTCGGATCAACATTGGGCCCTGACCTCGGATCAACGCTGGGTCATTACGTCGGATCAACGTTGGGTCATTACGTCGGATCAATGTTAGATTTTGACTTCAGGTCAACGTTGGGTCTTGACATCAGATCAACGTCTGATTTTGACGTCGGGCCAAAGGTCCATATTGGTAGTTGTTACCTTGGCCTTTATACTGGAAAAAACATTTATGTTGTCAGTTTGCTGTATCCACTTGTGTTGGATTTTGACATCAGATCAACGTTGGATTTTGAATTCAGATCAACATTGGATTTTGAAGTCAGTCCAATGTTGGGTCTTGTTGGACCCTGACATCGGATCAATGTTGGGCCCTGACATCGGATCAACGTTGGGCCCTGACCTCGGATCAACATTGGGCCCTGACCTCGGATCAACGCTGGGTCATTACGTCGGATCAACGTTGGGTCATTACGTCGGATCAATGTTAGATTTTGACTTCAGGTCAACGTTGGGTCTTGACATCAGATCAACGTCTGATTTTGACGTCGGGCCAAAGGTCCATATTGGTAGTTGTTACCTTGGCCTTTTAAAGGGTACTGCCCCAGTGACAGCCCGGGACCATTTTTAACCATTTATTCTGACAGTGTACGGCTTTTCCATTATTGAGTTTATACAAGTATGAAATGCAACGCTAAAGGGGATCATGCATCTCTTTGCACAGAGTGTCAGGTACCCTGCATCCAGAGAGCAAAAGCCTGTTGGCATCTTCTGTCGTGCTCCACCGCCTCTCCACTGTATTTGTTGCAAAAAAACATCTAACGCAGCACCACACCGCCAAGGCACATCAGCAGAGAACTTGGTTATTTAGACTCTTATCTGCTCTTTTTTTCTTAGGTTTACTAACTTTAAACAAGTTTACTAACCACCATTATACACATACACTGTAAGCCCAGACGAGTTGATTTAACTTAAAAAACAACAGGGTAATTTCAATTTTGCCTTGTTAAACAAACAAGTACTTTTAAGTTAAATCTACTTGCCTTTTAAGCTTTACCTCTCAAAAAAGAGGACACCTTGCAAAGCAAGGGTAACATCAAATAAAGCAAATATTTCAACTTCACACAGAGACCTTACAACACTCAATAATGGTGACAGTAATCAAATCTCATGAAGTGAAAAGATGAGCTCTTGCACTTCACCACAAAACAATAAGCAACAATGAAAACAAAAAACAACTGCAGTTAAGTTTATTGAGAATCTTGGCCCTTGTGTGTCAATTTATATTTAAAAATATTGTTAACCCTGAATTGACCAAAGTAACACCTCCTCTCCTGTCAGTTTGAACAATCACTTCAGTTTGAAGTTTTGTCACTTCAAAATAAATGTCACCTTTCTGCTTGTGTGGTTTGTTAAAGGTTGGTAGAAGTAACACTCAAAAATGGCTCATCCGTTGTAGCTGTTTAGAAGCGTGTTTTTCTCTAAAGGGTGTGTGAATGTGTCATCCTGTCTCTCTGGTGTTTCGGCTGAGTGAAATAATTGGAAGACAGGAACGATTGAATTCTGACTGTACATGCTGGTATGCTGTGAAGTGTTCATATGTCCCAGAAGATGATATGTCTGTTTAATAACCTGCCAGGTCTGTAATGACCGATCTGTCACTCATCTGAGCTACAGTATAGATGAGATTAGAACACACCATAAAAAACAGCTCACATTTTTATTTTATTTTTTTAAACCAAAATAAACAATGTCATGTTCGGGTTGGTTTGAAATTAAAAAGTGATCCTGTATGGTGCTGGTAATGTCATGGGTTATGGGCTTTATTCTCCCAAACCTTCCCACCCTCAAAAAGGAAAGTACATGAGGGGCAGAGACAAATCCACTTATTAGGTATTAATGTCAGAACTAATATTGTTATAAATTCTTTAGTAGTATATTTTAGCGTTAATCTTTACATGCACAAACAATAATGATTAAAGGCAATAAGGTATCAAGACGTGTGCATCCTGTCCTGATATTTCTTTTTAAAATTCTTAAAGGGGACATACCATGAAAATCTGACTTTTTCCATGTTTAAGTGCTATAATTGGGTCTCCAGTGCTTCTATTAACCTAGAAAATGTGAAAAAGATCAACCCAGTAACTTAGTTTTGGTAAACCGTTCTCTGCAAGCATGTGAGAATTTAGGTTATTGAGATTAGGCTCCCCTTGTGATGTCAAAAGAGGATAATACTGCCCCTTAATCTGCACTATCCAAACACGACACTGCCATTTAGAGAGAGAGAAAAATAATTGACAGCACAATTGAGTTTCAATTTCAATAAACCACCACCATCATGATCAGGGTTTGCATTTCATCAGCTCATTTGCATTTTAAAGGACACACCCAAAACGCCACATTTTTGCTCACACCCACAAAGTGGGTTATAATAAATTATCTTTATGATATTTTGAGCTTAAATTTCACATATGTACTTTGGGGACACCAAAGATTTATTTTACATCTTAAAAAAGTCTTGTGAAATGTCCCCTTTAGGGTTTGCATGCTAGTGTTGCCTATTATGTTTGCTTAGCTGATCATGCATGAGGAGGGAAAATTCAATGTAATTCCTGAAAACAGTTAAAAACATTGCATCCCTTTCAGTTAATGTATCTTATTATTATAGAAATTAAATAATAATCACTCTATTTTTTTGCATTTTTTTCTTAGGTATTTATGGGTCTGCTGTGTGCAGCAATGTTTTAGGTGATGTGCACTTTTAAGTGATCTATAAAGGAAATAAGGGACAAGCTTCATAATAGATAAATACTCTAAATCCATTTATTCATTCAGGTCAGTTGTATAATGTTGCGACATTTGTGTACAGTTTTTTGCTTGTTTATAATGTTGAAAAATATTCATATTCATGCACAATAAACCATACACCGAACATTTTAAAAGAATACAAACAAATCAATAAATAAACAACCGAGATGTTGAATAAAACATCGATATAACTGTGCTGTTGAACATGACTGAAATTGTATTTTCTATCCACGTCATTATTAATAACAAATAAGATGCGTTCGCTTATTGCAATGAAAAGCAATAAAATACTGATATCTAATTACGTCCCCTCCCTGAAATAACATTCAGTCTGTCCTTTCTGATATTGTTTTATTCCTGTGTATCTGCGCACCCTGTTTTTGTTCATGGACTATTAAATATCAGACGTTCCGAGTTACAAATATTCAAATATAAAAATACAAATATTGATTTCGGTATAAAGAATCGTGCCTGGGGTTTTAACAGAGGTGGAAACACCCGCAATGGCACAAGAGAAAGTTCATGCAAAGAGAACCGTATGTATGAATCTATACACGAATAGAAAAGACGCAATGAATCAAGCAAGAAGTTATACTCCTCATTTCCCTCGTGATTGATGTTATCACTCCATGTGTTTCTTCTTCTTCACATCATGCCTGCTGGCGGTTTTGTTGGCTTTAAAATCTAAATGGGGCAGTGAATCAGTCTGTAATTGAATAATACAACGTTTAATCAACCATCTCTCGATTACATACATCTGCCAGTTTCCATGCGCTATATAAATGTAGCTTATTTCTCTGGAAAGACGGCAAAAGATGAGAAGCACTCAGGTTGCGCATCGGGTGCTGAAGTGGACAGCTCCCTGCACGCGCACATCATAACAGCGTGATGAAATCTGAGACTCGAACCCGTGACTTCTACAAGACAAGAGGGCTAATGAGCAGAAATCGTGGGTAACTTTCTTCACAACGCCGATTTGGGATGGGTTTCAGAATGGCCAGCATCTTCACATCTCGCTATTTCAACCCATTGTCCAGAATGATCTCCCTCATCTTCATCCTGAACTGTACCCGTACCATCATCTTCACTTCTCGTTCACTGTTCACATGCACAGGCGACAAGTGCTTCAAACCGGTGATTAAAAGAAAAGGTCGACGAGGTATAAACGATCAAGTTTACACGCCGGGAGATGACTTGTCCGTCATGCCTTTGAGTACATCGTCTATTCGGTCATCTTCAACGACCACTGTAAAGAAAAATACAAATGTGTTTAATTATCAGCAAAGCATTGATAGAATGCAAGAAATATGACATTTATATTTATGCGTCTATAAGAAAATATGCATGGGTTTGCCGCGTAATGGCACTCTTTAAAATAAAGGTTCTTCTAATCTATGGGTACATACCGTGTTTTGCCCTGCCAATTTGCCCGAGTTTCGGTGGCCTTTTAGACTGCGAGGTTCCGAAAAACGAATTGGTGTCTTGAAGTCGACAGCTGAAGGATATCTGACCGACTTCACTGTCCGCTCCGTACCCGTTCATGTTTCCCTCGTTGTATGGCAGCACTTCGGACATGGCTTCACCGACTCACAAGTTTTCACAGAAAACGGTAACGGATAACCTTTGGGGATTGTTATTGGTTATTAAAAATATATCGATGAGGTCCAGCTGTGACTCTTGAATACCGCTGTATGTTGATCGAGCTGCGCTGAACTCTGGTATGTAGCCTAACGGAGTGCGCAATGTTGCGTCCTCCTGCATGCGCGCCCAATGAGCTCTTGTGAGAAATACAAGGAGATCCCGAGGACCATAAAGGAAACACAGACGGAAAGGTGAAGTCATTCATCCGGGCTTGAAGGGGAGGGTGCATGAATAAATAAATAAATAAAAAATGTGCGAGCGCAATAAAAACAACAGCCTTTCACCTTCTGGATTGACATGAAAAAACTACTAGTAGTTACCAATAACCAAAAAGCCAACAAGCACAATTGTACAAGCTATAACAGTGCCTTAAGTCAAACTATTTATTTTTTTCAAATTCTTTGATGTTTTTGAACGATAATTACAGCAATATTATGTATACACAACTTAATTATGAAGACTTTAACTCAGTACATTCTCATTACTCATTACATGGGAAAATATACAAAATGTAAAAATTATCTCCCCATCACGCGCAAGCTTTAATCTTAGAATAAGCATTTGGCTCCCTCTGCTGGCCCTCTTTAAGGACATCTAAAACCATGCGCAAATGCTACAGACAAACATACAGCAGTGTTGAAAACTTTGCACTCAAAATCTCGTTTACAATCACGTGTCACCCATCACAATCTGGTGGCTTCCAGCAAATAAGACTTTTGCTTTGAAGCCTTATGTTAATGAGACGCATTCCTCTTAAGTAACAGGTGGCAGGCTGTGAGATCACTGGAATGCTGTTGATTTATTTTTAGCCTGGCAAAACAGACAAGAAGTGTTGTGAAGAGGACATATGCTTCTTGAGCAGACCCTATAGCATGAGCCCTTGTATTCCTCAGCACATCTAAAACTTATTACTGTATCGACTTTAGATTTTATGTCTTTTTTTCTGGTTGTCTGGATTGATTCAGCACCTGTCTGTGTCAGTTAGGAGAAAAGTTATACAGGCGAGCACGACAGTAACAGTAATCGGGAGTCATACAACAGCATAAGATGAAGAGCATTCCTTATATCTTTATGGTGTCGTTTCTCTTCATTCCTCAAGGTAGGACGCTGTAAATGACTATTTAACTGTTTATTCCAAGAAAAGTATAGGCATATGTGGTTTTGTAATCTTTTATTTTTGTTTTATTATGCTTAAATATTAAGCAACTACTGTAGGTAATGTTTTAAAATTCAAATCAAGTTAAACATACCATACGTTGCCCTAACATTTCACACCAAACGTTACCCTAAAGTATCACACCAAATGTTACCTTAACTTATCATATCAAACGTTACCATAAATTAACATACCAAAAGTTACCCTAACGTACATCAGACCAAACGTTGCCTAACGTAACATTCCATATGTTGCCATAACATACCATACATTACCCAACACGCAAATACGTGACTATTTCACGTATGGACCAACGTGAAAATGACACGTTTTGCCCGCGTTTGAACGTGAGCATGTCACGTTTCTTTTTTGTCTCACTTTCACGTTTTGGTTACTCAACTTTTTTGTCCTATTTTCAAACCATTTTCGCTCCGGTTTAGGGTTAGATTTTGTGCTTTTGTTATATGTCACTTTAAGTATTTGTCACTTTAAGTTTTGTTTTATTAAAAAAAAGATACAAGACTTATTCTTTTATATTTTCTAAACTTAACCAATTGTCCCCGACGTTGGGGTTAGAGTTTGTTTAGGTAAGGATGTCATTTTATGTAAATCTAACCCTAAACCGAAGCGTAAGAGGTTAGGACAACAAAGTTGAGTAACCAAAACGTGAAAGTGAGACAAAAAGGAAACGTGACATGTTCACGTTCAAACGCGGCAAAACGTGTCATTTTCACGTTGGTCCATACGTGAAATAGTCACGTATTTGCGTGATATTGGGTTGCATTACCATAACGTAAACGTTGCCACAATGTAACATGCCATACGTTTCTATAACAACCTGTGACAACACACTTTTGGCATTAAAAGGACATTAACTTACATCAGAACATACTACTTAAGTTACATACATCTCTGTTTTCCGCAAAATAGGTATGGTATCCATCACTTAATGCAGACATTTTTGTTGTTCCACTTTATAGGTGTTGTTTGATGTTAAATTGTCCATTTCCCTGACTTCCCTAAAATCCAGCTAAGACCAGCATAAGCTGGAAGTTTTTTTTACCTGGTTTAAGGTGCCAGTAGCTGGTTTAAGCTGGTCCTCCCAGCCTGGCAAAGCTTGTCAAGCTGGTGGGTCAGCTGGTCTTCAGTCTGTCAGCTGGTCTTCAGCCTGACCACCCCAAAAGGCGGGGTGCATGATTTTTGAAAAACACTTTGGAAAGGGAGTCGAGCAGACCAAAACACACTTATTGCCAATCAGCAGTAAGGGGCGTGTCTACTAACCAACATCATTGCCTGGGTTGCGCATGTGTGGGGCGGGTCTATCAAATCTGATCTCACGAATTTCCGTGGGATAGTCACAGAATTTTTTGCGCATTTTTCCGTGGCCCTGCTACGGACTGTCTTTTTCCGTGGCATTCTCACGGATTGGTTACAACTGTTTTGTCCTATTTTCTTACAATTTCGCTTCGGTTTAGGGTTAGATTTACATGAAATGACATCCCTACCCAAACCCAACTCTAACCCCAACGCCAGGCGACAATTGTTTAAAGTTTAGAAAATATAAAAGAATAAATCAGAAAAAATAGTATAAACCAATAGTTAAAGTGACATAATAACGCAAACACCAAATCTAACCCTAAACCGAAGCGAAAATGGTTTGAAAATAGGAAAAAGCAGTTGAGTAACCAATCCGTGAGAAAAAGACAGTCCGTAGCAGGGCCACGGAAAAATGCGGAGATCCGTGAGAATGCCACGGAAAAATGCGCAAAAAATTCCGTGACTATCCCACGGAACTTTGTGAGATCAGGTTGATCAAATGAAGGTCCAGATTCTATTGGGGTTGGGGTGTGTTTGTTTAGGTGATTTCAAATGTCAACATTGGCTTTCAGAGATCATGCACCCCACCTTTAAGCCCAGCTAGATCATCTTAAAAAGTAACCAAAACACGTTTGCTACACCAGCTAAAACCAAACTGGGAGACCAGCTAAAACCAGATCACCAGCTTATGCTGGTCTTACCTGGATTTTTTTATCATTATAAAATGAATGTTTTTTATTATAGTAATTATAGTGTGCATTATTTTTTGAATAATTTAATGTTGTTAATGCAAGTGTAAATAATCAATACATGTGTTTTTATATAGCACTAACTGTAATGCAGAGCTCAAAAACTGTTTAACTTTCATTTCAAGTCTTCACCTGATGACTAAAATTGCACTTCATGATTTCTTTTTTAACATTTTAAAGATATATAGGCTAAACCGCCTTTCTATTGTACACTACATTCGGACACGACTGTCAGAGTTCGCCCCATAGTGGCAGTCATAGTGAAATTTTACTAGCCCTGGCGTATGACATCAAAGTATCATTGCAATATACTTTGATGTTATAAAAACGTAAATTCTGTGTATTTTTTTTTTTTTGCAGAATGTTGGGGCAGGAATGAAGAAGAACGTCTCATCAATCACCTTTTCAAGGAGCGTCGCTACAACAAAGAGCTTCGACCAGTACAACATAAAGATGAAACAGTAGATATTTACCTGGCGTTGACTCTTTCCAATCTCATTTCCTTGGTGAGAGCAAAACATTGTGAATAGAAACAGTTATAACAGTTATAACACATTTAAACATCATGAACTATGTACACAGAGCAGAAGTATACAATGATGTACAATCGACTGTGCTGTATCACGGAATAATGCTGCGTTCCAGGCAACCTGTAACCCGTAAATCACACCTTCAAAACCACAACTCACGACTATGAACTGGGATTACATCGATCTAGTACGAGTTCATGGGTGGGAAGTCACAAGTTTGACTGCCGTTCCAGTGCACTTTCACGGGTAGAATGTTGGAAAAACACAGCTTACAGGCTGCCTGGAACGCATACTCCCAGTTTTGAGTCGTGAGTCGTGGTTTTGAAGTCATGATTCACAGGCTCAAAAACCTGCCTGGAACGCAGCATAAGTCGCCGTGACTTATACACAATATAGCACTAACCTCAAGTACTTAAAGCAGGATAGGCAGAAATTATCTAAAAAACTTTTTTACAAATTTGTTTAAACTGTCTTTATATACCAATACATAATTACAATGTAAGTACTCTGAAAAAGAAAGTATAAAAATCAAGTGTCTGTAGACCTCTCACGACTGTTTTAAACACAGCTCATTTTTCCATTCACTCCACCCCCTCCCTTCTGGGTTTCTTCTAAAGCCACGCCCCCAAAACACATGAATGCGCGACGCTAACCGGCTCTGCTGGGAGAAGCATTTACCTGAGACGAGCGGAGAGGAAGGAGCGCGGTGCATACAGTAACATCATGTCACAATCACGTGAAATAATACACCTAACTTTATCACTATGAATAAATAGGATGGCTTTTAGTACTCACTATTAAGCTAGCATATCGATTCTGGTAAAGTTTAAAATATATTTTGTTTGATTCGGTAACAAACAAGCTAGTTACATTTATAAGACAAAGCTAAAAACAGATTGCATTGATACAAGTTTTTTCATTACCATCAGTTACACTGTGATGAAGGTGAATTTTGTGGAAGATTCATAACATTTACGGTGTTTTGCATGTAAGAGTTTTCGTGATGAAAGCATTGTTGACTCTGATGAGGACTACACGAGGAAAAGCCACGCGATATTTACTCTCGTTAGATTTCTTCGTTTATTCAGTCTTTTGCCTCGTTTGCCTTCGCTGACTGGATATGCAGGTACTGTGAGTTCTGAATGCACTTTCTCTGCCGTACTTTTGCTCTTCCTAGAGTGCCTTGTGCACGTTCAAATCAATCGGGTGTGCACATGTGTGGGCAGATCCCGTAGCAACAGGGGTGGTGCCATGGTCGCGAGAGAGAGTGATAGTCGCGCAAGCCAATCATTTGTTCGTCCCGAATGGAAATAATTAGCTGTGTGAGAGGTCTACAAACACTCGAGTTTTATACTCTCTTTTCAAATTACTTACATTTTAATTATGTATTGGTATATAAAGACAGTTTAAACAAATTTGAAAAAAGTTTTTTTAGATAATTCCTGCCTATCCTGCCCTTAAGTTGCTTTTATAAAATGGTTACCACACAATACAAATAGCAAAGCAAAAATGTCTATCAATGCAACTTTCATGAAGTAAAATCAAGACGTGTTACATTCACAAAAATTTGATTCATTTATTTGTGTCCATGGCATGAAATTGAACTTTTTTTCATGCCTTGAGCACGAATGTCATTTTCGTGTCACCCAGCACAAATTTCTATAAATAGTTTTTCGTGTCCGTGGCACGACTTTCTTTTTCGTGTCATTTTATGTTTTGTTTTCTCTTTTTTCCCCCTACTTTTAAACCATTGTCGCTTTGGGTTGGAGTTAAATTTGGGGTTTGGGTTAGGATGTACTTTTATGTATTGGTTTTTACATGTTTTTTTTCCGCTTTTAAAACTGTTCTCGCCTGGAGTTGGGGTTAGGGTTAGGATGTCTAAAAGTGTAACAGAAAGTGATTCTAACCCCAACCCCAAGCGACAATGGTGAGAAAATAGGAGAAAACTATGAAAAAACAATACATAAAATGACACAAAAAAGATATTTATGCTCAAGGCACGAAAAAAGTTGAAATTTGTACCATGGACACGAATAAATTTAAATATAAATATAATTAAAATTTTACGTCACTATAACAAGACTTTCCGTGAGATCAGTTTGCCCTGACCGACTGTGAACAACATGAACAGGACTTCACATAATGTTTACGTTGCTAAGGGTGCTGCGCAGTGATACACAAAATCATTGGGTGCAGTGGTCACAGCTGTGTTTTATCGTAAATAAAATACCATTTTTGACCAATCAGAATCAAGGATTGGAACTAAATTACAAGTCGGAAAAACTAAAGTTGTTCTTTCTCCATGATAGAAAGAAGTTGATGAAACATTACTCACAAATGTGTGGATGGACCACGTAAGTGTTAATTTAAATTTTTCAATGCACCTTTAATATATATGAAAAAGTATATATGATTTACACTATGTGTCTGTATGTGTATCTTTCTTGTTTGTTGAAGGGCTGGGTCGATTATAGACTAGCATGGGATGAATCAGAATTTGATAACATTGCAGTCCTGCGACTCCCTCCCAGCATGGTGTGGTTGCCAGAGATTGTCCTTGAAAACAAGTAAGCTACCTGCTTCAAAAGAACCATATTATTTTCCAAAAACAATTATTTCTCTTATAATTTTACCTTTTTTTTATAATAGCAATGACGCCCAGTTCCAGGTTGCCTATTACTGCAATGTCTTGATCTACCCCAGTGGATTTGTGTTCTGGTTGCCTCCAGCTATATTCCGGAGCTCCTGTTCAATAAACGTCAACTTCTTCCCTTTTGATTGGCAGAACTGCTCACTTAAGTTCAGGTGAGGTGTTTTTATATGTCTATACATTTTAATTAAATGTAGAGTTATTACAGAGCTTTATGGCACCCTCAACACTCATTCTGTTTCATTTAGCTCATTAACATACAATGCCAAAGAGATAAGCTTACATCTAAAAGAGGAAAACGACACTGGAAAGATTTACAAGGTAGAATGGATCATCATTGATCCGGAGGGATTCACAGGTAAGATCGGACACAAAAGCATTGTTTGATTTATTCTGCTGCTGCAGTTGGCTAGAGCCTCTCCATCTCCTGTCTCTCGCTCTGTGTCACAGAAAATGGTGAATGGGAGATCGTTCACAAGCCTGCCAAGAGAAACACTTATAAAAACATTCCAATGGAGAGCAACAAGCACCAGGATATCACCTTTTACCTCGTTATCAGACGCAAACCACTTTTCTACATCGTCAACATAATCATCCCCTGCATTCTCATCTCTTTCTTGGCCTCACTTGTCTACTACCTGCCTGCAGACAGTGAGTAGTTGGCAACCGAAACGTTGCTGTAATGATGTGGTGTCATTGTATTAATTTGTTAATCAGCCAACATAAACAGTAACACGTAACATCTTTATCGCCTTTAACTGAATCAAAGCTCTAAATGTTTCCAGGTGGTGAGAAGATGACGCTCTCTATCTCCGTGCTGTTGGCTCAGTCTGTGTTTCTACTGCTGATTTCACAGCGTCTGCCTGAGACCTCAATGGCTGTTCCCTTAATAGTCAAGTATGTTATTATCACCCAGATATCATGAGTAATGCACTAGAAGTCGAAAATCTCCCTATTGACACCAATAATGAAACCAAAGCTTTGAACTTTAAAATACGTTGAAAAAATGTAGATTATAGGTTAGTGTTGTTTCAAAACATAGTTTTTGCATTAACAAATTGTACAATGTTTAAAATCTGTTTATGAAATGGTATGTTTTCGCAGGTATCTGATGTTTATTATGGTACTGGTCACCATAGTTGTCCTGAACTGTGTCATTGTGTTAAACCTTCACTTCCGGACCCCAAGCACACATGTCATGACCGAATGGACCAAAGAGGTCAGTCCCATATTTTCACCCGTGTATGGCCCTAGTCCTTAAAGATAGGAGAAAAAATTTAAATAATGAGCCAAATGCTATATGTAAGACAGTGGTTTTCAAACTGGGGCCGCGAAATGGTGCCAGGGGGGGCCCAGTTTTATGACATTTTATGAAATACATTAATTTATCATGAATTCTGTGTAATTAAATCTAAAAAAATAAGGCTACTAACCAAAATAGCACCTTTTTTTGTATAATTGAATGTTTTATTATTAAAATGTTGAGTTTTAGAACAGTTTTTTGTCACAAATTTTCTTTGGGGGGCCGCGAAAGAATGCACCGTACACAAGGGGGGGCGCACGCTGAAAAGTTCTTTTTCTGCCTCAGTTCTTTTTGGAGCGCCTGCCACGCCTTCTTTTCATGGCCCGTCCTGCTGATGACAAGCCCGGTCCGGAGGGAGCGTTGCCACGGCGATCCAGCTCTCTGGGTTACATCGCTCAGGCCGAAGAGTACTACAGTGTGAAATCCCGCAGCGAGCTGATGTTTGAGAAGCAGTCGGAGAGACACGGCCTCACTGCTCGGCCCACCCCAAAAGCCAGTCAGTCCCAAATGACAAGCATGAAACATCTGAATTTATGTTAAGAGTTTTCTAAATTAAATTACCTTTGAACATTTTTTCCAGCGTACACATCCGATAATGAGTCTGAGGTATCGGATCAGCTGTACAATGAGATGAAGCCAGCTGTGGATGGAGCCAATTACATCGTTAAACATATGCACGACAAGAATGACTATAATGAGGTAAGATAAAAATTATAAATGTTGGGGAAATTTTGGTCAATTTAAATAACAGGCAATATCACAAATTTTCTCTTTCGATCTTAAAAAATATGAAAATGTACACTCACCTAAAGGATTATTAGGAATACCTGTTCAATTTCTCATTAATGCAATTATCTAATCAACCAATCACATGGCAGTTGCTTCAATGCATTTAGGGGCGCGGTCCTGGTCAAGACAATCTCCTGAACTCCAACCTGAATGTCAGAATGGGAAAGAAATGTGATTTAAGCAATTTTGAGCGTGGCATGGTTGTTGGTGCCAGACGGGCCGGTCTGAGTATTTCACAATCTGCTCAGTTACTGGGATTTTTACACACAACCTTTTCTAAGGTTTACAAAGAATGGTGTGAAAAGAGAAAAACATCCAGTATGCAGCAGTCCTGTGGGCGAAAATTCCTTGTTGATGTTAGAGGTCAGAGGAGAATGGGCCGACTGATTCAAGCTGATAGAAGAGCAACTTTGACTGAAATAACCACTTATTACAACTGAGGTATGCAGCAAAGCATTTGTGAAGCCACAACACGCACAACCTTGAGGCGGATGGGCTACAACGGCAGAAGATCCCCCCGGTTACCACTCATCTCCACTACAAATAGGAAAACACGGTACAATTTGCACAAGCTCACCAAAATTGAACAGTTGAAGACATGTAAATGTTGCCTGGTCTCGATTTCTGTTGAGACATTCAGATGGTAGAGTCAGAATTTGGCGTAAACAGAATGAGAACATGGATCCATCATGCCATCATGCTACTTCCAGCAGAATAATGCACCATGTCTCAAAGCTCGAATCATTTCAAATTGTTTTTTTGAACATGACAATGAGTTCACTGTACTAAAATGGCCACCACAGTCACCAGATCTCAACCCAATAGAGCATCTTTGGGATGTGGTGGAACGGGAGCTTTGTGCCCTGGATGTGCATCCCGCAAATCTCCATCAACTGCAAGATGCTATCCTATCATAATTGGCCAATATTTCTAAAGAATGCTTTCAGCACCTTGTTGAATCAATGCCACGTAGAATTAAGGCAGTTCTGAAGGCAAAAGGGGGTCAAACACAGTATTAGTATGGTGTTCCTAATAATCCTTTAGGTGAGTGTATGTCATGTCATCTCAAATGTTTTTTCTTCTAAACGGCATTATGCTGTGCCATATAAGCAAAATAAATTTTGAATGCCATTTCATTTTCATGTTTTTGAGTTTTATTATTTCCCTGGGACAAAACTCAACCATACATGTCTACCTCAGGAAAAGGATAATTGGAGCGGGATCGCCAGGACTGTGGATCGACTGTGCTTCTTTGTGATCACTCCAGTCATGACCATAGGAACCATCTGCATCTTCCTGATGGGAATCTACAACCAGCCACCATCTCTGCCCTTCATGGGAGACACGTTCACCTACACAGAAGAAAACAAGCGTTACATATGACTTCTCTATTGTATAGCCTAGCAATGTAGCTTATGAATAATATCCTCAGCATTGAGATAATTATAAGGAAGAGCATAGCATGAAACTTATTTTGCATAAACGTACTTGCTTTTAGGCAATTTATGCAGGTTTGACTACTAACATTATGAATGTTGTTTAATAAGTGTGTTAAATAATTTTTTTTCTTTCCTGAGAAAGGGAATAAAATAATATTGCTTGCATTTTTCTACTGGGTGTATCTGTTATCAGATAAATAATCTAAAAGCCATTTTGCTGCTGTGACACAGGGGCGAGATAGCACAAGAGAGAATTAAATTCATCCAGGAGACCTTTTACATAGAGGAGGGTAGAATTGGCTATTTTAAATAATAAATGGAGTTATAAATGGCACAGCTCACCAACTTGAAAGTGCTTGTCTATTACACAGTTTTATTATGAATAAATTATAAGCAATGTGCTGCGTTGTTTCACAGCTAGAGTGTAGTATTGCACTCCAGATTTGTCAACCTTTCATCCGCCTATTTAGCACAGTTGTGTTTTAAGTGCTAGAGACATTCATAGAGATTCAACATGAAAGAAAAAAAATAGGTTTGATTTTCAAGGGTTTAATGGGCTTCGCTCAACTTCTGGGTCTAAATCACATCTGATTACGTAAGTACATAAAACTTATATAAAAATACATGGGAAAATATAGAGAAAATGTCGTAATATTGAAAACAAGTAGATTTAGTGTAATGTTCCATGCAACATTGGAACGGACACGAAAAACTATTTGTAGAAATTTGTGCTGAGTGACACGAAAAGGACATTCATGCTCAAGGCACAAAAAAGCTGAATTTCGTGTCATGGACACAAATAAATAAATAACATTTTTCGTGACTATAACAACACTTTCCGTGAGATCATGTTCTTATATTGTTTCCAAGGTGTTCACAACTAATCACAACCCTCCATGTGATATGAATTTGCATAGTTTGCATGCGAAATATCGGCTTTGTCCAAAAGCTTACGCCTCATTCAGACCACCAGCGACTAGCAATAGCAGAGCGACGCGATCTCATTTATTTCATTGCAAGCTTGGCGACTTCCGCCGACACAAGCGAAAGCGACACGAGAAAGTTAAAGGGGGGGTTTAATGGTATTTCAAGCGTTCTGACTTATTAACACAGTTATAGGGCCCTATCTTGCACACGGCGCAATTGACTTTGTCAGTGATGCATGCATCATTCGTATTTTGCACCGGCGCACAGCGGGTTTTTCCCTCCACAGACACACGTCGGCAAACTAGGGAATACACTTGCACTCCCTGGGCGGTTCAGCGCAAAAAAGAAGGCGTGTTCCGGCGCAAACCATCCCTGATGCTATTTTGCAGTTTCAAAAAACAATTGCGCCAAAAAAAAACTAGTCTAAAGTCAGTGGCGCGTTGCGCGTGGGTCATTATGCTATTTTAAGGCCGCATGCTTGACCATAATTTATAGCGTGCACAACACGCACACACTTTGCTTATCTAATCTACACAGATGCAACAATTATTTTTGCAAATCATACATTATTACAATAAAAAATATTAACACATGAGATAGAAATCATAGTGGTGAGCATTGTGGTGATAGTTTTTATTTATTGTGTGGCTGCGTTAAAAAATTCTCATGCAAATAACGATTAAAATATTTTCATACGTTTGTTGTGTGGCTGTATTATGTTTATTTTATGTAAATAATAATTAAAATGTTTTCATAAGAAACCTTAATGTATATGAATGAACTTGATTTGTAAGTGTACTTTGGGGTTGGACCGATTTCAAAGCCCCCAAACCCTTTCAGCGGTGAGGGTGGACGCAGCGATGTTCTCTGCTGGCTTCAGGTCATGTGTAGAGACAGATCCACATTCCGTTACACGGCGTGCCCGATTTATGCTGACAAGCTTGGGTTTTCCTCGTCTCCTGACATCATTGTAGCGCTTGGCGCGACGATGGGGATGCCAGCTGATGAGACATTTGTGGCTATTTCCTCACACGCCTGTTTAACCGACGCTGATTTGGGCGGGTTTCTCCCGTCCCCATACAAAACAACTTCTCTGTCTTTGACTGCTCTTACAAGAACGTGGGTCTCCTCGGCTGTGAACCGCTACTGGTGTGCGCCTGGTAAATCCGTCATAATAATAGCAACCCGCCATGGAACTTGCGCCCTTGCGTTTAAAGGGAATGTTGGATAGCGTTCTGATTGGTTTATTTGACGTTACGCCCAAACCACACCTATGAATAATGAACCTACTTCATTGGCGCAAAAGTTATTTCTCCCGCCGGGAAAATAGCAACAGCACCCAAGATCCGCCCACAAAGTCACACTTGCGTTTCAGATCGTTAAAATAGGGCCCATAGAGTTGTTTCCTCATGCCCCGGAAAACCCCGCCCACCCGTCAATCAGCGGGAGACGCTAGAACTTGCAAACATCATATCACGCGACACAGCTTTGTTTTATTTCAAAACTCAACAATGGCACGAAAAAAGAAGTGTGTTTTTGGATGTAAGGAGAGGAAAGCCAGACTTATGGAAACAATGGATATAGTTTATTATCCGGGGTAGCAGCGGAGTTTTGCGTGTGTGTTTGATGGGCTGGATTTTATTGAAATTCCCAACCGGGTCATGAGTTGCATGCGGTAAGTAAGACTTCTGTCTTATGTTGGAAACAGGCGCTTGCATATTATATAAATGACACGAACATGTAATGAATCATAAGTTATTATAAGTGCTGTATAGTATTGCATGACTCGTACTCGCTCCTCCCGCGGTATAACTCCTCCTTCTTCATTTTTTCGTACGTTATCGGAAAGATTCGTTAAGCTAATCTTTCTTTCATAAACCTGATTAAACTAAAGACTCTTCAAAGATATAAAGGATGTCATACTACTCTATAGGTACTCCAGATTAACATCAGAAATGCAGAAACAGTGTGTGTTACATGAGCTTTAAGAAAATGTTATGCCAATGATGAGCGATTTTCGGGAGCGACTGGAGCCAAGCAGTGGAGTTCACGTCATCTTACTCTTGTCAGTTACTGGAGTGGACGGTATTTATTTGTTTATGACAACCATATTTAGAAACGCCTCATTGAAGCGTTGGTCTTTAGTCTGTTGAACTCTGACCTGTGAATTCATATCACATGGAGCATTATGACCAGTACAAAACCAGTATTTCACTATGTGACCTTTCTCCCTACTGAAAAGCACAAATAGATGAAGTCAAAGATCATATTGATGAGCTGCTCTCCCCGGCAATGTCCGACAAATACTCGCATGCTCAAAGTCTAGTGTGCCCATGGCTTAACTAGCCTTCAATCTTGGAATGCAGCATTCAGAGGTCACAGTCTTCAAAATTGGGACGCATAGTAATGTGTCAAAATCTCCAATTGTTTACATCCGATCGCTTATGTGGTCACCTGAAACGCTAACTTCCTGGCGCTATTATATTAATAATGCCTTTCAAATCTTGTAGCATGATGTTTCAAATTTGAGGAAAGAAAATTTGTCAAGATTTCACATTGTCTTCTTTAGTGTATCTTGTATTTTCCTACCATCTGAGTACAGATCCTTTCCTCCAGTTTGAGCACAGTTTAAATAAATCTTCAATAGTCCTGAGTTATTAAGTGAAAATACTCAGTGCTGTGTCGTACTGGGCAAATAATCTGGAAGTTGGTAGTAACTTTGATCGATCGTCTCTTTAAAATCCTGTTACTGTGGTCAACACAAATTGGCCACGAGATTGGATCTGAAGTCTAAACCGGAGATTAATCCAGAGTTGTTGACAGTGGGCTGAGGAATGGATTTGTGTCTCTACCACTGGGACCCTATACCTCCTCTAGACAATTCTCCATTGGTCTTGATAGAACAGCCTAATGGCCTGCAATCGCTCTGTTTGAGAGTGTTTGTTTTGCTCGGTGGAAAAGACCATCCATCAGCGGAGTGGTTATGCCATTATAGCGAGAACTCAAAAGAGGGTTTAGACCAGCGGGACCAACAAAACTCATTGTGTAGACATTGTAATGGTACTGAAGCAATGCCATGTATCTGTACTTGAGTGTTGTGGCTGATTTGTTAGCATGTGCTGTAGCTTAACAAGGTTAAGACGGTGCACAGACTTAAATTGTCCTGTTTGTAGACGCTTTGTTTAAGGTTGGTTTAATCCCAGGGAACACACATAATGATAAAATACATACCTTGTACTGCACTGTAAGTGGCTTTGGATAAAAGTGCCTGCCAAATGCATAAAATGCATACATTTCTTGCCACTTTTGAAGAAATTGTCTACTCAAAAACATTAAACATTATTAACATGTTTACGAGTTAACTCGTCAATTAAGAGAAAAACCCTTTCTGCAAATGATGTTTCCCTGACAAGTTTTTACGGCAACCTTTACTTCCATTAATATCCACTAGGTGGCACTCTTACCCAATTTATGAAACACTTAAGCATCTACTGATTCAAAAATACTCAAAACTCAGTGTATGCTTTGATCATAGTACTGAATCTGATTGCTAACAAAAGTCCTTTACAAAAATGCAGTTATCTCAGCTTTTTGCTTAAATTTTTTTATTTTTTAAGAAACCTACCCATATCTGAGAGGTGATAAAAAGGGTCTGTTTTTTCATTTGAAAGCTGGCAACTTTATTTTAAAAACGCTGGCGGGGAAAGGGTTAATGTTGTTACAAACTTTTTCACAGCACTTGTTTAAAATCATAAACTGTAAGGCTTAATAATCTACATATGTAATTATATAACATCTAATATTATAACAACTTTATATTAACATGTAAGGCAGTATCTATAAAGACTTTCCATATTGTTGCAGTGTAATATTTAGACATTTTTCAGAAAAACTTAATTTTAAAAGATAATGTTATAGACAGAGACATATTTTTGTGGTCATTAACTCACAAGTGTGGTCCATCAATACCAGGTGGAATTTTGAAAAAATGTAAAACGACTTCAGTATAATTTCACTTTAAACTAGTGCTGGGCATAGATTAATCTAGATTAATCTCATACAAAATAAAAGTAATTTTTTGCATAACATATGACTTTGTGCTGTGTGTAATTATTATGTATATATAAATACACACACATTCATGTATCTATTAAGGAAAATTGTTATGTGTATATATATTTATTTAGATTTTTAAATATTATATATAAATAAATAAACGTTATAAACGTTAAAACATTTCTTAAATGTATATATGTGTGTGTGTGTTTAAATATACATAATATTTATATTATGTATTCCCAAGTTCACATAAAATCCCCGGATGTGTTCTTGATCCGCCCATTTTATCGAGGATGCATTAGAGGAGACCATAGATATGACTTGTGTGGACTTATGACAGCGAAGTTTCCCAGAATGCATTTCGCGTCAGAAGTTCGTTCTTCCGAGTCTGAACTTGCAAGTCCGAACTAGGAAGGACACAAGTCCGAACTTGGCGTACTTCATTATATGTTTATGTGTTGCTAAGGGTGTTGCTAAGGGTGCAGTGATATTAAATAGAACCGTTGGGTGAAGCGGTCATAGCCATAGATATGTATATAAAGGCTAGATGGCTCAAGGCGGAGTCCCTAACGGCATCACCTGGCGGCCATCTTACGACAGGGCGCTCGCTCACTCGTAGCATTGAGTTTAATGGTGCAGGTACTTTTAAATGACCATAACTTGCTCAATTTTCTACCGATTTTCAAACGGTTTGGGTTTTTACAAACGTTATTAACGTGGCTATAATTCTGGATGCTTTAACATGTTTCATGAATTTATTTTTTATTTTTAGTATAGGTATGCAGTGTCATAGGTACATCTTTGACGTTTATAACAAACCAAACCGTTTGAAAATCGGTAAAAAATTAAGAAAGTTATGGTCATTTACAAGTACCTGCATCATTAAAACTCAATGCTACGAGTGAGCGAGCGCCCTGTCGTAAGATGGCCGCCAAAATGCGGACGCTGCACTCAATTGACCAGCAGCGCGGACGAGCCATCCAGCCTTTATATACATATCTATGGTCATAGCAGTGTTTTATTGTGAATAAAGCACACCTATTGACCAATCAGAATCAAGGATTGGAACTAACCGTTTTATAAAACACTATTAGCAACGGGACAAAATTGTTACTTTCGTCCCGACAGGATCTCCTCACATTTAAACCCGATTTACTTTTATTTTGAAAAAAAACTCAACTTCAGGATGTGTAAGAGCACTAAATAACTCGTAGATTGATCAGTATTGTTATGAAACACAACGCGTTATAAGAAAAAAATGAGGAATAGGAATTTACTTATGGTCGAAAACACCTTTCGCGGAAAACGGTGAGTAAATAACGCGATATTTGTCAGGTCTGTCATGGGTTGTGTGCCCCGGTTCTCCGCTATTTTATTATTTATTTAAAATATGATAAATAAAATGCTCAACATGGGTTTTAAAGCCATGGTTGGGTAAAATATGGTAAAACCCAACAGGTGGTTTATAATTTTTTTAAATGAACCAAGAAACGGTTTATTTATATTTAACCCAACCATGGGTTGAAACAACCCAGCATTGGATCATATAAATGCAGTGTTTGGGTTTGTCCATATTTCACCTTTTTTCATGTGAACTCTCGCCTTCCCCTCTTCCCCTATGGTGCTGTATAATATCTCCAGCTTGTTTTTAATGTTGAAAGAAACTTTTTTTATAAAACAAAAATCATAAAAAAATCTTTTTAGTCCAATCCCAACTATTCTGATGGCATATGATCATTATTGGGCTGCCATTGTTTAGCCTACAGTAGTAAGAACTGAATAATGAATCTTTAAACTTTCAGTTTTTTCCCCACATAGTAAATAATGACAATTTTTGTACAACACCGGATCAAACTCTGTCTGATGCTTATAAAGCAAACACCTGCAGTGTGCCAACCCTCTCAGCCCATATGAAGAAGGAATCACACACGGGTATCTTGGTGCCACACACAAATATTCCATGCAGCTCTGTTTATTGTGGATAAGGAGCCGTGTCTCAGCTGTCAGACAGCACTGCTAACCCACTTCATTTTCCAAAACAACATACGCTCCATCTTTCCCTTCCAGAAGACTAGAAGAAGCAGCATGGATAGGGAATAAATTTAATGTCTCTACATCATCTAGGCCGGCAATAAAAAACCTTAGTTCCTCCCACTCGAAAGCCGCCTTGTACTCTAAAGCTGAACCCCTTCCATCTGGAGGTGTTTGTTTACCACCCTGTTTGCACAGCAAAAGCAGCATAAGGAAACAGAGCTAAGTAAATCTTTCTGTCTCTTCTTCTCTTCCCCATGGAAACCACAATGCTTCCCGGGTTTTTTTTTTTTTTTTGCAACTCTTGTCCCAGAACAAAGGATTAGCTTTTGTTTTATATCTAAAACTATGAAGCTTTATCTCCTGCAACATATGTGACTATAGCATTTTAAAATACTTTATCTGCTAATAACATGTAAGGTACACTCTAAAAAATGTTTAAAATATTTGTAAAGGGGCCATGGGATGAAAATCTGACTTTTTCCATGTTTAAGTGCTATGATTGGGTCACCAGTGCTTCTATCAACCTAGAAAATGTGAAAAAGATCAACCCAGGAACTTAGTTTTGGTAAACCATTCTCTACAAGCACATGAAAAAATAGATAGTTGAAATGTGGTTCTCCTTATGATGTCATAAGGAGCTCTTATTATAATAATACCGCCCCTTAACCTGCACTATCCAATCACAGCACTGCCATTAAGTGCAGAGAAAAATAGAGCACAATTGAGTTTCAATTGTAACCAACCGCTCATTTGCATTTAAAAGGACACACCCAAAACGGCACATTTTTGCACACACCTACAAAGTGGCAATTTAACATACTATAATAAATTATTTATATGGTATTTTGAGCTAAAACTTTACATATGTGCTCTGGGGACACCAATGATTTATTTGACATCTTAGGCTATGTTTATATTAATGCGTTTATCCTTTAAAATGCGTTCCTTTTGCTACGTTTACGCCTTTCATTTACACCACACCACCGTTTTCGACCCTCATAAATGGATTCGTTCACAAATGCTGCGGACCCTGTTTTAGTTTGAGAACTCAGACATTTGTTGCAGTGTAAATGAATGTAGACGGAGTCTTATGTAAACGAACAGCTGATGTTAACGTGACAGCGCATCATTTTCAAAGTAAAAATTATTTTTATTCAGGTAAATGGAGGTTTGCAACGGAGGTTTTGCCAAAAATAGTAAACATCTACCAACCAGCTATTATAAACGCTATATGAGATTGTTTTAACATGTATCCTTATAGACGGGGATGCACCGATGTGGAAATTTTGGCCGATACCGATAACCGATAACTCTTTAAATTTGGGGTCCGATAACCGATATCTATAGGCCGATAAATATTCATATTATTTTTACAATGAAAAACTCGCAGACCGCGGACATCTTGTCTTTGCGGTAGACTAGCATACTCTTCTTAAGCCCGCAACACGTGTCATCTTCGTGCTATGTCACAGAAAGCACCAATCAAAACTCCACATGGCCAGCAATGAGCAAGTGAGGTTCAACAAACCAAAATAATCCATCATTTATCGGCTTTCATTTATCGGCCTAATTTTGCTATCAGACCGATAACCGATAATATTAAAAATAAGCAGTTATTGTCCGATAACGATATGTCGGCCAATATATCGTGCATCCCTACTTATAGATAATGTCTGTTTTATATTTATGTTTGAGGATTGTATGGTTTGAATATTGTTGTTATGTTGTTTATGTTTTGTTTAATATAGTTAGCTTATTACAAATGATAGACTGTAATTTTAAACGCCATATAGGGCGTTGTAAAGGGTCAGACACTATTTTTGAGTTTAATTTAAGTTTTGTTTGTTACTTTAAAATGAATTTCGTTTCATATAATTTGTCTCTTAATTTTAATCGATGTTTTGTTGATAAGTTTTGTGAATATAAATTAATAAAAACAATAAAATCAACGTCATATTAATATTTAGTGCTCGTTTGCCGATTGCGCTTTTTGCTATTTCTGTGTTGCTAGCGAAGGACGTGCACGGACCTTGCACACTTTTAAAAATTAACCTCATATAAATTTATATTAATTAATTGCACACTGAACAGCGACAGGTAAGGAAAGAAAAGTTATTTGGTGTTTACCTCTTATTATGTTTGATTGAAATTTTTTTGCTTCAAGTTCGCTACTGTTTAGTACTGTTCACTCAAATGCTTCCTTTTTATATCATAAAGATTTTTCTGTTTGGTTTATAACATCAACATTAACCTATTAATCATATTAAGGGGGGAGCTGAAGACTTTCCCAATAAAATTTTTATAGGTTCAAAAATAGTGTCTGTTGTAGTTGCCGGCAAAGTATCCAGGTATGAATTTTTGTCAATATCGCACACCCATAGGCTGCATAAATGCGCAAAGGTAAGCTATTATTAGAGTAATAAGTTATTTTACACTTTTTTTGCGCATGCCCAGTTACGTGATTGGTCATGTTTCATGCGTTTGTGGTCGTGTATTCTGGATGAAGATTCTTTTTAAAATACCAGTATAAACGAGGATCATTTTCATTTTAAAATGCCGTTTTAAAATGCAAATGCTCTAATGTAAACAGGCCCTTAAAAAAGTCTTGTGCCATGGCCCCTTTAACTCATGCTGGGTTGTTTTAACCCATTGTTGGGTCAAATATAAACACTTTCTGTGTTAATTTCAACCCAGCGTTGGGTCAAAAAGGGACAAGCTTGAAAATAACCCAGTATTTTTAAGAGTGAAGCATCCATAAAGACTATAATGTTAATATTTAGAGTATTTTATTTTATAGAAAGAAAATCAGTTACACTCTAAAATCTAAAAAAAATCTTTTGGGGGGTTATTTTCAACCCCAAAAGTTGTTTCAATAGTTGTCCCTAAACAACCCAGCAGCATAGGTTCAATCACAACCGCTTTTGACCCTACACTGGGTAAAAAATAACCCAGGATTTTTGTGTAAGCACTTTAAAGAAACCATGGTTGAGTAAATATGGCCAAACCCAACAGCTGGAATAAATTATATTTGTCTCAACCATATTTGTCTCAATGACCAACAATCCAAACAGTTGGTTTTGTCCGTATTTTACCAATCATGGGTTGAAAACAACCCAGGATTTGTGTGTTTTACAGCTCATGATTATATGATATAAATCTTTTACATGTGTCTCTGCATGACCAGCAGGGTGCAGACTCCCTCAGATGTACTGAATAAATGATTTCTGATTCAAAGCTGTTACGGTCACACACACCTCTCATACAACGGCACATTAGGCATAAATGTCCACCCAGGACAAAAAGCAATGCTTTGTTCTGCAAATGAATCTGACAGCTTCAGTTTTCTTGGTTTAATTGTCATCTCCCTGTGTGATTAAGGGTGTGTGTTTGTGGGGTAGAGCCCACTGATCAGTGAATCTATGGTGAAGTTTTTGTATGATTTATGCCGACATACTAGGGCCTGATCTGGGCCTGACTCCAGCCTCCATCTGCTCGGCTTCTGAAGTAAAGATGAGTTGGAGCAGAATAGGCAGCCAGGATGAAGGCCAGAGATGATGGTGAACTGGTTAAAAATGTCCTTGTTGGACGGTTACACCACTTCAGTTTATAAATACACAATATTTTCTTCTCAAAGCAGTGCTGTTCACAAGTGTGACAGTAAACATGCTGGATTTTCTCAGGAATGTCAAGTTTCAGCTATTCACTGTTCAATTGCTTATTCTGTACATTGCTTTAAAAAATGGTAGGTTTTAACCGTGGTTGGGTCACTAGGTTAATTTAAACCAATGGTAGGGCTTGTCTATATTTTACCCAACCATGTGTTGAAACAACCCATATACACGATATGCAACTTTGTACTTGTCACCTAACCTCGTCCTCAAGTCCTACATCTAGTGTAAATATTACCCCTGTAAGCATCAAAGCAGTTGTAAAGCAGGGCGAACCAGCGTGCCCTCATTAAAATGAATACAGCCGAAAGCCTTTTATTCTCGTGGGAAATAAACCGAGCGCGAGTCAAATTCACTTTAGCGCACCACCCACAAGAGGAGCGCGCACCCAATTGAATCAACGCGTTCAGAAGCGACGTTCACATACAGTCCCCGTGGGTACTATTTCTCTATGTCTTTACTTCACATACCCACTAGTCTGAAAGGTAGAGACCTCAGAAGAGACTGCAGTTGGTGCATGGCATGAAGACGCGTTTTGGGGGGACTCGCTGCGCATGGCACATTACGCCTGGATCTGAACCGAAAGGGGCATCAGATCTGGGCTCTCATAGATATGGGTGTTAAGAATGACAAGCGGTTGAGTTTGCAGGAGTAAAGCGTCGGGGCGCGCATTCCTGGTCTGCGTTAGGGAATGTGGTGGATCTCCTTTGGCGCGACGCTTTCGGATGCGCGATGCTGGATGAGATGAAATCCCGGGCCAAGTCTGGGCGCTTAACGTGATACTACAGATCCGAGCTCCCTAAACCAAATCGTCTGCACCTCGCACGTTAAAGGGGATTCCGCGGAAAGTTGCGCAATGGCTCTCGTCATGGAACCTGTTAGTAAATGGAGCCCCAGTCAAGTTGTGGACTGGATGAAAGGTACGTGATACGTGTTTTTTTTTTTACCTAAACCGCAAAACCATCATTTACAAATCTAATGGCGCAGGGCAATACAGAACAGGTCTCGCTTTATTTAAATGCTATGTCGTTTACAATGCAGCTGAAACAATATCTTTAGGTATTTGTGTAATTTTGTTATTATTCCAAGCGCAGACACGAACAGGTGTTTGATAACGAAACAGGCCAACAAATTACATGTTTACAGCTACTTTCAAAAATCATAATAATTAAGCTGCACTTTATTCATATAGAAAATATACACATCTAAAAATAAAGGTTCCTGTCACGCTGTGTTCCATAAAAACCTTTAAGGTCCACAGAACCTTTCTGTTGCACAAAATGTTCATCCTTTTGTAGGGAAAAAAGGTTTTACAAACTATAAAAACGTAAGAAAGAAATAGTTCTTAGAACTTTTAACTAAAAGATTTTTTATGGAACCAATAATGACATCACCACGATAGCACCTAGTACAGTGTTAAGAGTGCAGGACCAACTCAAAATGCTGCACATAGCTGTACACTGCCAACAATGCTGAGCATCAATTTAAATATATGCGTCTATAATAAAAATCCATATTGAATTTAACGTAGGGTACATCCGCATACACAGTAGGTAGCTAAAGAAGTGAGGGAGCATCTTTGATAACGCACCGCGCGCGCGGAGGCAGAGGGGCAATTACGCACCTTCTCTCTGCTCTCGTGGGCGTGGGCGGCGTGTCCAGATTCGTCATCACAATAACAAATCGAGCAGTGAGTTATCAAGGTTGTATCTCAGAATTTGAGCGTGTCTCAGTGGGATAATGATTCACAGATCTGTGATATAAGAGTTGATGGAAAATTGTTTCATTTCCATATCCAGTCTTAGAGCTCATGTGTAATGATGAAGTTATGGAAATATGTCTGCTTATGAGAGGAAGATCTCTGACATTAGATTTTTCTCATCTGCAAATTATGAAGCTTATGAAAGCACCATATCATGATTTCACAATGTGTTGTATACAAAACAGTTGGCTAACTTTTTTACAATGATTATAACAATCTCCTGCGATTTATTTCTTAAATTATTACATTTGGTTTCTTCTTCTCATAAATGCAAATGATTACAAGTTTACCTGGAACGGTAAATGAAAAAACAAGAACGTTATGTTACAATTTTACTTTTTTTATCAGTATGTGTGTTATCTAGGAATGGAACCCATGACTTTTGCGCTGCTAACACAAACCAGTTGAGCTACAGAAACACTTGCATCTTCTTGTATGTGCACTGGTTAGAATCAGCTGATAGTCTAAGCACGAAGGCCTTGAAAAGAATTCGCATTTGCCCTTGGTGGCTCTAGTTTTTGTGATCACATTTATTGATGTGCTCTTATTATAAGCTTTAATTCCCTGTCCAGCCTGAGCTTATGCCATAAATTGTACCTAGATGATGCATTAGTGGCTTAATACTACTCCCCCCATCACACACACACTGTCCTATTTATCACGATTATAAGACTATAACCTACAAAAGACAGAGCTGTGGTGTTTCACCTGTTTGTGAAGAGCAGATTAAATGAATAGCACAGCTAATGCAGCTTACAAAGAGACAGGATGCAGCTGAATCGGTCTGGTTTGAGATGAGTTAGTGTGTTCGAGGGGTTCATGGTTACATGAGATTTGGGTCAAGCTGTATTTGTGACTTATAACAAATCTGTTTTCAGTTTCTGACTCAGAGAATTAGTGAGTGTTTTGATCGATGCCTGTATGTGCTTGCGTACGCCCCTGGGCCTACACATTACGTTCAGCACCCCCTCTTTAAATGCCATTATTAACGTCTCGCTAATGCCGGAATGGTATATTGGTGTTCCGAAGGCTGCCTGGAGTAGCATAAACTCATTTACTTTGGAAATCAGCAAGGCATTCGGAGAGGTCCATTGAATTTTTTTCATTGGATGATTTTGAGTGATCAAAATGTGCCACACTTATAGAGTCATTCGTCACGGTAGAACTCAGTACTAACAAAAATTCAATGCAACTAGCACCTAAAATGAATTGTGTGTTATATGGGTAAAAATCATGCAAATTTGCAAAGAAAGTGTTTATTTTTGAGCCTTTCTGTAAAACCCACTTTAAAGTCTTAATCTAATTTTAAGACGAGTGGTACCCTTTCAAAAAAGTGCATCTTTGCAGCTAAAGAGGTCATATGTGCGTATTGGTACCAAATGTATGCATAACCTTTTAAAGGATACTGCCCCAGTGACAACGTGGGACAATTTTTGATCCTTTTTATTTTCTGACAGTGCAACAGGTCACTTTTTTGAAAAAGGTAGTTTTAAAGAAAGACTACTTTCTTATGGCACTTTTCCATTGCCCCATGGTTTGGTTTGGGTCGGGTCAACTTACTTTTGGAGCTTTTCCACTGTGTGCAGTACGTAGTACCCAATACTTTTTTAGTACCACCTCGGTCTGGGTTCCAAGCGACCCGAGCTGATACCAAAACGTGACGCGAAAACACTAGATAACTGATCGGTCTGAGAGAATCGTCGCTACCAGCGTCATCGCTATAATGTGAAATATTAGCTTTATCTTCATGCTAGCTTGCGCTATCTCTAGTAAACCTGTTGTCAACTGTGCTTTGCTGTAAGTTCCCAAACTCCCTTTTACTGATGAAAAACATCCACAGGTTGTGAATTAGGAAGGAACACCATAACAGTTTTTTTCCAGACTTGCAGTTTGTGACGGCATATTTGTGACACGCACGTCCGCATATACACTCACCTAAAGGATTATTAGGAACACCTGTTCAATTTCTCATTAATGCAATCTTTTGTGTGCGGAACATAATATGTTGTGTGTGTTTCCACACAAAGATATTAAGTAGTGGAAGTCTCCACGTTCAGTCTTCTGTCAAACATGTAACATAATTTGGCCCGCAGAAAGATTTTTATTTACTTAGTTGTATATTCGTTTGATTATTGATGTAAACGTTTATGGGGTCGCTTACTTGTCGCGTCTAAATGCCTTCTGGAAGGCATTAAACTTTGGTGAAAATCATGAAAAATGCTGCCGCGGGTTGGGAACTTTTTTAAAAACGCTAGCGGGGAAAGAGTTAACGTACTAACACACACTTACACACCAAAGGAAATGTAAAATCTTGAATCGGATAACATGTGCTCTTAAAAGTGATAGTTCATCTTTCAGACGAACACAATCTGAGTTCTATTAGAAAATCTCCTGGCTCTTCCACGCTTTATAATGGTAGTAAATGGTGCTACTGATTTTGTAGTTCTCAATTCAAATGGCTATTTTTCTTACAAAATCGCATCGATTGCCCTCAGAAGGCTTTTATTACCCTATTGGAGCTGTGTGGATTACTTCTGTAAAGGATGGATGCACTTTTTTCAGTAGCACCATTTATTACCATTATAAAGCTTAAAATTACATTTTCTAATATATCTCCAAATATGTTCGTTTAAAAAACGATGATGTGTCATATATATCTCAGATGGCTTGAGGGTGAGTAAATCATGGGGTCATTTTCATTTTTGGGTAAACTATCACTTTAAACCTGTCCAGGGTCATACTGTCATTACTGTGCATCTAATGAAAGACAATTGAAGTTGATTATTGTTAAATGGAGGGCTTTAATGCTCATAAATAAATACATTTCTTTTGTGGAGCCTCAGAGCCCTCACGTTCAATACACAGCGGTTAGAAAAGATACAGCAGGACATTTAGTGGCCAATCGGCTTGTACCCTAGAGACCTACAAGATATAATGGAACGATTTGCTCTGCTGTGAAACAGCACATCCTCAGTCATTTGCTACATATTTTTGCATATGATCATTTACCAAGGTCATTCATAACACGATTTAGGATACTATATGTATAACAAGATATATAGGTTCAATGTGCATTGATCAAAAAGAACTCAGAAGGCAACAGTGGGAGACATGGCCGCAGGGTTTCTATGGTCGTGTGTCTGACTTCTCCTTCCTCTTGATTAGCTTTGTGACTGCAGGGCTTTAGATGTAATCGTGCTCTATCACATCACTGCATCCTCGTGGATCCCTGCTTTCTACATCTCTGTATCGGTGGCCTGCGAATGACTTTTCAAAAGTCCAAAATATACCTTAAACGATAACCACTGTAGTACATAACAAATGGGTATATTATCTAAAGCGTAATATTTGAGTAAAGCATTGTGCAAGCAACACTAAGGTTAGGAGTTTAATTCTGGCAAATATATGAATGTAATTTTGTTACTATGAACCATTTGGCATTAATTCTTAATAGGTTTTTTATTTGGATAATTAGTCATTGTGTGCTCTGTAAACACAGAAAGTCTGTTGATGGTTGGTGCACCTTTCATTTCAACTGAGCTGGGTGCTCATGCACAGATAATTTAAAGTGAGTTTACCTTCATTTATATTCAGATGTGATTTTCGAGTAGATGACTTTGCAATTAGTCGTTTGATTTCAACATCCTGACCCATTCAGGGTTTTTTGCATGCTTGTGCACACTGTAGGTAGGCAATATCGATTGACGAAGGTAATGAGCAGTGTTGGGGGTGACGCATTACAAGTAACGTGCATTACGTAATAATTTTATTTTTCTGAAGTAACGAGTAAAGTAACGCATTACTTTTTAAATGTACGTATTAATATTTGAGTTACTTTTTTAAAAAAGTAATGCAAGTTACTTTTTTAGTTTCATTAATTTGATTAAAAAATATGTACTGGATTAAACTAAACACATTATGCACTCTATGCGTACACGCCTGTGTGGGAACAGTTTGAGTGAGAAACTAAGATAGCAGGCAAGAGCTTGACATTTTTGTGATAAAAAATGTAATTTTTGAATGCAAAACTTTTCAGTCATAAAAAGGCCTGAAAGAGATCAAGCCTCAGCCAAGAAAAAGTAACGCAAAAGTAACTAAAAGTAACGTAAACATTACTTTCCATGAAAAGTAACTAAGTAACGCAATTAGTTACTTTTTTGGGAGTAACTTAATATTGTAATGCATTTTTGAAAAGTAACTTTCCCCAACACTGGTAATGAGAGCCTATCACTGCATCATAAAAATACTAGCTCTCATACAGGTTTGTAGCTGTCCATTATATTTCTCAGTTGCCCCTCACATTCATGCCACACCTAAAGACCTCGGTGAGAACATGATGAGCTGAAGGGAACTAAAAGAAATGCTGGCTTTGAAACATTTGAAGCTTTAAACTGTTTTCGCAATTGGACAGAGTATACTGTGAAAAAGTAAGTTACCTAAATGCCTTAAAATGTTTAGTTTATTTAACTTAAAGGAATATTCCATTTTCTTAAAAGAAAAATCCAGATAATTTACTCACCACCATGTCATCCAAAATGTTGATGTCTTTCTTTGTTCAGTCGAGAAGAAATTATGTTTTTTGAGGAAAACATTGCAGGATTTTTCTCATTTTAATGGACTTTAATAGACACCAACAACTAAAGGCGGAGTCCACGATGTTTGAAAGCCAATGTTGAAATTTGAAATCACCTAAACAAACACGCCCCTACCCCAATAAAATCTGGACCTTCTGTTGATAGACCCGCCCCACACATACGCAACCCGGCAAGGATGTCGGTTAGTAGACACGCTCCTTACTGCTGATTGGCTATAAGTGTGTTTTGGTAGTCGGCCCGTCTCCTTTTCCAAAGCGTTTTTCAAACATGGTGGACTCCGCCTTTAACACTTAACTCAAGACGTAACAGTTTTTTTCAACGGAGTTTCAAAGGACTATAAACAATCCCAAACGAGGCATAAGGGTCTTATCTAGCAAAACGATTGTCATTTTTGACAATAAAAATAACAAATATACACTTTTAAAGCACAACTTCTCGTCTAGATCCGGTCGTGATGCGTCAGCGTGACCCCACGCAATACATCATGGCGTCAAGAGGTCACAGACGACGAACGTGAAACTCCGCCCCAGTGTTTACAAGTGTTGAGGAAGAGGACCGTTCCTACGTATGTCAACCAGTGCTTTAAGTGGGCCGGAACGCGCCGGTACTCAGTACCGCCACTTCTAAAAATAGCTCTTGAGCGTACCACCACCTCTCCCTGAGCCCAGAACGGTTTTTTAGCGTACCGGAACGCTCATTTGCACATATGTTTAAATCAGAGGTTTTAATTCTTTGGCTGCGCTGCCGCTTTTCAGAGCGCTCTTCACAATGTACACTTCCTAATTCGTCCCACCGAGAGCAGAGACTACATTACCCATACACCCTTGAGTTTACAAGTTAAAAGCGCGTGCGTCGCCTTTGCTGTCAGTCAGCCTCAATGTGTTGTGGAGAGGTGTGACTCTACCCGTCAAGTATCCCGTTTTGGCCGGGAAAGTCCCGT
Source organism: Misgurnus anguillicaudatus (assembly GCF_027580225.2). Lineage (NCBI taxonomy): Eukaryota > Metazoa > Chordata > Actinopteri > Cypriniformes > Cobitidae > Misgurnus > Misgurnus anguillicaudatus. The sequence goes on along the minus strand of NC_073361.2, from coordinate 23,301,688 downwards.
ATTTTACCCTTCTTTCCCGCCATCCTCCCGTATTAGTATTTTCCCTTAAATCTCCCGTATTTTATCCTCCGTAATTTCGCACGCAAAGGTTGTGATCTATAAAAAGATCCTAAAGATCGCTAAAGATCTCTGATTCCGCTAATCCACTTCGTGTTTTCCCGCCCGCTTCGCAGCATCTCTGTGTGCACTCTCTGCCTGGACGACAGTTTCTGAAGTTCGTTGCATTAACAGGTAGATTTATTACATTATATCAGCTGTTAAACCGCAGAAATACTCATTTGGAAGTTTGTTTATGTATTTTTAAAATGTAAAAGTGCTAACAGCTTAGCAAGCAAACAACAAAAAAATATCCACATTCTTACTTATCGCTTGTCTAATGGATTTAATGTTCCCGATCAGATCTAAGTTAATATAAACACTAAATTTGTTGTTGTTGGCACACTTTGTAGGCAAAAAATACAAAAAACACAAATGCCTTCACAAAATAAAGACGGAAAGGGAGGCTGAAGGCAGTTCAACATTGCAAACATGGATTCAAAGATCCATCAAGCCAGCAGGTAAATCATATTGAATATTTTTTGTCACACTTTAATTCTTGTTATTATATTTCCCATTATAATCACTTGTCTAAGTTGATGCTAGTAATATAACACATCATATTTATAATAGTTTATTAAAACCATACTAATAGTACCATCCCCCTTAGTGCCCTTTTTGGTTTGGGACACTGCCCAACGAAATTTCAATGAATTTTAACGACGCACACAGTTTTACCACCCGCAAAATGGAAAACCATGGGAAAAAAATAAAATGATGACTTTCTAGTTTTAAATTGCTAGTAGGCTATTTTGTTATTCTTGAACCCATAGACATGGTCTTGGTGTCATTTTAAAGTTTTTGTTTTTAAGCTCTTTCTATCTGAACAACTAGTTTTAGCATTTGACCATGCTGAATTTTACTTATATATCTACCTTTTGCACATTTTACGTATGTTCAATAGCTATTTCTAGCTCAAGCAAATCCACAAACTTATATAAGGATTTATTATTTTTTACCAGGTCATCTGTTGACTGCTGAATATAAAACCCCTTCAATATAGAAGTCCAGTCAGCAAAAAAAAAAAAAAGAAAAATAGAGTACCGGCACTTCTTTTGGGCCACTTAAAGCACTGATGTCAACTGATAATAATTAATGTCTTTGTGTCAGTTTATTGTTTACAATGGTCCGCAAATGTGCGTTTTATATATGTAACACGTGACCTCCCTATGTCACTACGCATTTATGTTAGGTCGCGCTGGACCGGATCTAGATGAGAAGTTGTGCTTTAAAAGTGTATATTTGTTATTTTTATTGTCAAAAATGACAATCGTTTTGCTAGATAAGACCCTTATGCCTCGTTTGGGATCGTTTATAGTTCTTTGAAACTCAGTTGAAAAAAACTGTTACGTGTTGAGTTAAGTGTTAATTGTTGGTGTCTATTAAACTCCATTAAAATGAGAAAAATCCTGCAATGTTTTCCTCAAAAAAATAATTTCTTCTCGACTGAACAAAGAAAGACATCAACATTTTGGATGACATGGTGGTGAGTAAATTATCTGGATTTTTCTTTTAAGAAAATGGAATATTCCTTTAAAAATGTTAGTTGACTCAAAAAAGTTGTATAAAAATTGTTGAAATAACGTTTGCAGTGCAAAATATTTATTTAAATATGTAATAAAAATATTTATTTTTTAATTTTTACTTTTTTTTTACTTTATCTCATGTTTATACTTGATCTCATGTTGCAAATTTTTTTTTAGTAATTTTTATTCTATAAATCATTTTCTCATCCACATTTTTCCTGTGAAAAAAGCCCATGTATCTGTTTCTTCCTACGTTTCTTACTTTTTGTGCTTTTTTTACATAAATGTTGCGTATAAACTCTTCTGGTTGCTACGGTTTATCAAGATCGCTTGCCAAAATGCATTCCAGGGAACAGAGAAGTAAACATCTGTTTGGAGGCCTGACTTTGATGGTAATGCCGCCATCTCTGTAAAGATTTTGGTGGAGCTTTTTGGCTGAAAGAACCAGCATCTGTGCGTTCCCAGTTATACTATGGTACTCGTCGTGCCGTGCTTTTGTGGTTTGCGGTTTAACTGAAAGGCAACACTGCTTTTTATGGTGACATTGCCTCAAAGCGAGTTTTCAACACAACCACATGTGTTCTTGTAGCTGAAATCGTAATGGGTGGTGTTAGGTATGCCAAGGTCATGGGTTTAACTTCAGGCAACAAAAGATGATAATATTAAATGCACTGTAAAGGCTGAATTATACTTCTGTGTCAGAATTGTCGCCATAGCTACACTATAGCACTGCATAGCCTGATGCAGGCCTCTTCAAAACAGAACATGTAAAAATGTATCTGCCTACTAGCGATCTGCATGTGTAGTTGCACATCGACACCAATGACGAGTTGGTATATAATAACGATGTATAAATAAAACTTGATTTGTGGCCTACACCGTAGAGACTACAGCATAGGTCTGACGCAGAAGTATAAATCAGCATTATTGTATATGTAAACCCAATAGAGCCATCATATACGGTCTAGGCACTGTGCAGGTCTATAATGGTGCTTTTCTATTGCATAATACCCCATGGGTCGGGTCGTGACAGCTCACTGTGGCTCGTTTAGCTTGAGTTTAGTACCACTTCAGAATGGGAGGTATTATGGGCATGTCATTATATTTGTGCTGCCTACTGCTGTGACATCATACAAAAAATGGGAGCGAGCAACAACGAGGGAGCATCGTTGGAATGCAGTGTTTCCCATACATTCATTTATCTGTCAGTCCATCACGAAATTAAAATTGACCACCACAAATAGATGTTTGCACATGAAAGTCATGTAAATAGAATGCTTTGCAAACTTTCCCAAAAGACTAGTTTTTTAGGTATTGCTTTATTATAGCTCTGGAGATGCTGTTTGGTGGCTACTGTAGGTTGTTGCTTACTGGGCCAAATCAAAAGAGCCAACCCCTATATCTGTGATATTTGTCCCTAGATAACTGCTCAAGTCCCTTCTGCAATATTAGTCTATTGATTTTTAAAAAATGTTTTATTGTTTGTCAGAATTCTGCTGTGAATGTAATAACAAACCTATCTCCTACAAACGGCACAATCGGATGTATCATTAATGTATATAACATAACAAAAATGTGGGCTATATAAAGCAATAATAGTAATGTGTAGTATTTGTTGTTGGTAAAAAGTTTTGAATTCTCAGAAATTTGTAAACCTGCCACAAAGAAGGTCCATTTGTGACATATACCTCTTGGGTAAACATGCAAAACCAGAAGTCTTTAACCTTTCTCAGGTCAAGAACCCCTTAAAGGGATAGTTCACCCAAAAATAAAATTTTTGTCATCATTTACTTACTCTCATTTTGTTACAAACCTGAATACATTTCTTTGTTCTGTTGAACACGGGAAGATATTTTAAGGAATGTTTGTAACCAAACCAATCAGAAGCCCCATTGACTTCCATAGTATTCTTTTATCCTACTATGGAAGTCAATAGGGCTTATGATCGGTTTGGTTGCAAACATTCATTAAAAAAATCAAACTTTGTGTTCGTCAGAATACAGTAATTTGGTTTGTAACAAGAATTTTCAATTTTGGATGAACTGGCTTTACATACTTTGTTATCATGAGTTAGATTGAATATAATAAAATAATAGCTTTTGGCATACCACATAATAATTAACTGAAAAGATTAGAGATAGACCGATATATTGGCCGGCCTATATATCGGGCCGATATTTGCGAGTTTTATGTGTATCGGCATTGGCCGATACGTGGCTGCCGTGTTCGCCGATTTTTTCCCCGCATTATTTACAGACATAGTGCTGGAAGCCGCAAGCGATTGCAGGTCATGTGAATAAAAACAACCAACCTTTCCATGACAGCATCGAAAGCTCGGCCTAATAGCTGATTATAGCTGAACAAAGCGGGTTTTAATTCTCATCTCTATGGGGCAGTTTCCCGGACAGGGATTAGACTAGTCCTAGACTAAAATAAATGTAAGAACTGTCCAAACTAATAACATCTCTTTTTAACATATCTTAAATTACATCAGTGTCCTGTGTTTTGCCTCAACATGGAAACAAGTAATGTTTTTAGTAAGGCACGTTTGGTAAAATTAGTTATATTTCCTAATTAAACTAAGCTCTAGTCCTAGTTTAAGGCAAGGCAAGGCAAGGCAAGTTTATTTGTATAGCACATTTCATACACAGAGGTCATTCAAAGTGCTTTACATAGAAATGAGAAAACAATAGTTCCTGTCCGGGAAACCACCCCTATATATATTTGTAGTAGTAAAGTGCTAGAAATCTATATCCTTTGCTGATAGTTCTATTTGTTAAATATTGTTTTTTTTTAGTTCAATAAATGTTACTTTTTTAAATTGAGACTTGTAACATTTGGCATCATCATTGTGTCATTTTTATGATGTAAATTGAGTGAGCAAAAGCAGTATTGGCTCCAAATATCGGCTCAAGAAAATGGGCAGCCTGTATCGGTCATCGGCTAAGGCTGATGAAACAAAAATCGTCATCGGCACCGGCACTGAAAAATCCATATCGGTCAATCCCTAGAAAAGATTTTAATGTGGGAATTTTTATAATTATTTACATTTTTTATTACCGTATTTTCTGGACTATAAGTCGCTCTGTAGTATAGGTCGCATCAGTCAAAAATGCGTTTTAAAGAGGAAAAAAAACATATATAAGTTGCATTTACGTCACATTTATTTAAAAAATGATTTCACAAAATCCAGGCCAAAGAACAGAAATTTAATCTGGAAAGCCAAGTTATTAAACTTAACAATAGCACAGAATAGCAGGCTAAATAGATGTTCAAACATGTTAACGTAACATAAACAGTTATTTACACAATACTCAATAGCATACAGAACATACCTAGGAGGCTTAATAGGCTAAATTAACACAACAGGCCAAATCAAGTTTAAAAAGGTCCCGAAGTCATTTCACATCACTGAATCCATTGAATTACATAAATACAGGAGCAGGATAAAGCGGACTCTCGCGGCTGTATACGGTAACGGTTTCTCTTGGTTCATATAAAATAATTTTGACTATAAGTCGCACCTGACTTAAAGTCGCAGAACCAGCCAAACTATGAAAAAAGTGCGACTTATAGTCCGGAAAATACGGTTTTAGGATGTAAATGCATTTTTGTTTGATGCCTACAGTACACTGTAAAAAAATCTGTAGAAATTACAGTGTTATTAGCAGCTGGTTGCCGGTAACTTACCATAGATTTAAATTTATTTACATTTACACAATTTAAAGTTATTTCCTGGCAAGAGTTTGTTCAAAGTTAAATACATTTTAAATATTAACAAGTCTTTATCTTTACAGAATAAAACTATACAATAACAGCCTCATGCAAAGCATTCTGGGAACCAGAAATCATCATCAACCTTTTTCTGTTTTTTGCTTCAGATTTTGTTTCCCAGAATGTTTTGCTTGATGCTGCTATTTTAGTTTTACTCTGTAAAGACAAAGACTTGGTAAATGTTTAATGTTCATTTAACTTTGTGTGACGAGACTGACAGGTTAGGTTCCATTTGCAACTCTTTATTGATGTTAACAAATAGCAAACAACAGTAATCAATGGGCACATCCAAGTAATCATAAACGTAACAGACCAGGGTCGGGGCAGGCGGCAATCAATCATAAACGTAATCAGTCCAAGATCGGGGCAGGCAGAAAGCAGTCGTAGTCGTAATCCAGTCCAAGTTCAGGGCAGGCGGCAAGAATCAGTAAACCAAGAGACAGTCCAAAATAACACCAGGAAATCGAACACGGGTACACACAGGGAAAACGCTCAGAAATGCTGCTAGGGCAAACAAGACTTCGCCAAGTACAAGTGGCAGAGTCCCAGGTTAAATAGACCCGCTGATACGCTGCAGCTGGTGTGTAATCAGCGGGTCACAGTGCATGATGGGGAATGTAGTCAGTATTCGGGTGAATGGGAAGTACCGGGAGCGTTGGCGCTGACATCCGTCACAGAGCCCCCCCCCTGCGAGCGGCTCCAGACGCGGGAAGTGTTCTTTCGAGGACGACCTCGGGGACGAGGGGCAGGTTTATCCGGGTGTAGTCTGTGAAATTCATGGATGAGGTTGGGATCCAAGATGTCGTTAGCGTTCTCCCACGACCTCTCCTCGGGACCATACCCCTCCCAGTTGACGAGGTACTGCAGGTTGGAGCCCTGACGTCTGGAGTCCAGCAGCTCGCTGACCAGATAGGCCTCTTCTCCGTCCACCATGATGGGAGGGGGCCCTGATCCTCCAGACTCTACAGCCGCTCCCGGGTCCTCGGCAGGTTTTAACAGGGAAACATGGAAAGTGGGAGAGATACGGTAATTAGGGGGGAGATCAAGACGGTAGGAGACAGGATTAACTTGTTTCAAAATTTTAAAAGGACCAACATACCTGGGACTCAACTTCTTGCAGGGGAGACGAAGCTTCAGGTCTCTGGATGAAAGCCACACCAACTGACCAGGTTCGTAGTGGGGTTCTGGGGTTCTATGGCGATCTGCTTTTTCCTTGACCTTCCTGATGGCTCGGGACAGATGGACATGAGCTTCTTGCCAAGTTTCCTGACTTCGGGTGAACCAAGCGTCAATGGCCGGGATGTCTGCGAGTTCTTCATCCCAGGGAAAGATAGGCGGTTGGTATCCCAGGACGCATTGAAATGGAGTGAGACCCGTGGAAGTTTTCTTAAGTGAATTCTGTGCATATTCCGCCCAAGGTAGGAAGCGACACCAGTCATGCTGATTCTTGTGACAGTAAACTCTGAGAAACTTAGTTAATTCTTGATTAAGACGTTCAACTTGACCATTAGATTGTGGGTGATAACCGGATGTAAGACTGATGTTGATGTTTAGAGCTTTGAAGAATGCTTTCCATACCTTGGACGTGAATTGCGGTCCCCGGTCAGATACAATGTCCTCAGGAAGTCCGTAATACCGGAACACACAATGCAGCAGCTGTTCAGCGGTTTCCATGGCGGATGGCAGCTTGGGCAGAGGGATAAAACGACATGCTTTAGAGAAACGATCAATGACAGAAAGTACCACTGTGTTACCATCAGACCTGGGCAGATCCGTCACAAAATCCACTGCTATGTGAGACCATGGTCTCTGTGGGATCACAAGGGGTTGGAGGAGACCAGCTGGGTTCTGGTGTGGGGTTTTACTGGCTGCGCAAGCCGTACAGGCGTTCACCACCGCGCTGACATCAGGTAACATGGACTGCCACCAAAACTTGTTCTTCAGCATCACCAAAGTAGAGTTAATGCCCGGGTGCCCAGAAGAGAGAGATGTGTGTACCCATTGAATGACCTGCTTCCTGTGAGATGGAGGAACGTAAGTACGGTCTGCAGGGCATTCCGCTGGTGGTGGGTTAGCATTGTTGAGTTGATTTATCTCTTGCATTACATTCCACTGAACAGGAGCTACAATGAGGGAGGGTGGGATGATGGGCTCGGAACAAACAGGCTGGGGTGAAGAATCAAAGATACGTGACAATGCATCTGCTTTGGTGTTTTTGGATCCAGGTCGGTATGTGATAGTAAATTGAAATCTAGTGAAGAACAGAGCCCACCTTGCTTGCCGGGTATTGAGACGTTTGGCAGATTGTAAATATTCCAGGTTGCGATGGTCTGTGAGAATCAGGAAAGGGTGTTTGGCGCCCTCTAGCCAATGCCGCCATTCTTCTAAGGCCGCCTTCATGGCCAAAAGCTCCCGGTTACCCACATCATAATTTCTCTCAGCAGGATTCAGTTTTCTAGAATAGAAAGCACAAGGGTAAACTTTGCCTGGGTTACCTTGTTTCTGTGATAATATCGCGCCCACTCCAGAATTCGAGGCATCCACCTCGACTATGAAAGGCTTCTCGGGATCTGGATGATGTAGAATGGGAGCTGAAGTAAAACGGGTCTTGAGATCACTGAAGGCAGCTTCGGCTTCCGGGTTCCATGAGAGCTTGTGATTTGACTTGTGCACAAGTGAAGTTAAAGGGCCAGCAACAATACTGAAATTCTTGATAAATCTTCTATAAAAATTAGCGAATCCCAAAAATCTTTGGAGTTCCTTTACCGTAGTAGGTTTGGGCCACTGTAGAACTGACTCCACCTTCTTTTCATCCATAGCCACCCCGTCTGGACTTATGATATACCCCAGGAAGGACGTAGAGGACTGATGAAACTCACATTTTTCTGCTTTCACGTAGAGCTGGTGTTCAATGAGGCGCTGGAGGACAGTTCTGACATGTACCACATGTTGTTCTAGAGAATCAGAATAAATTAGTATGTCATCTATGTAAACAATCACAAATCGGTTAAGCATGTCCCGGAGAACATCATTAATAAAGGACTGGAACACGGACGGACTGTTAGATAGACCGAAGGGCATCACCAAGTATTCATAGTGACCATCACTAGTGGAGAATGCTGTTTTCCATTCATCCCCTTCACGAATACGAATCAAATTGTAAGCACTACGAAGGTCCAACTTGCTGTAGATCTTAGCACTGCGTAGTTGTTCCAAAGCAGCTGGTACTAGGGGTAATGGATAGCGGAATTTTACTGTGATGTCATTCAGGCCCCGATAATCAATACATGGTCTAAGACTGCCATCTTTCTTGCCCACGAAGAAAAACCCTGCAGAGGCTGGTGACGTAGAATGACGTATGAAGCCCTTCTCAAGTTCTTCTGCGATGTATTTCTTCATGGCTTGTTGTTCTGGTTCTGATAGAGGAAAGATGCGTCCTCTAGGTGGCACAGCATCGGGTAACAGCTCAATAGCACAATCACTGGTTCGATGAGGTGGTAACTGTGTGGCTTTGATCTTGCTGAATGCAATGGCAAGATCTGAATACTCGTGGGGAACATTATCAGGTAAACTGGGTACTGGATTAATTTGTGACATGCATACAGAAAGATCAGGTGACTCACTCAAACAGGATTTCATACATTTATCACTCCACTTCAGAATGCTCTTTTCCTTCCAGGAAACAAGTGGATTGTGTAAATGCAACCAGGGGAATCCCAGAATGACTGGATTGTGAGGAGATGATATGACGTAAAAGACAATCTCTTCTGTGTGGTCGTTTTCAGTAACAAGTGTGATGCTTTGGGTGATATGCGTGACGTGACCGGTGCCCAATGGTCTTCCGTCTAACGCTGCGATAGAAAGAGGGGGTACACAAGGGGTTACTGAGATTCCATGAGATTTCACTAATCCCGCGTCAATAAAGTTTCCCGCAGCCCCGGAATCAAGTAATGCTTTGGTGTTAAATTTACTTCGTTGCCATGTCAACGAGACAGAAACTTCCATACATTCAAATGTAGTAGATGGAATAGATGCACTCACCCGACCTAAGCGTGTCTGAGCTGGTCGTGAGGGACAGACAGCCAGGACATGGCCAGCTTCACCACAATACAGGCATAGACGTTGACGAAAGCGGCGTTCTCTCTCATCCGCCGTTAGTCGTGCTCTGCCCACTTGCATGGGTTCACTCGTGTCAGATGAAGATACTAGGTGAGTTGTGTGAGTCTCAAATACATGGACTGGTCTGCGACTACGTACTAAATTATCCACTCGTATAGCCAGCTTGACGAATTCATCAAAACTCCTCCCTTCGTCACGGCAGGCTAACTCGGACTGTAATTCTTGACTTAAACCTTGACGAAACAATGTCTTCAATGTATCTTCAACCCAGTTGGTCTGCGCAGCGAGTGTGCGGAAGGTCAGAGCGAATTCGGCCGCTGAGCGGCGCCCCTGTCTAAGGGAGAGTAGTTGTTCACCTGGGTCTCGACCTCCTGCTGGGTGTTCAAACACAGCTCGCATGGTGCTCTTAAACTCATCAAAGGTACTTTGGTTAAAGTTGCCAGCTGCCCACAATGCCGTAGCCCACTCTAATGCTTTCCCCGTAAGCAAAGAACAAATCAATGAGATTTTACTAACCTCCGTGGTGTAAATGTGGAGTTGCTGGGCGATGAAAAGCTCACACTGCATGAGAAAGCCTTTACATCGATCTGGGGTGCCATCAAACTTTTCAGGGAATGCCAGACGGGGTGTCACTGAAGCCGGAGGCGTGGCTATGGGTCGAGGTGGAGGAGGCGTGGGAGCTGGTGTAGCGGCGTTGTTAGCCGATGTAGCTAAGCTCTGCACAGAGCGAGCTAATTCCTCCGTGAGAGATGTCAGTCGGACTAACTGATGTTGATGAGCCGCCAGGATGTTTGCTTGTGTGGACAGCTCGCCTGTAAGCTGTGCCACGGTTGCTGGAACCTGTGGCGGCGAAGTCTTCTGTGACGAGACTGACAGGTTAGGTTCCATTTGCAACTCTTTATTGATGTTAACAAATAGCAAACAACAGTAATCAATGGGCACATCCAAGTAATCATAAACGTTTAACAGACCAGGGTCGGGGCAGGCGGCAATCAATCATAAACGTAATCAGTCCAAGATCGGGGCAGGCAGAAAGCAGTCGTAGTCGTAATCCAGTCCAAGTTCAGGGCAGGCGGCAAGAATCAGAAAACCAAGAGACAGTCCAAAATAACACCAGGAAATCGAACACGGGTACACACAGGGAAAACGCTCAGAAATGCTGCTAGGGCAAACAAGACTTCGCCAAGTACAAGTGGCAGAGTCCCAGGTTAAATAGACCCGCTGATACGCTGCAGCTGGTGTGTAATCAGCGGGTCACAGTGCATGATGGGGAATGTAGTCAGTATTCGAGTGAATGGGAAGTACCGGGAGCGTTGGCGCTGACATCCATCACACTTTGAACAAAATGTTGCCACTAAATAACATAAATTTAAATCTACGGTAAGTTACTGGCAACCAGCTGCAAGTAACACTGTAATTTCTACAGAATTTTTTTACAGTGTAGTTACATTTTTCTAAATAATTATTTTGCATTTAAACTATACTTGCAGGACCACCGGTAATAGCACCACCATGGGCCCTTAAGGGTCTCCGGATCCTTGTTGCAGACCCACACATTATTTATACAAAAGTGTCTTTATGCTTTCTATTTAATCACTGTTCGGAGAAATGATTGAAAATTAGATTTTTCTTCGGTCGATGCATGCACATACACTATAAGATCTTTCAAATCATTCCCTTTGAACAGAAACCTGAACTAATTTTCCTTTCTTTTACTGAACGATCGGCAGGAGAACCACAAGGATCCTGTCAGAAAGATGAAAGAGTCTTGTTACAATGCTGCTCTCTCTCTCCGCTGTGCACCATCATAATTGATTGTCATGTAAGAAGGTGCATTAGCTGCTTTTTGAGGTCTTTTCCTGAAATTAGACGCTGCCTGTCTCGGCTCAGAATGATTACGTTTGCTTCTTTCTCCAATGGTCAGCATAGGTTTATTTGAGAGGAGAATGTAAAGCACTTATTTATGCATGGTCGAATGAACATTTGTACTCACACACATAAGGCTCTCTTGTCTCCAAGCAAGGCATTTTGGGGATTCCAGAACTGACTGCCGGGTGTGTCCTAAGGGGAGACATAAATATTGTATTTCATATGACATGTGGCAAGGCTGGTGAGGATTTACTGTGTTGTGTGTGTGACAGAAATACAGAAATGTGAGGGAGAGAGTGAAGTAAAATGCACACACACGCACACACGTATGCAGAGCTTGAGCGTGGTGTCCTGGTCTACAGCTTTGAGGGGCGGGCGTGTGGGTGTGTGGCTTGGCTCAGGGCGACTCTTCCCTCCTGTGAAAAAGTGTAAAAGTGCGTTTGTGTGCTGTTAGTGGGTGTAAAGGGTGTGAGTCATCTCTGAATCACTTTATAGAACTGAAGAACTGCAGTATAGAGAGAAATATGCACTCCAGAAAGGTACCAGGTCTGTACAGTACACAGTAAGGGACTAAACCCATTGTGCTCTTGCCCACTTATACCATGTAAAGTTTTTGAATCGTGTCAGCGCTCTAGGGGGATCCTACTAGCACCCCCACTCGTCCCCTTTGGAAGGGGACCAGAGATCTAAATGGCACAAGTAAACAGTTTGCTTTGACAGTCTGCACAATTGCTATTCAATTTAAAGCGCAACTAAACCCCTGGTCAGAGCCTGACTCCACCCACTGGCAATATTTGAAAAATGCAAGAAAAGTGGGCAGATCCCAACGGAGATAGAGGTGACAAACTAAGCTCGTCACGAGTTATTTTTTGGACCCAACATCCAATAGGAAAATTCAACTGCAGTAGCCACCGTTCAACCTGAAGAGGGCAGCACTCAATACGTTTTTACACCATACAGTATATTGTAGTATTGAAACACTTTATATCCAAATGTCAAAACTAAAATCAATGAACAGCATTCATTGATATAAAGCATCATTCTTACAGATCATTAACTAAAAAAAAAGTTGGTTTAGGGTTTAGTTAGTCTTTAAAGACAATTACAAAATTGTAAATAAGAAAAATGTAATATGTAATATAAGCCAGAAATCCTGTCTGTGAATCCAGGTTTAAGTCTCATACTGTAATCTAATTATGACAATAGAAGCATCAAAGTTTTTTTTTAAATTGAGATATAAAAATCAATTAAAAATAAAAAAAGAAGCTTTCCATTGATGTATGGTTTGTTAGGATAGTTTTTTCAATGTGTACAGTAAATCTTTGTACAGCACATTGTGAATGTGTTAGCATTTAGCCTAGCCCCATTCATAGGATCCAAACAGGAATTTATTTAGAAGCCACCAAACACTTCCATGTTTTCCCTATTTAAAGATTGTTACATGCGTTTTACATGAGTATTGTGGCACAAAATAAAACCTGGCGATTTTTGGATAAAAGATGAGAACTATAGAGGGTTTCATCGGACGCACGCGCGCTGACACGATACACGTCTGGATCCGAACATTTCTTCCGATTTCGTTTTTTTAATGGTATGACTAGTTGCTAAACTGATCTCTTGAACAAATGCCTCGTCGAAAATAACAAATGTTTTGGTTTCCTAATCTATGTGTTGTTGTTTTTTTGCTTGTTTTAAAAATAATACTACGTTTAAAGAACTTGTTGTTATTTATTCTTAGCGGAGTTTACCAAAAGTTAGGTGCGGACCATGACAGCCGCTTGTTTATGTTGTTACTGCCGAAACCGTCTATATTGTAATATTACCCAAGGTCGAAGTGCTGGAAACTAAGTGCTCTTCCGCCATACAATACATTTCTCATTTTTATCCACTTAAAAAATCACCACGTTTTATTTTGTGCCACCATACTTACTTGTGTAACTACTCATGTAACAGTCTTTAAATAGCGAAAACATGGAAGTGTTTGGTGGCTTCTAAATTCCTCCCTGTTTGGATCCTAAGGAATGAATGGGGCTAGGCTAAATGCTAACACATTCAGGACATGCTGTACAAAGATTTAGTGCACGCATTGAAAAAAAGATAGGTATGTATTCATTCGTCTAAGTTGAGGTAAAATATTGAAAAACAGTGGTGTTTTCCTTTTAAAATTGTTTTCTTGTTTAGGGTCACATATGCAAGAATATGTAAGAAATAGATTTCACGTTTAACTAAATTGAGGATTCACAGTATTCCAAACTGTACTCACAGTCCTATTCCAAGCGTTTTACCAAACGTGACAGTTTATGCATGTTTAGAAATCAAAAAAGTAAAAAAGTATTATGGAAATAATTTCATAGATTGTTTTCTTTCTCTAATTGAATTGAACATTACCGGCCCCCCATTCTATTGTTGTTATGGGGAGCAGGACCCTCTGCTTCATCTTTATGCTTGAATATCCTTTTGTAAGAGAAGAGTTTATTTAGGTGAATTTTATTTAAGATGAAACCAATCTGTAATTGTGTGTATATTTAGCGATGAATGATGAAAGTTTCATGAACATATGGCTTAACAACAGGATATTGATCTATCTAATGTCTGCTTACTTTCTGTTGTCTGTCTTCTAAAGTCAAATGCAACCATAGTTCCGCTTCTACAGTCCTGTACTGTATTTCAGCAGATACTTGGAGGTCTGGCTCATCACAGCTGGGTGGATCATTTTGAGACAGGGTTTATCTAGCTGATGAATTTCTCATTTCCACAAGTCCCCCCATGGGTTTGAGATTAAGCAGCGGCAGAGGAAGGACGATTCAGTGATGGACACACAAACGTAGATAGACATTTGTAGAGCCTCGTTGCAGTTGGTGACATGACAGAATGGCAAAAGGCCTGTACAGTATGTGTAGGAGTTCACAGTTGATTCATGGGTATTTTAATCTCTTCCCTCTGTGTGTGTTACGCATTTGTATGCTTGTAACATTTGTGAGCAACTAGATAAAATGAAGATACTGCATACTTTCTTTTGTTGAACACTTAAGGTGAATATTTAAAGGGGTAGTTCACCCCAAAATGAAAATTCTGTCATCATTTGTTCACCCTCACGTTGTCACAAACCTGTATTCATTTATTTGTTCTGCTGAACACAAATGAAGATATTTTGAGAAATGTTTGAACCGTTTTTGAGCACCATTGACTTCCATAGTACAGGGTTCCCACGGGTCCTTGAAGTCCTTGAAAGTTTGTGAATCTGGGTGAAAAAAAATCAAGGCCCTGGGAAGTTTTTGAAAATATACATACAAAGATACAGATCATTGAAAGTGCTTAAATCTATTTTATGCAAGAAATTTTCTGGGAAAAAATCCATATTGTTCCCTGTGTAGTGTAGGATTATATCATAAAAAGTCTAGACTTTATAAGCACACGTGCTAAACTGTTCACTTTAAATGCTTACATCTTCTGTATGCGAATGTTGATTCATAACAAAATGCCTTTTTGCATAGTTGTGTTTGACACATGAAAAAGTCTCGGGTTACGTATGTAACTGTTGTTCCCTGAGAAGGGAACGAGACGCTGCGTCTCCCTTGCCATACTTCCTGCGTCCCTGTAACGCCGTCTTTGGCAGTATTTCAGATAGCGATATACTTCCTGGCTCCGGCATCACCTTGTCTTTGTCGTTAAGTCTCACCATTGGTTGAATTTGATATACACATTTAGACGCACTTACCCCTGGAGGCGTCGCCAAAGTGTCACGCAGTGACGCAGCACGAGGTCCCTCGAAAGGGAACTGTAACAATGTATCTTAAAAGGTAACACAATGTAACCTTGCTCTCATCTGAAATGTGTCCCCGCATTTAGTCCTTGAATTTGAGGGTATTGGACCTGGAAAGTCCTTGAAAGGTCCTTGAATTTGAAGTTAACTAAGGTGCGGGAACCCTGATAGTAGTATTTTTCTTATTATGGAAGTGAATGGTGGAATCTTCATTTGTGTTCAGCAGAAAAAACAAGGTTTGTTAAAACATAATGATGAGTAAATCATGTCATTTTTGGGTGAACTATCCCTTTAAAAAAATATCATTCTATTAAATGTAAGAGAATAGGGGCTGTGCATCTCCAAAATAACAACAAAACTGTTATAAGCACCACAGAACACATTATTAAGTCTTTTGAAGTAATACAGTCATGTCGTGAACGCACATACGAACATCTGTTTCTCAGGTTGTTCAAAAGTGCGCACATGCGGTTTCATATGAGTTTTATAATTCTTTACATGCAGTTTTATTATTTTATGACACCTTTATAGCAGACAAAATATTTTCTAAAAATCAGTCAAATGAGTGTGAGACTTCATGAGGGCGTTAACAAAAAAGTGAATATTCATTTATGATGCAAATTATTAATTTCAAATAGATGGGCAATATGTTATGAGTTTCCCATAAAGCCCCGAGCGCTCTGTGCCCTTGAACGGTTGTCACGACAACCCTTTGGTCACCAGGTTTACATAAAGCACAGCACGGCTGCCAGAAATGAGGTTAAGGATGAAGACGGATAGAATATAGAAAGAAGAGTGTGATTAAATGACATTACTTAGTCTCCGTCTGGAACATATATCCATAACTCTAGAGCTTTTTACCGGCAGATGATTTTATATAGGCCTATCACGCAATGATGGGAAGCCGGGGAGGTGTTTATTATGTGTCATATTTTAAGTGCTCTTAGTTTTATACTTTGAATTCTTTGACCCCTCTTTTCTTGGATGTTCCCTGTGTGTTTTTGTTATGCAAATGACCTGTTCCTCTGACAGGTAGCAATGAATAATGCACTATAACACACTGAGCCTGTTTTAATTCACTGTGTATCCTTGTGGCGAGGGAGAGCGAGATAGGTGGTCTGTTCAGTACAGACTGTATGATCTGTAAATAATCTTTCAGGTTCAGTAAGAATAAGAAATTCACCAAAGTGATGAATTCATCGCCTGCTGCGTGGTTGTAAGCAGGGGGCACTGTGTTCACTTCTGTACAGTTTGTTTGATCATTCCAGTGTTAATGCGCTGCTTTTTTGTTGTTGTTGGTGTATACAGGTTCCCACGGGTCCTTGAAATCCTTGAAAGTTTGTGAATCTGGTGGAAATAATTTAAGGCCCTGGGAAGTTTTTGAAAATATACATACATAGATGCAGGTCATTGAAAGTGCTTGAATCTATTTTACGCAAAAAGTTCTGGAAAAAATTCATTTTATTCCCTGTGTAGTGTAGGATGACATCATAAAAATTCTAGACTTTTTAAGCACACGTGCTAAACTTCTCGCTTTAAATGTTTATATCTTCTGTATGCGAAAGTTGATTCATACCAAAATGCTTTTTGCATAGTTGTGTTTGACACATGAAAACGTCTCGGGTTACGTATGTAAATGTTGTTCCCTGAGAAGGGAACGAGACGCTGCGTCTCCCTTGCCATACTTCCTGCATCCCTGTAACTCCGTATTTGGGAATATTTCAAATAGTGATATACTTCCTGGTTCTCGCGTCACCCTGTCTTTGTCGTTAAGCTTGACCATTGGTTGAATTTGATATACACATTCAGACGCACTTACCCCTGGAGGCATCCAAAAAGTGTTACCGCAGTGACGCAGCGCGAGTTCCCTCGAAAGGGAACTGTTACAATGTATCTTAAAAGGTAACACAATGTAACCTTGCTCTCACTTGAAATGTGTCCCCAAATTTAGTCCTTGAATTTGAGGGTATTGGACCTGGAAATTCCTTGAAAGGTCCTTGAATTTGAAGTTAACTAAGGTGTGGGAACCCTGTGTATAATGGTATAACTGTGCGTGTTATAGCCCATGACTGGTATTGTGCATTATCCCTTAACATTATACAACCTTATTATAAACTGTTTCCATAACCTATATGTTTCAGTTGAAATTTGTTGAATTTGTATAATTCAAACTTATCCGGCTTAGTTGCCCGCTGTTAGGATTCGTCAAATTAATGTGAAGCAGGCTTAAATATATTTTCCTACCAAAATTATTTTAAAAGAAGCCAAAGCATCAAGCTTTTAATGTTGCTCAGCAACACCCAAACTGGAAAAGTAGTATTTGATTTGACCAAACAGCAATTTTACCCTCTCAATTCAAAGCAATGTGTAATCACGCCACTCCGGGTTTTTTATGTTCCTGGTGCAGTAGAAAGTGTAGAAAAATAATGTATATTGGTGCATCTCCTTCACAAAGCTTTTACAATCTCTCTCTTTCTTTAATTTCCCAAATCACTTCATGCGGTTGCCCACACATCATTATTAACAACCCATTAACTAACAATTACCTGTTCACTGCACATGTCCAGTCTGTGAAACTGTGGTACGGCATCAGCAGACGTTTCTATACCCCTCAGCAGTCTCTTCTACATTGCATTCAGATTTTGGATCAACAAACTCATTATCTAACAAGTAGCACAGGCACATTTTAATGAATGAGATATTGTTTATGAGCAGTAATGACAGTTATTTTTGCTGTCCTGGCCAATGAGTTGGACCAATCTGTTAATGAGCTGAATGATGATGGTTATGCTGATGGTATTCATTTTCTCACCGCCTTTCATCGGTGTTACATTTAATTAATAGAGGGCAGCTGGTGAAATTACAGAGAAGTGACCCCATACTTTCTTACTCTCTCTCACTCTCTCGAACACATGTTTATCTCACATTTAAATATACAATTTTTTGATAATTATAATTACTATAGAGTAGGGATGCACCGATATACACTCACCTAAAGGATTATTAGGAACACCATACTAATACTGTGTTTGACACGCTTTCGCCTTCAGAACTGCCTTAATTCTACGTGGCATTGATTCAACAAGGTGCTGAAAGCATTCTTTAGAAACGTTGGCCCATATTGATAGGATAGCATCTTGCAGTTGATGGAGATTTGTGGGATGCACATCCAGGGCACGAAGCTCCCGTTCCACCACGTCCCAAAGATGCTCTATTGGGTTGAGATCTGGGCCATTTTAGTACAGTGAACTCATTGTCATGTTCAAGAAACCAATTTGAAATGATTCGAGCTTTGTGACATGGTGCATTATCCTGTTGGAAGTAGACATCATGGGTACATGGTGGTCATAAAGGGATGGACATGGTCAGAAACAATGCTCAGGTAGGCCGTGGCATTTAAACGATGCACTAAGGGGCCTAAAGTGTGCCAAGAAAACATCCCCCACACCATTACACCACCAACACCAGCCTTCACAGTGGTAACAAGGCATGATGGATCCATGTTCTCATTCTATTTAAGCCAAATTCTGACTCTACCATCTGAATGTCTCAACAGAAATCGAGACACATCAGACCAGGCAACATTTTTCAAGTCTTCAACTGTCCAATTTTGGTGAGCTCGTGCAAATAGTAGCCTCTTTTTCCTATTTGTAGTGTAAGTAAGTAAGCAAGCAAGCGAATGTCGGTATTGGGACAGTAATTTTGGATCAGTGAATCCCTACTATAGAGCTATATCCCATATAAGAGATATTTGCACTTTTCGTCCTCTGTGGAGATTTTTAGCTGCATTTAGTGGCGCGAAATGGTGACTTCCATGTAAGGAAACCCACTAAAATGGCTCATTCTAAGGTAATAAAAACAATACTGTTCATTTTGTAACGTCTTTATAGACCACTGATGATATATTTATGTATATTATATTGCATTTCTGTCAACATATCCTTCTAAAAGTTACACAATGCACCTTTAAGGGTGTCCCTAGTTTTCTATTGGAGATTATTTATCCCAGACTTTAACTGCACACAAAAGTTTTGTGTAAATCATCAACAGCATTACTACAGCACAGGCAACAAATTGCCAGTAAGTTGTCTATTACTGTAACAATTTTTGTAAAAAAAAAAAACAGAACACACATTGACTGCGCAACATCGTAAATAGTTTCTCTAACAAAACGCAGCTGACAGTACTTCAAAATATAAAAATCATTCACATTGTAAGTATATCCACACACATACTGTAAGTCCTGGAGTTATGCTGAACGTTATGTTGAACAGCTGGTCTGGCAGAATGGCTGGTATGAGATGTGCCACTGGGCAACAGTGTGCCCAAGACTGACAAATGCTGTTCAACAAGTGCGTTTCACTATAGGGAGTTTGTGTTGTCAACTGTTTGAACTGCACAGTTGTGCACTTTAAGGCAAAATCTCTTACTTTTTATTTGCCTTTATCTGTGTACTTCTACTTTTCATAGCCGCATCTGTTCTGTACAGCTGAGCTATACACACTCTAAAAACAAACAGTGCTATATAGCACCAAAAGTGGTTCTTCGTAATCATAGAAGAACCGTTTTTACTGCTTTATAGCACCAGTGAAGCACCTGTGTAGAACCATACGGGGGCCATAGAGCATATGGTTCTATATAGCACTATGTGGTTCTACACAGGTGCTTCACCGGTGCTATATGGCACTAAAAACGGTTCTTCTATGATTACGATCAAAGAACCACTTTTGGTGCTATACAGCACCGTTTGTTTTTAGAGTGTATTTTTCAAACAACGCTGAAATCATTTCTTATTGAATTTAGGACGTTTTGATTTTGGAAAGAGCGTGCCAGACTCATATAGATCTCAGAATCACTGTGCTTTAGTGAAGTCATCATCACTTTTGATAATAATTAGTGGCTCACAGTTTCAGTATGAATAATTGTTAATCACAAATTATGTTATGTGCACATTTTTGGACAGTGATGTTTGATTTGTGCTGGTGGGGTGTCACAGGATTTTAGCAAAATGTTACAGTAACAGCCTGCTTGTATCCAGGATCTTATCCTAAAGCTTTAAAGAAACTGCAAACCTGACATCAGATCACTCTGAGGAATATAATTATTTTTTCTTGGAAGTAATTAAAATAGAGAGAAAATAGGAAACGCCATTCAAAAGTCTAAAAGAGATTTTAGTATGAACTGAAAACCCAATTTATGTAACATAAGCTATGCTATCGACATTAAGTTACTGTATGTCAGTGGTAACATCTTTACAATAAGGTTGTATTTGTTAACATTAAGGGCCGGTTTCCCAAACTTGGTTTAGATTAATCCAGGACTAGGTTTTAGTTATATTAGGACATTTAAGGATGTTTTTACAAACAGTTTACAAAAAACAATACTTGAGACAAAACAATGGCACTGATATGTTAACATATGTCAGTGCAAGATGTTTTTAAATTAATTTTTCAATATTTCACTATGTTCTTTCCTCAACTTAGACAAATTAATACATACCTATCTTTTTTCAATGCGTGCACTTTTAATCTTTGCACAGCGCATTGTGAATGTGTTAGCATTAAGCCTAGCCCCATTCATTCCTTAGGATCCAATTTAAAGCCACCAAACACTTCCATGTTTTCCCTATTTAAAGACTGTTACATGAGTAGTTACACGAGTAAATATGGGGGCACAAAAAAGTCGCGATTTTTAAAGCAGATAAAAAATGAGAACTATATTGTATGGCAGAAGAGCACTTAGTTTGCAGTACTTCGACCTCCGCGCGCAGTAACATCATAGTATTGTTTATTGCTAATAAACTAATGCAGTTAACTAATGTAGACACATGAACTTTTTAATTGTAGTTCTAAACGTAGTTTCGAGAGGAGCCTAAACATTCAGGTCTGTCAATCATCATTATGGGCGTATATAAGGCAGCCTTCTGGCCTCCGGGTCCAGCTGCAGTTTTTCCGGCATCCCTCCTCCTCCCCATCTCCTCCTTCACTGCTCTCTTTCTTCCTCTGTGCATTTCTGTTGCAAGGGGGGGTTGAACTTGGGGCTCGAGCCCCGGCCTCAGGTTCGCTCTCTCTGAAAGTTCAGAGCTCAGCTGTAGAGCTCCCTTCGAGGACAGCAAGCCAAGTTTGTTTACCATTAATCATTAAGATCTGAATGCGCAGGCGAACTATTGAAAGTGCTACAGTATCATGTCAACAGTTTAATTTTGTTTAATTTAATTTTTTTTTTAAATGTTAAAAGAAACATCTAAGCGGATGCTTAAAACAAAAAAAATTGAATTAAGAAATGACACATGACAAAATACCGCAGTATACTTTATTATTTACTAAATGCTAAAACTATCATGTGGGTCTGCCCAATAACATTTTCCTCTTGGCAGACATGCACCCTTAGAAAAAGGTACAAAAGTTGTCACTGGGGCAGTACCCTTTAAAGAAAAACACCACCGTTTTCCAATATTTTACTATGTTCTTACCTCAACTTAGACAAATTAATACATCCCTATCTTTTTTTAATGCGTGCACTTAATCTTTGTACAGCGTGTCGTAAATGTGTTAGCATTTAGCCTAGCCCCATTCATTCCTTAGGATCCAAAAACAGGGATAAATTTAGAAGTCACCAAACACTTCCATGTTTTCCCTATTTAAAGACTGTTGCATGAGTAGTTACACAAGTAGGTATGGTGGTAAAAAAAAGAACTATATTGTATGGCGGAAGAGCACTTAGTTTGCAGCACTTTGACCTTTGAGGTACTAATATGCACTCTTTAGGTACAATGGTGTAGGTTTTGAAAAGGTCACATCCCAGTAAAGCTCTTACCTTTATTTCTAAGAGTGCAAAGTAAAATCACCTCTCTCTCAACTATGTGAAGTGTTAAAAGATGATGATGTGCTCCACTGTCTTTCACTGTCGCTTTGATGGATGTGACAGTAATAAATACAGGTTGTCAGTCACCATGTACAAGTACAACTCAATGCGCCACAGATCTTGGGGTGAATAAACAGCAATGATTCTGCAGAAGAAAAGATGTTAAAGTACATTTTTCAAGTATTTTGCTGTGTGGTCTTTTTAAGCCTTTTTTTATGACTTAAAACTGGCGTCACTGATGGAGGTTTACTTTCTTTCAACCTGTCTAAGCTTTTGAATGTACTGTCAGATGATAAATACATCTTAATAACACATGACACATCTCCATACTCTTCTGTAGCACACGAGATCTGATTAATATTAGCTCAAAATGTACTGTCTTACAATGAAGTTTGAAAATAGACCAGAATTAGTATACCATCTGGGCTCTTTTGACATACTGTTTTCAACAAACTATGACTTAGAAGGTACTAATCTTTCTCTAGCATTGTACAGCATATTGGATGGATGTTTACTGGGATTAAGCCAAATTGCTGATAGTTTATTGCTGTCTCCATTTGCTTTCTGTCTGTTTACAGGTCTGGATGACTGCTTGCAGCAATATATAAAGAACTTTGAACGGGAGAAGGTGGGAGGCGATCAGCTGCTGAGGATCACCCATCAGGAGCTGGAGGATCTTGGAGTTTCCCGCATAGGACATCAAGAGCTGATCCTGGAAGCTGTGGACCTGCTGTGCGCTCTGGTGAGCCTCCACACTCCTTTACACAAGCGATCCTACATCTGCTGTTCGACACCATATCATATTGACAAAGATGTTGCATACAGAGACCAATAGAGAAAAAAAACACATTCTCAGAAGACCCAAAAACATTGTTTGCTTGAGTATTTCCAGGCATATTGAAAGGCAACATTAAAACAGAGCTGTTTCCCTTTACTCTCTTAATAAAACGTTTATCAGTAGATTTATGTTTGTTTCACATGATTTCACAAATCGACGGATTTCAGTATTAACTTTCACTGCATTTGAAATTACTTCTCTGCCAATGTAACAAAGAATTTTTCCTGAATTTTCTGTGTTGCACCTAAATTTGTAAGTTTAATCAATTTGAAATTGCAAATAATTTAAACTTTCTTGACTAGTGAGGTTATTATAAATTATAAAAATAAAGTTTAATAACTGAACTCTTTCCTCGCCACTGACAAGTTATCTTGTCAATTAAGAGAAAACATTTGCATAAGTGTTCCTGATGAATTTTTATGTTAATCTGCAATACCGCAGATACCCAATACCAGTGACGGTCATTGACTTATTTTTTCGAGGGCGCTCAATGCGAAATTCGTCACAACATGTATGTAGCCCGTCATGTGTGTTGTTCCTTATTTCAAAATATGTGTTCTGCGCGTGAGTTATCCTATGTGCATCATGTGTCTTGTCAAAATAAGTGCCTGCTGCAGATACTCACATAAACCGAGTTTACTGTTAAGAGGGAGTGTCTTGCGTGTATTTTGGGAATGTGAGCGTTTGCAGTAGGCACTTATTTTGACAAAACACATGATGCACATGGTTCACATGACACAACAAACACATATTTTGAAAAGGCAAGCAACACACATGACACTCTGAACACTTATTTTGAATTAGCGCCCCTCGGATGAGCAGTCACGAGCAGCCACTGCCCAATACCCAATTTATGAAAAACTGAAGCCAAAACGTTATTTACTAATTTATACTCTGTATATGTTTTGATAATCATTCTGAATTTGATCTCTAACAAAATTCTTTCACAAAAATGCAATTATTTCAGCTTTTTGCTAAAAAAATATTTTTAAAGAAAAATACCCATATTTAAGAGTTTATAAGGAGAGAAAAAACATAGATAGGATGAAAAATGTTTTCCCCATTTTGTTTGTTTGTTTAGTTTTGTTTGAAAGCAGAGGGTGTTCTTTTATTTGATATATTTGTATATTTGTGTTTATATAACATTATGCTTGCCTTTTCATTGACTTATCTAAAGTGTTCGATACGGTGGGCCATGATTTATTGTTAGATAGACTCAGAAGTGTTGGATTGTCAGATAGTGTAGTTTCGTGGTTTAATTCGTACTTAAAGGAAAGAACCCAATGTGTGCAGGTGCAAGGTATCAAATCTGACTCAAAGGAAGTGGTTAAGGGAGTTCCACAAGGATCTGTTTTAGGCCATTATTATTCACTGTATACATAAATTGTCTTGACTTTAATATTGGAACAGCAGGGTTTCACTTTTATGCAGACAATACTGTAATCTATTGCTCCGCTCCGACAAAACAAGAAACTATAAGAGATTTACAGTCAGTATTCGATATTATCCAGTCATGGTTTTCTATTTTAAAGTTGGTTTTAAATGTCGAGAAAACAAAATTCATGTGTTTTTCCAACTCTAGAAAATCTTTAGATAGTTCTATGGTTCTTCGAACTTTACAAGGAAACTAAATTTCATTAGTTTCAGAGTACAAATATTTGGTACAAATATAAGTCTTGCTTTTCATTTAGTGCTAGGAAGACACTTGTGACTGCGACTTTTTTGCCAATCCTTGATTATTCTTGCCTCCTTAGACGCTGTTTATCATGGTGCTCTAAGATTTGTTACGAACTGTAAATTCTCTACACACCATTGTGCATTATATAACATAGTTTCCTGGTCTTCTCTTGCTGTACGAAGGAAAACGCACTGGTATTTATTGATATACAAGGTGATTTTCGGTCTTATCTCAATGGTATGCTTAAGCAAAAAGTTGCGGGTAACTACTCATTGCGTTCACAGTCTTATCACAGTCTGCATGTACCTCGAGCTAGAACTAACTTGGGTAAAACTGCTTTTAACTACGCTGCACCTTCAGACTGGAATTCACTACAAATGACATTGAGGCTGAACCATTTGATTTCTTTCAGCAATTTAAAACACTGATACATGCATTATAGAAATGTTAAATGAAGCCAAAACATTTCGAATGCCTCGTCATGGCTGGTATAGGCCATTGCCCTTACCCTATCCATGTAAATGAATAAGACGTGAACCACATTTTAAAATAAAATAAAAATTTTACAAAGAAAATTTCTGTTAGTTTTTTTTTGTTTTTAGTCTAGCATTATTTTTATCACGTTGATGTACTTTTAAGAGTTAGTTTTTCTAATAAGTTTGGTTTTAGTTCGTTATAAGATGCTATTGAAAAGGGGTCCGACAACATGATTTGTGTGTCTGTGAATATGGCCGGGACCTTGAACGGCTCCACTTCACGATCACTACTGCACAGACTCTGGCTCCAAAATGATGCCCTCAGAGCAAGACATCAGCGCCCATTTCTGGGAAATTTTGGCTTTATCATCTACAATGGAAATCTATAGACACCTCGTTCATCTTTTTATGATCCAAACCCAGTGGATGATATCAAGTCACACACTGCTTACTTTTAGAAATGTGTTACATTACAAAAGTAATGTTTTGCCAAAAGTCACATAACAAGACACAACTTTGTGGTCTTGGGGCATTTCTGTTGTAGCAGGTGTATAAAACATTATGTCAATGTTAGTAGACGGATAATCAGTGTTGAAATGTGGCTATTGCTTTTAAATTTGTCTTTATGGTCTTAGTACGGTGGCCCTGAAGTGCAAACCACAACAACAAATTACTAAACAACAACAAAAAATTAAAAAACAACAACAAATTAAAAAAACACTACAACAAATTAAAAAACACCACAACAAATTAAAAAACACTACAGCAAATTAAAAAACAACAACAAATTAAAAAAACACTACAGCAAATTAAAAACCACTACAGCAAAATAAAAAACAAATACAAAATAAAAAACACAACAGCAAGTTAAAAAAACACTACAGCAAATTAAAAAACACAACTACAAATTAAAAAGCACTACAACTAAATAAAAAACCATAACAAAATAAAAAACACAACAGCAAGTAAAAAAAACACTACAACAAAATAAAAAACACTACAACAAAATAAAAAACACTACAACAAATTAAAAAAGACAACAACAAATTAAAAACACAACTACAAATTAAAAACACAACTACATTAACCTACCGGAAGAGGTAGGTACCAGTGGGCAACGTGGGACATCGCTGATTGGACGACACTGCAGTTCGTGGACTGCTGGGGCCGGCTAAGGGTACGGTCTGGAAACCGCTAACAATAGTAGTAAGCTAACTTTACATGCACAAGCAACGTAAGCATTACACTATTCTTATTAACTTACTCGAAGGTTGTTGGGTGTCTCCGATGGTATATATTTCTTTAAGCCTTTTGCCACAGCCGCTGCAAAAGTTCGGGGACGGCTCAACCAGTTCTTTTCCGCAGTTTGGGCAAAACATTTTGCTGTCCTTCCTCCTCTCCAAACCACGCGCTACAGGAAGAATATTTTCCGGTTCAAAAGCTGAACTGCAGTGTCGTCCAATCAGCGATGTCTCATGTTGCCCACTGGTACCTACCTCTTCCGGTAGGTTAATGTAGTTGTGTTTTTTATTTGTAGTCATGTTTTTAATTTGTTGTTGTGCTTTTTAATTTGTAGTTGTTTTTTAATTTGTTGTAGTGTTTTTTATTTTGTAGTTGTTTTTTATTTTGTTGTAGTGTTTTTTAATTTGTTGTAGTGTTTTTTTAAAGTGCTGTTGTGTTTTTTATTTTGTTATAGTGTTTTTTAATTTGTTATAGTGTTTTTTAATTTGTTATAGTGTTTTTAATTTGTTGTAGTGTTTTTTAAACTTGCTGTTGTGTTTTTTAATTTGCTGTTGTGTTTTTTAAACTTGCTGTTGTGTTTTTTAATTTGCTGTAGTGTTTTTTAAACTTGCTGTTGTGTTTTTTATTTTGTATTTGTTTTTTATTTTGTAGTAGTGTTTTTTAATTTGCTGTAGTGGTTTTTAATTTGCTGTAGTGTTTTTTTTAATTTGTTGTTGTTTTTTAATTTGTTGCAGTGTTTTTTAATTTGTTGTGGTGTTTTTTAATTTGTTGTTGTTGTTTAGTAATTTGTTGTTATGGTTTGCACTTCAGGGCCACCGTATCTTAGTCTTAACCAGAACATTAATGCATGTTGCATCCTTAAGAATTTTTTTTTAAAGGTCAAAGGAGACATTGATGGAGATTAAAGCAGATATTGATCGAAATTGGCTGTGTTTTTCCATTATCTAGCAACTAGTTTTCCCTTTAATTTGGTCTCTCTCCCTCATTTCTCTCGGTTGTGGTATTAAAACAATGACTTACCAGCCCACGCTTTCAGAATGTCAGCAACATGACATGAGGGAACCGACGACAGGATGAGTGTGTTTATCATGTCTGTGTGAGCTGTCTCGCATGCAGCCCATCGTAACCTGTATCCCTTTTTCCTTTAGTTCTTACGTTTTGCATTTTTCACCGTCTTTACTCCTTTCTCTCTAGTAGATGTGTTTTCGGTGCCCTTTCCTGAGTTGGTAGGGTTTAGCGTATGAGGTGAGAGATTTCTAATACAAGGTGAGCTATAATGAGCCTGTGGTTTGTGAGAGTGATTGTGAACCGTTGGACTGTGCCGTTGACATTTAGTAGAGCGTTAATCACAAAAGGACGACTGATCTCCACACACCGATTCTCGATCATAGCTGCTGACATTCATATAATGGAACATGGTGTATGTGTGAATGCTAATCTGCATATGGGTGATCGTATGATTCCAGGTATTACATTACGTTATTCTGCTTTTTTCAGATTTTCGTTCTTCTTCCTTCACACTTGTAAACACTGGAATGGTAGTTTTGCATACTTCATGCGTGACCTTTCGACATGATTACGTAATACGTAAGGTCATGCTGGTGCATCACATGGCTAGTGCAAGTCGAGAAGTTGTGGTTTAAATGTACATATTTTTTAGGGGTGCATTAAAAATTTCGGTGGCCGAAAATTTCGGCCGAAAATGGCATTATCGGTTTCGGGCCGAAATAAAAAATCCAGCCGAAAAAGTCAACCGAAAATTAATGTCAACCGCGCCCCTCCAATCTGTGCGCTAGCGCTTGGGTTTCAATCACTGTGATCAGTTGTCTCCCACCCCTTCCCTTCGTGCTCAAGCAGGTTTCACTCACGGTCGAGCTGTTTGCACGCGTCTGCAAAGATTAAGCATGTCTTGATGTGTAAACTTTAGTATGTCTCATACTGTAAACCATTAACATACATTTGGCGAATAAAGCAACGAAACACAACGTAACGTTTTTATGAGGAGCGACTGTTGCGCTGTTTGGGATTCACCCTCGTTCTCTGTGTGTGCGCGTGTTTAAGTGCCCTCAATAGTGCACATACGAAAGAAACGCGTTTAAAAAAAACAAGCAAACATAAAATCTCTCTGCTATTGACAGGGCACATATAAACAAAATTATCTCCATAGAATTATTTTTCTAATAAAAACATTTGTTTATGTCTTAAGTGTATGTATAGATTACAGTCAGATTGTGTCATTAATGTTAATCAAACAACCCATGACAAAGAGACAAATAGCTCTAAAATATAATAATATATTTAATTTATTGTGTTATGATTAATTTAATTTGATTTCTGTACCTAATGCTAATTTCAGACCTTATTAATGTACAACTTTGTTCTTTTTTGTAAATGTTTGCAATTTCTTTATTGTTTATTAGATTTTTCCCACCTGCTTTTTGCTGATCCGAAAAATAATCTGATCTGTGCCTCAAAAACTGTAATGTGATCCGAACTGTGAGTTTTTTATCTGTCACACACCCCTAGTAAAGTTAATACACAGTGATAGCAATAAATGCAATTGTACTAATAATTGGCATAATAATTTCTTTTGGTGTTTCGGTTTCGTTTTTTCGGGCTTGGTTTCCTTTTTTCGGTTTCGGCCAAGAAATTTCATTTCCTAATATTTTTTATTTTTCTTGCCAAAAATTATGACCCTTATGCCTCGGTTGGGATTGTTTAGAGCCCTTTAAAGCTCTAAATATAGTTTTGTATAAAGTATGTTTCTCACTTAAAATACTATAGCTTTCCTGCTAATGATGGGCCGTGCCATCAGTCCTTTAGCGTTGTCATGGCATCATTCACCTGCGGATCCATAGCATGCCATGTACAGCTCAAAGGATTGACTCAAAACCCCATGTCGAAAATTTAAAGCCCTCCAACAAAGATATCAGCAAGCAGATTGTGCTCTTGCAAAGGGTTTTATAATATGAGAGCTTATGGACCTCAAAGGCACTCACTTTCTCTCCCTGCGTCCTCTTTAAACTTTTTGATGCTCTCTTTCTCACAATTATTTGTGTTTGTCTCGTATTCCCCCTCTGTGTTTCTTTATCTTTTTCCCATTGTTCTGCGCGTGTGTTAACTTCTACTGCAGTCGTGCAGAGACAGCTTTAAAACCGATTAGCACAGAGGATTCATAGCACATTGCCCTCCACATCGCCTGCACTCCTAGGCGCAAGTGGATTAATGCATCTTTTGTGAAGCCTGCGTGTATGTCTGCAGGTGTGTGTTGCTCACCTGTATTTGTAAGTTGTGTGTGCGTGTGAAGGAGGCGAGTATGTCGGGGATTTGTTCTGCAGACCAGACAGAATGCATTACTCTGATCGATATCCTGCTAATGTGAGAACAGATTCTGAAATTGATGCTCACACACACAAACCTATACAGACATGTAGAGGTTTGTTTCACTATAGTGAAGACATCCTATAGACCTCCATTGTTTTGTATCTTCTGATCCTACCCCTGAATCTAACATCAGATAAACCTTTTGGCATTAATAGATTTAACGTTAAACATGATTTGGCTTATTTACATTTAAATGCGTTAGGCAGATGCTTTTTTCAAAAACTACTTACAGTGCATTTAGTTTAATCAGTATGTGTTTCGGGGGTTAAACCTATGACAATTTATGAGCTGTTTTAAAAGTGTGGACCACCTGTAATGTCCCCACACTGCAAAAAATTAAATAAATTTTTTGATGCATTTTCTTGATAAGCAAAATAACCTAAGAAAATATGTCTAGTTTTTGGACAAAAAAATATAAAATTTAAGTGACTTGGTGAATATTTTTCTTAAACACTTAATTCAGGAAAATAATAATAATAAAAAAATCTTACTCCAAGGGAGATTTTTGCTTATTTTATTCACAAATTCACTTAAATTTGATATTTTCTGTCTTAAAAACTAGAATTATTTACTTAGGTCATTTTGCTCATTAAAAACATCTTGATTTAAGATTTTTTTTTGGCAATACAAAAATACTAAGTACAATGCAAAAAATTATTTTCAAGAAAAAATGTTCTTAGTATTTTTGTCTTGTTTTCAGTAAAAATATAGAAACATTCTTAAGTTAAGATGCTTTTTCTTGATGAGCAAAACGACCCAAGAAAATAAGTCTAGTTTTTAGACCAAAAATATCAAATTTAAGTGACTTGGTGAATATTTTTCTTAAACACATAATTCAGGAAAAAATCAAGAAAAAAATTCTTACTCCATTGGCAGATTTTTGCTTATTTTATTCACAAATTCACTTAAATTTGATATTTTCTGTCTTAAAAACTAGAATTATTTTCTTAGGTCATTTGCTCATTACAACATCAATGCAAAAATACTAAGTACACTGCAAAAAATTTTCAAGAAAAAATGTTTCTCAGTATTTTTGTCTTGTTTTCAGTAAAAATATCTAAAAATTCTTAAATTAAGATGCTTTTTCTTGATGAGCAAATCGACCCAAGAAAACAAGTCTAGTTTTAAGACCAAAATATCAAATTTAAGTGATTTTGTGCATAAAACAAGCAAAAAAATCTACCAATGGGGTAAGCAAAAAATCTTGAAAATTTTTTTAAACACTAAATTCAAGAAAACTTTGCTTACCCATTGGCAGATTTTTTTGCTTGTTTTTAATTTATCACTTAAATTTGATATTTTTGGTCTAAAAACTAGACCAAAAATACGACCTTTCATAGACACAATGATTTGTGTTAAAGGGGACATTTTACAAGTCGTTTTTAAGAGGTCAAATAATCTTTGGTGTCCCCATTGTACGTATGTGAGGTTTAAGCTCAAAATAGCATATAGATAATTTATTATAGCTTGTTAAAATTGCCACTTTGTAGGTGTGAGAAAAAATGTGCCGTTTTTGGGTGTGTCCTTTTAAATGCAAATGAGCTGATATCTGCACTAAATGGCTAGTGCATTAAGGATCGGTATTATCCCCTTCTGACATCACAAGGGGAGCCAAAATTCAGTGACCTACTTTTTCACATGCTTGCATAGAATGGTTTACCAAAACTAAGTTACTGGGTTGATTTTTTGTCACATTTTCTAGATTGATAGACGCACTGGGGACCCAATTATAGTACTTAAGATTTTCATGAGATGTCCCCTTTAAGATGTGTTTACACTTGTGTGTGTCCACCATCTGTGCTTCTTAATATAAATGCATAATGCTGCATTTGATCATTTTTTAACTCGTAGTTCAGTCCTCTTTATGCAGAGACAAGATAAATTGTTACCCTGCCAGAGGCGTCCTAAGACCTTGTGCGAACTCTCTAGCACACACGTGTACATGTGGACGTCAGCTATTTTTCTAAAAAAAAAAAAAAAAGTTTTGTTAGATAAGCCATAGACGCCGAATCGCTGATGCATGTAAGTGTACTGCATATGTGAAGACAAAAGTATGCACTTTGGGTTTGTTCTGACATGTTATTTTGTCAGATTTAAAGGTGCAGATTTTTCTTTGTTGATTAAAACATCTTTCACTGGATTGTATATGCTCCTATCAACAGACAGGAAAGTCCATCTGTCTTTTATTTATTCTCAACTTTATGCTCGTCTGACATAAGGTGCTTTGTCTACCCACTTAATGCACCTTGCATATAAAGAGCTCTTTTTCTCCACTGACAGGTGGTAAATATTCATTTGGCATCTCTCTGACTCTCTTTCTATATTTAAACTGCATTACAAACTTAAAATACTTAAAATGGCGTTCAGCCTTTTTATGCAAATCCTTTTTTTTTTAGCTCTGCACAAAATAATTTTGTTATTTAATTTACCCAATATTAAATATCCACCCATCCTTAAAACAAGATACATTCACTTGAGGATGAAAATTACATAATTACATAATTTTGTCTTTCCCGTTTTAAGCTTAAAAAGAAGTTAGATGTTTGCCTAAAGAAAGCAAATTTGCCAGTGGGGTAATTATAATTCAATATATATATATATATATATTCAAACTTGCACTAGAGTGAATTTATAGTTTTAAGAAAGTTTTGGTATATTTACTCAAAGCAAGATACATTTTTAAATGGTTTTGTAGGTTATAGCCAACATAACAGCCAACATTCAAAATCTTGACTAACTTAATTGATATACTTTGGCTTTAGATTTAACTTTATTTGCACAGTTTCACAACACAGTGTGCAGTAGGGGTGGGCGATAAACCGGTAGAAATTTGTCAACCGGTGGAGATTCTGGACAATCGTCTCTATCAGGGTTACGTGCCCACATCAGGTTGTTTTGCGCGTGGTCACGAAAACTTAACGGTTGTAAACATATTTAAGCATCGCAGTTTTAAAAACATGTGAATTTTAGCCATTGAAACAGCAGATCTATATGCGCGCTGTTTCTGTGAGAGAAGCGCAAGTCAAGCATCCACTGCTCATTAAGCTCGTGAGCATTTTTATGGCCTTAAACCACATATATACGTCAAAAATTTCGGTTTTTGCAAGTTTCCTTATAAACACAACCATTTAGGTCTTAAGAGAAAGTAAACAGCTGAAAGAGAAAACGCACGTGTAACAGTATTTTGGATCCGGTTTTCAGTCTTAAAGGGGAAGTTACCTAATTTTGTTCCTTTCTGTCATTCATGTTTTTGTAAAAATCTCTCACTGCTCTTGACTAAATCACTTTTCTACCTTTAATAAGATATATAATATACATTATTATTCATTATCATTTTTTATCCTTGTATAGGTTTTTGTGAGAATTATGAACATTTTATGGCATTAAAGGTGCAGTGTGTAAATTTTAGCGGCATCTAGTGGTGAGGTAGCAAATTGCAACCAATGGCTCAGTCCACTGCTCACCCCTCGCTTTTGAAACACATAGAGAACCTATGGTAGCTGCTACCAGACAAACATGTCATCTTCGGAGACAACTTAGTAAAAAAGTTTGTCCATTAAAGGCTTCTGTAGAAAAATGTTGGCACAAAATGGCGACTTCCATGTAAGGGGACCCTCGGTGTATGTAGATAAAAACGTCTCATTCTAAGGTAATAAAAACATAACAGTTTATAATGAAAGGTCTTCATACACCTCTGATAATATAGTTTTGTGTATTATTTTGCATTTCTGTCAAGAGATCCTTCTAAAAATTACACACTGCACCTTTAAATATTTTAAATAAAACATTAAAACCTAATTAAAAGATAAAAAACCTCTACCGTGATTCACTTTTTAGGTTTTTTTTGTTTTTTGTGTTTTTTTGTCATATCGCCCACCCCTAGTGTGCTGTTTTAATCCTGTTAACACGCAACTAAGAAAAAAATTGTGAAAGCAAAAATTGTATGAAATGTAGACTAAACAGAACAGGAGGAAAGAAACAATGTTCTGCTGAAGTCGGCCCTGTGATTGTTTGCCAGTCAGTGTTTGTCTTAACACCACATGCATCACTTAAACTCTTTGTCTTTGTTTTCATTTGACAGAACTATGGTCTAGAGACAGAAAATCTGAAAACACTCTCGCACAAGCTCAATGCCTCTGCCAAGAACCTGCAGAACTTCATCACGGGCCGCAGACGAAGCGGCCATTACGACGGCCGGACGACCCGCAAGCTGCCCAACGATTTCTTAACCTCTGTGGTGGATCTCATCGCGGCGGCTAAAAGTCTCCTAGCCTGGCTGGATAGGTTAGCCCTGCAAAGAGCTACATACACATCAGAACAATACAAGAATTATTACATTCCTACTGAAACGTTGTTGGCTCTTTTTAGCCGGTCTCCAAGCTTTGTTTTAGCTGGGTAAGCAGGCTGTTTTTAAGAAGGTTTTGGACATATTGTAGCTGGTCAGGCACCTGTCCCACCTGCATAAACCAGCTTGACCCAGCTGTAAGCTTGGCTAGCTTGCTAAGCTGGTTGGCTGGTCCTAGCTGGTTTAAGCTGGCCATGCCAGTCTTCCAGCCTGGTCAAGCTTGTGAATCAGCTAGTTTTAGCTGGTGGGTCAGCTAGTCTCCCATTCTGACTTTTTGTATAGCCTGCTATACCAGCTTAAACAGGCTTTGAGACCAGCTTAGGCTGGTTTTAGCTGGTCTTTTCAGGAGGGACACTTCATATGCATACACCCAGATTCAATTTAAGTGTTCCAGGAACCACATAATGTTTTTATTGCCGTCACTCAATGGAGGGTTGCTAAATTGTGCCTTAGAGGTGGCATCCTACATTACACAAAATGATATTTGATAATAAAGATTCAGTCTGTAAAGGTGAGTACAGTAGGAATAGGAAACTGTGTTCGGAGCTGTAGTGTCTCACTGTTTCCCTGTTTGCCAGTCAGATGGATGCAAAGTATTCAGGTTCTGTATATCTTATTTTGGGTGATTTGTCTGGTTTAGGAATGCAACAACTACTTAGATAACTGAGCAATCTAGCGATTAAAGCAACACTATGTAGTTTCCATGTAAAAATGACTTACAGCTCCCCCATGTGGTTGAAAAGCGCACCAGTGCCTGGTATCATACACTCTTCTGCAGGCAGGGGGAAGGGCGGGGCTGTGTTTCCTACCCTCCACCGCCACTTTCAGAGTGTGCTTGGAGCAGCTAGGAGGCTGCTCAGGTTGCAGCAACAGTACAATTTGTCCAGTTAAAAGTTGTTCTATCACTGAAATAATTTTAGAGACATTATTTAAAGGTAAAAAAACTACATAGTGTTACTTTAATTTTATCAATAAATTGTATATTCAAATTCAATAGAACTCGATCCAATTGAATGCTTTAGCATTATTTGATAACTTTTTCTGTAATGAAGTAAAATAAGTGATTAGAGAGTTAGACCAAAGGTTTCCGGTTTGATTCCCAAGGCCAGCAAACAGCGAATGAAGTTAACATACATGTAATTTTCACTTTTATAAATAGTAAACCTTTTGAAGTTGCTGTCTATATAAAATTAATTGGATAATGTGTAGGTTTTAAATAATTTTGGTCAATTTAAAACCCAAATTTGATACTCAACAATAAACTACTTTTGGTCTGTTGTGCTCTGTTAAAGGAAAACACCACCGTTTTTCAATATTTTACTATGTTCCTACCTCAACTTAGATACATTAATACATACCTATCTTTTTCAATGCGTGCACTTTTAATCTTTGTACAGCTTTTCTTGAATGTGTTAGCATTTAGCCTAGCCCCATTCATTCCTATGGCTCCAAACAAAAGTTTTATTTTGTGCACCATACTTACTTGTGTAACTACTCATGTAACAGTCTTTAAATAGGGAAAACATGTGTTTGGTGGCTTTTAAATGTATCCCTGTTTGGATCCTAAGGAATGAATGGGGCTAGGCTAAATGCTAACACATTCAAGAAGCGCTGTACAAAGATTAAAAGTGTATGCTTTTAAAAAAAATAGGTAAGTATTAATTCATCTAAGTTGAGGTAAGAACATAGTAAAATATTGACAAATGTTGGTGAGATTTTCCTTTAATTGATGTAATGCATGTGTTCATAAAAAGGGCTGTGATTGGTTAAAAAAAATTATTCCAGAAACAACAATGGATGTTGATTAATAAACACATTGTGTTTGAATAATTCAATTGTTTGTGGTCACCACGGTATAAAAATGGTATTACACAAATTAAGGATGACACATTGTGTTTCTGTGCGGGCAGTGTGTGCAGAATTGAATGGCTTGGGGTCTCTTGTCTAATGTGCATTAGGTTGGCGTTGGTCTTTGTCTGCTTAGATTCAATCATGTTGATTTGTGTTCCAGCCCGTAGCAATCAGGTACAAGGATGAATGAAGAGCTCTTATTCTTTCTCTCTTACTAATTTCTTTTTCCTGTCTGTCTGAGATTGTACTTTCACTGCCTCTATAATATTTGTGTTTAATCCTCTCTATATTTTTTCTGTTGTATTGATGGTCAGTGTTTCTAGGACAGACAAAACATGTTTGCCATCAATTTGAAACCCTTTTTTTCTTCTCTAACTTGCAAAATAGGCAATTCTGCGTACCAGTGGTGGCCGGTGACTTCTTCATGTATGTAGCCCGTCATGTGTTTGGTTCATAATTTCAAAATATGTGTTCTGCGCGTCGAGTAATCCTATGTGCATCACGTGTCTTGTCAAAATAAGTGCCTGCTGCAGACGCGTCTAAAGGGTTTATGATAAACTAGACGTTTGCGTTTGTCAGATACTCGGATAATCTCATGCGTAATCAGAGTTTACTGTTAAGGGAGTGTCTAGCGTGTATTTTGTGAACGTGAGTGTCTCTTATCATAAACGGTTTTGACGCATGTGCAGCAGGCACTTATTTTGACAAAACACGTGATGCACATAGTTCACATGACACAGCAAACACATATTTTGAAAACGCAAGCAACACACATGACACTCCGAACACACATTTTGAATTTGCGCCCCTCAGATGAGCAGCCACGAGCCGCCACTGCGTACACACCAGAAGCGAATTTAATTTTGCGCGAGTAGATTACATACAAAGTCAATGCAAAGATGCGAATCACGCAAGTTGGGTGGTGCGATTGCCATGAACACATGTTATTCCCCTCAAACGCGTTTTCTGCACAAGTTAAAAATATTCAACAATATTAAAAAAATGTGCATGATGCAAAGTTAAATCCCGCAAGTAATCTAGA
Source organism: Misgurnus anguillicaudatus (assembly GCF_027580225.2). Taxonomy (NCBI): domain Eukaryota; kingdom Metazoa; phylum Chordata; class Actinopteri; order Cypriniformes; family Cobitidae; genus Misgurnus; species Misgurnus anguillicaudatus. The sequence continues at coordinate 23,264,821 of NC_073361.2, read as the reverse complement.
GAAAGGAACGTGACGCTTCGCATTTGGTGTGTGCACAGTATTAATATGACACGTCAATCAATAATGGATTATTTCCTTAGGGTTATATATAGGGTTTGATTAGTGGTTGATATAACCTTGTGAGAGGTTTCTAAGAGGCTGTTTACACTTGGCATTAACATGTGCTTTCGTCGATCGGATCACAAGTGGACGACGTTAATGCCAGGTGTAAACGGTGTTCAAAACGTTTTGAGCTCGTCCACTTTCGACCACTTTCAACCACATCCAGAGGTGGTCGAAACCACTTTCGATCGGATCGCTTTGGAGCTGCGGAACGCACATGTGGTTGAATGCGTTCGAACAGCCACATGTGACCGCCTTCTCTCCGCCCATTTATCTAATTTGAGGTATTAAACACAAGTTTTACGTCTTTTTTGACTTCTGGCGTGAACATTCGGTGAACAGCGCTATTTTTAGCCTTTCATTGATAAAACTAAGCGGCTGATCTCCGTAGTTTCGTTTTGAAAGCGTGTGAAAGTTGCGCGATCCTATTTCATCAATTGCGCTGAAAATTCGAAGAAAGCTCTTACATACTCATGTACAAAACACTGTGCAGCATGTTTACTTGCTAAACAAGCAGTGCACTCCGACATAATATTAGTTTGCGTCCATATAAACTCATAATTACTCCCGCTCAGGTTTGAATGACAGCAGAGAGACTCGCCCACCGTCTCACAGACCACCCCCTCATAGTATTCAGCACAGAAGCGGTCGAAAGTGGACAAAAGAGACGGATTTAAATACCAGGTGTAAACGTAATGTGTCTCTCACGTCCACTTGTGATCCGATCGATGAAAACACATCTTAATACCAAGTGTAAACAGCCCCTAACAGTGTTAGCTATACTGTATATCCTGGATGGCCTTTTAAAGTCCTTTTTCCGACTAGCCACATAGGCTTTTTCCAGAAAGACATTGAGTTTGTGTGGTGTTGTTTCATTGTTGTGAGGATGTCACAACGTGACATTATTGATTTTCCAGTCACTTCTGTCAATCATGCCCAAGTGTTTAGCTAGGATATATGTCGCACAGAGTCTGCCTCATCTTTCAGATCTCACCGGGATCTTACAATCTGACAACAACAGTCATAAAGGATAGAAAGATTACACAGAGTGCACCCGGCTTGTTAGATCCTACGCTGTTTCTCCTTTTTGAATATGAGATGAAGGTAAATCAAGCGGGTGGCTTGTGCTGAATGATCCATTTGGCACCCAGCTGCTCGGCTCATTCCAGCTCTCTCTGGTACTGCTGACTGAGCCCAGCTTAAAGCTGTGGACTGGAACAGCAATGCACAGCGGGACCCTTTCCATACGATTCTGTTTGGTTATCTCGTAGCCCCTCCCCCTGAGAATGCCATCTTTCTATCACATTGCCAAGGTTCCCAACACTTAATCCTGGATGAGAAAGGTCCGTATCCACCAAGCTGAGCTTTCCCCCAGCAGGTCTCCCAAAGAGTCATGGCTTGCTGACCAAGGTGAAGTTGTATGTTTTCGCTGTTTGGATTAGTAGAGTTTTTAAGCGCCAGTCTCGATTTTCTCAAACACATAGTACAGAAACAAGGACACTAGTGGGAGGGGGAGGATCCTTGTTCCCCTCGTTCATTAATACTGGCCTAATTACGCTCCCCAGCCTCTCGTTTTTGCCAAAACAGTCCCTGATAGAACTGTCGTCTCCCCTACAGACAAAGTGGAAGAACAGAGAGAAAAGTGAGACACGCATACCCAGGTGAATGAATTCGAAGCCAAAAGACATTATGACTGACTTGAGAGTCTCGGTCCCTTAAGTGTTATTAGTTGAAATTCATCCAGGCAGACAATGGCTTTGCTTCGAAACTTGCCAAGCTTGGTGATCATCGTTTGAGGGTGAGGTTTTGGCTCTTTCTCTTGGGTTTGCACTGGGCTTTCCCTCAGTCTCAATCATTTATTATTATATGTGGGAGTGACTTATGGGCCTGGTAATGCTAAGGAGGTTCTGTCTGGAATAATAAACCCAAGAAAGTCTGTAATGTTTGGAGACTGCAATGTGCTAACCCTACTGAAAAATCCAGCTAATACCAGCATAAGCTTGGGAGCTGGTTTTAGCTGGTCCCCAGCTTGGTTTTAGCTGGTGTAGGAAGCTGATTTTGCCGGTTTAGCAAGCTGGTCTAGCTGTGTTTTGGTCACATTTTAAGCTGGTCTAGCTGGACTACCAGCTTATGCTGGTTTTAGCTGGATTTTTCAGTAGGGAACATTCCTATTCATCTCAGTGGCAGAGCCCTTGTACTGTAGGTATGCAATTAAATCTACCATCTCTAGGCTTTGACTCAGTGGCTTAAGCTGGATAGGTCATGTGGTTAACCACTCCAGCAACCATAAAAGACACCTTAGCAACATGTCGCTAACAGTGGCGGCTCGTGACTTCTCATCCGAGGGGCACTAATTCAAAATAAGTGTTCAAAGTGTCATGTGTTTGTTGCGTCGTGTGGACCATGTGCATCGCGTGTTTTGTCAAAATAAGTGCCTGGTGCACACGTGTCAAATCCGTTTATGATAAAAGAGACGCTCACGTTCACAAAATAAACGCAAGACACTCCCTTAACAGTAAACTCTGATTACACATGAGATTATGCGAGTATCTGGCAAACGCGAGCGTCTCTTTTATCATAAACCCTTTAGACGCGTCTGCAGCAGGAACTTATTTTGACAAGACACGTGATGCACATAGGATCACTCGACGCACACATATTTTGAAATAAGGAACCACACACATGACGGGCTACATACATGTTGTGACGAACTTTGCGTCACCGGCCGCCACTGGTCGCTAAAGAGACAGGCACCTCTCATATCTTCTTAAAAAATTGGAAAAATCTCATTTTCTTGTTCCTGTCCCTTCCTACTCCCTTTTGTGCCCTTCAGTTTGTTCAGACGCTTCTTGTAAAGCCCCTGTCTGCGTCCATGCATGCTGACAGATGTCCTTGAACCGCGGTCAGATGCTGCCAGCGTGCGTATCTACCACAAAGTGATATTTGGAAATCGAATGAAGCCAGTGACATTTAAAAGCTGCGTTGAAATATCTGAGGGGGATTTATGTATGCAGGAAAAGCTGCATTCTTAATCCGGTTTAGGGAAGATACTTTGACTCTGGAATAGGGTTTGGAAGTGCTTTGAATGAACTGAATGAATGATTTTAAGCCTATTGGTGATGATGTATTGTTTGATTTTCTTAAACTGTAAGGAGTGTGCGTCAGCTTTTGTTCCCAGCAGTCTTAGAGAACATTTAGAGAAGGATGGAAACGGCGGACCAATGTTCCCGCAGTCCTGTATATATAGCACACAGCCTCAATACACACGACCCACATTTACTTTGTCAGTCACAGGAAGAGAGAGAAACTGGGTCTAGAGTACACTCTTGGCCAACAGGGATAAGATATTCAAAAACATAGCCAAATGCAGATTTGAGAAGTGTACAAACACACATACAGCACATTCAAGACAATGGAGTTTAATTTGACATGTGTACAGAAGGCTCAACGGTAAGGATGACTGGATGGCCTCGGGGCCCGGTTGAGGGGACTGTCACTTGTGCCTTGCAAGCATGGACATTTAACTTTCTGTAATGTCACTAAAGTAATGACTTGTAAAAGGTTTTGTCAACATTGCAGGAATAACTTGGGTGGCAAATGCTAACATTAACACAACACGCACACTTATGTTGTCTATCTCGTGTGTCTGCTGTTAAGAATGATCTAATGGTTAATTCCAGGTGTTACTTTTTTTGCAGGTCACCATTCGCTGCCGTAACAGACTATTCTGTGACCCGGAACAATGTGATCCAGTTGTGCCTGGAACTCACTACTATAGTACAGCAGGTATTGACACAGCTATCACAGATCCACATTGGCTATTGGCATTTCATCCTGGCCCTGTGACCTAAACAAAAAGAGTCCAATGCAGGTGGGAAAATATGTAATTTATAGATATAGCATAGGTCACATATGGCTCTAGTCTAGCTTTGGGGAAGGACAGACAAAGGAGATTTACTGTAGCATGGAAATTGAGTTCAAAGGTGCACTAGGTACTTTTATGCTATGCTAAACGATTTAAAGGGACACACCAAAATATGTTCATTTTCCAGCTCCCCTAGAGTTAAACATTTAATTCTTATCATTTTGGCATCCATTCAGCTGATCTCCGGGTCTGGCGCTAGCACTTTTAGCATAGCATAGCTTAGCGTAATCCATTGAATCTGATTAGACCATTAGCATTGCGCTAAAAATAACCAAAGAGTTTCGATATTTTTGATATTTAAAACTTCTTCTCTTCTGTAGTTACATCGTGTACTAAGACAGACGGAAAATTAAAAGCTACGATTTTCTAGGCAGATATGGAACTATACTCTCAAACTAGTGTAATAATCAAAGACTTTGCTGATGTAACATGGCTGCAGCAGGCGTAGTGATATTATGCATTGCCCGAAAATAGTCCCCTTGGTTACTTTCAATAGCAGGGGACTATTTTAGGGCAGTGCGTAATATCACGATGTAACTACAGAAGAGTCAAATTTTAAATAGGAAAAATTTTTAGCGTGATGCTAATGGTCTATCAGATTCAATGGATTATGCTAAGCTATGCTAAAAGTGCTAGCGCCAGACCCAGGGATCAGCTGAATGTATTCCAAAACGGTAAGAATTAAATGTTTAACTCTAGGGGAGCTGGAAAATGAGCTTATTTTCAAAAAAGTGGAGTGTCCTTTTAACAGTGTTGTAGAAGTTGTTCTTACATTTATTGCAGTGCATGCAGAATCATTACAGAAATTAAGGGGAGTTACTAAGACAAAATCTCACACATGTACACTTACCCAAACACACAAAATATGCATACACTTTGTGGTGATCCACGGGTTGAGTGACAGCTCCAGTGAATACTGTAGGTGCAGAGATGCTAAGGGGTGTTCGGATGGAAAGAGAAGTAAATCAATGCGGTTTCATTTTCCGGTAACACTAGTCTCTTTTACTCTCTATTTCTTACTCGATGGCTCACAGGTCTTTGTCAGTGTGTTAGAGTCGCAGTTGGAAGGGCAGGTTATTACTATTTCGTGATGAAGAGGAGGAGGAGGTGCAGGTGAAAGCGGAGATCTACTCCAATCAATACAGCAGCTTGCGACAGATTTGGAGGAGGAAATGAAAATGGCCAAATAAAAGATGACAAAAACAAGCTTGAAGCTGAGGAAAATAGTTTTGTGCACATACTAGAAGAAAAATCCAGCCAGCCAGACATTGTTGGGTTTGGGGTCAGTGAATGACACAAAAAAGCAAGAGTGAGGGTTTCCATGGTGATTGCTGATGATGGCTAGGTTTGAGTTCAGTTTCTACATGCAATACTATGGTACATAGGTGGTGAATGCGTCATATAGTCTGGTTTGTCTATCCAATAGCCTCACAGTGAAACCTGAGTGACATACAGAAAGAAAATTGCTTATAAAGGCACTGCATGTGGTATTAAATTTAAAAATGTCACACTGACTAGACACAAGCAATGATCTGCGTCAGACAAAAATTGCTATTTACTCAAAGTATGTATTGCTTTTACAAAAGATGATAGATGCCACAATCTGTTACTACCCATACGGCCAAAAAATATATTTTAAATATATATACAAAAAATGGCCAAAAAATATATTTGCTTAAATATATTTTGGAATATGTTTACAAAAATATATTTTCACCAATATTTTTTGGCTTTGTTTTGTATATTTTGAAATATATTTTAAAAGTAGGGGTGCACTGATAAATGCCAATATACACTATTATTATACGTGGCCGATAATTATTATGAATTGCACAGCCGATATTATACACAGCTATTTCATGTACTACGGCTTTTGATCAGTAAGTCCTTATCGATCTGAAATTACTATTAGTTTGGGTCGTTTATAACATGCATTTGAAAAAGCAACACTCGTCAAACATAATCATTATACATAATATTCTTTATTATCATGAAAATACCTGAAAAGGTTTGAAGAACAGCAATATAAATATATCCTTAAGACATTTCCTGGAGATGCGTGTCATAGCTGCGTGTGTATGGTTCTTCGTCTGCAGCGCATATTGAGTTTCTGCACGAGAGCGCCCTCTGGCTCATGGATGTAGCAGCATTTCACCGTAATTCATTAAAGCGTAACTAAACCCCTGGTCAGAGCTTGACTCCACCCACTGGCAATATTTGAAAAATGCAAGAAAAGTGGGCAGATCCCAAGGGAGATAGAGGGGACAAACTAAGCTCGTACCAAATGTGTGGTGAGATCGTAACAAGGGAGTGGTGAGCTTGAACCTGCTTACGTCACGAGTTCTTTTTTGGACCCAACATCCAATAGGAAAATTCAACTGCAGTAGCCACCGTTCAACCTGAAGAGGGCAGCACTCAGACGTTTTTACACCATATATTATAGTATTGAAAGACTTTATATCCAAAATGTCAAAAAACTTACTAAAATAAATGAACAGCACTAATAAAGCATCATTTTTACAGATCATTAACTAAAAAAAAGTTGGTTTAGGGTTTTGTTACTCTTTAAAAAGCATAGCAAGCATCATCGGCCAATATATCGGTGCACCCCTATTTAAAAGTAAATACATTTTAAAGCATTAGAAAATATATTTAGCCCTTCATATATTTGAATTCAAGAAAATATATTCACGTCACATTGGAAGAAAAACTCAAAACATTTTAAAAAGGTTCAAATAAAATATAGTTTCAACTTAAAAAATATTCTTTATAAAATTTACTTATTTAGCATATATTTAAAATATATTTAGCCATATCGAATGTGTTGTAAAATTTGAAATGTATTTGCTTGCATTGAAATACATTTTGAAATATATGTTGATATATGAAGGTTAAAAACGAAATATATTTTCAAATTCAAAAATATATTCAATTGAGTATAACATTTTACAAAATGTATTTAGCATATATTTAAAATTTATTTTTAGCCAGAGAAATGTATTTTTTGCAGTATGGGTATGAATAGTGAAAAATGCAACGATCAAATGTTGTGAGGTACTTGTCAACGTTTGCATTTGTGTAGTAGCTTAAAGCCCAGAGTATAGTCTGATTTTTATCTGTACACAAACGCAGTCAAACGCACGCGCTCGATTGAACGCACCCGCAAGGTCGAACGCACAGCCTTGCTTGCAAAGTAGGGTTTATTTGACTCGTGTACACAGAGTATCGACACATGCGCATTGTGACAAAATGCAATTCATCTCCTTGGCTACACACTGTACTATATTCCCCTGTACGCTCTTCTGATGATAAAAATTGCATCACGCTCACTGTACGTGCGAACCCTCGCTTTAGAAACAAAATTTATGTTACAGCTGATGTTAATTGTTGATAGAAATAAGTTGTTTACTCTAAAAATGGCTGAGTTATTTTTAAGCCATGTTGAGTAAATATTAAACACAGTATATTAAACACACCACTGGGTTAAAATTGACCCAATGCAGGGTTGTTGTTTTAACCAAACTGCTGGGTTATTACACCCCATGGTTGCATAACAACAACTCAACATTGGGTAATTTTTAACCCAGCATGTGTTTTGTCCAATATTTACCCATTATGGATCAAAATAACCCAGCCATTTTTAGAGTATGTGATATCATGCAATTTTAGAGATATCGCCATTCGCCATTTAAGTAGAATTGTATGACTAAAATAGCAGCATGGAGGTGTTGCAAACATGGCCGCCAAGTGCAGAGTCTCCCTAAAGGGCTGTTGATGATAGTAAGCCACAGAATCACCTCAACATACAGACTGCAATTCACAGGAGCTCTGCATGGCCGCCATCGGGGACCTGTGGAGCTCCTTTAAATATCTCCATCAGAGCCTGAATGTTAAATCAGACCCGGGGCTCTCCTCCGTTCAGCCTTCCCATATTAGATTAGTATTTGAAGAAAAAGAAAGTGTGTGACCCAGCTGTTTAGAAAATGATCTCATCCACTTTGCACAGTAAATGTTTTCCCAACTGCTTGGTGTATGCGAGAGTGTGTGTCGCGGCCTAAACTGTTTAAAATGATGGTAATATCTTACTCTCTTCACGCAGGACTGCACCGTCTATGAAACTGAAAATAAGATCCTCCATGTGGTAAGTGTTTTTACTGTGATTTACGCTGCGATGTCAGAGTCATAATGACCTGTAATGTTCCTCCTGTGAGCTCTGCCCTCATTACCTGTAAGCCGTAAGGATGTTCGGTGTATTTCATCACAGACTAGAGTATTACTACGTGCTAGAATAAACCAATCTTGAGTCCTGACTGTGTTTATGACTATGATGTGATGTGAATTTGTCTACATGCTTGTCTCATTGCATTGCATTGCAGAGCGAGTTAGCAGTTCCTTTAATTGATCAATTAATGCATTCCATAAGAATCAAACCAATGACCTTGAGGTTGCTTGAGGTGGCATGCTTTACCACATAAAGGAAAACACCACCGTTTTTTAAATATTTTACTATGTTCTTAACTTGGATGAATTAATACATACCTATATTTTTTTAATGCATGCACGTTTAATCTTTGTACAGCGCCTCAAGAATGTGTTAGCATTTAGCCTAGCCCCATTCATTCCTATGGCTCCAAACAGGAATGGAGTAGAAGCCATCAAAAACTTCCATGTTTCCCTATTTAAAGACTGTTAAATGACTAGTTACACGAGTAAGTATGGTGCCACAAAATAAGACTTTTGTTTGGAACCATAGGAATGAATGGGGCTAGGCCAGTGCTTCTCAAATAGTGGGGCGGGACCCCCAGGGGGGGGCTCGAAGAGACACCAGGGGGGGCGCGTGAGACCCCGAGGAAAATACTTTTTCAGGAAGTTATTTTTTTTGCACCGTCACTTAAAGACATTACACCCCAAACACGCTGATAAGCCGCTTGAGTTTTTTATTATTATTTATTGATTATATTTAATTTAATTTTTCAGTATCAAATGGTCAAAAAATATACTGTAAATAAGGTTTTTTTTTCAGGCAAATTGATGCATTTTAAGTCTTTTCTGTTACAGACTAAAAAACAATGTTAATAAAGTTATTCTTTGTTGTAAGTTGATTGATATTTCTTTTTTTGTGTTTTCTTTAATGTTAATAAGGGTACAATGCTTTGCAGATGTTTCATTTTATAGACAAATTATACTATTTACAGTCGCGGCGGAGAGTTGGGGGGGGGCGCGAAATGTTTAGTTCTTCTTAGGGGGGGCGTGACAGAAAATAATTGAGAAGCACTGGGCTACAGGTAGGCTAAATGCTAATATATTCAAGAAGCGCTGTACAAAGATTAAAAGTGCACACATTGGAAAAAGATAGGTATGTATTAATGTATCTTAAGTTAAGGTAAAAACATAGTACAATATTGAAAAACGGTGGTGTTTTCCTTTAAGCTTTAGAAACACTGCACTGTAGTGTTCCTTGGGGTTGCTGGATTTTTCTATATGATTCACCCAGGTAGTTTTTTCCCATACATTTTTTCCCTTATATTTGTTTTCCTATATAAGATTTTAAATGCATTTATTTATTGACATTAATTTGAATGTTAATGTTTTTAAATAATGTGATTCTTCATGTAAGTTTTTATAGTGTTAAAGTGAAAATTATGTGAACGTGCAGGCATTCCATTAGCTACGCAAACGTCATGGGTTCGATACCCAGGGAACAAATATTGATCAAATGTATATCTTGAATACACGTAAGTCACTTTGGAAAACACATCTGCCAAACGCATAAGCGTAAATGCATGAATGTATTGCACTAGTTCAGGCCCTGAGGTGAAGATCCCCTTGGAGTCACATGAGACCCACAGCTCGTCTCTGTGTGCGATTCCTCGCTCTTCTGTTTGTGTGTATGTGGCGGGTCCTGTTGTCGCCACAGACTGCTGGGTTGGGCACAGCTGTCATTCTCGCTGAGTCCCACAGCTATAAATACCTTCACATTGCTCCTGCTAGCAGCCGATTTCATTCCCCTGCACCGCCCCACCTCAAATACTGAATGTAGGAGGAGAAACAAACTCGCCAGTGACATCAGATGAAAGAGCCAGAGAGTGTTGAAACCAAAGCGCAAATTGAATTAAAATGCTGCAGAAGCCTATAAAGTGAATTTGTATGCTGGGCAGAGAAAATCCAGGTTAATCCGGATGCAGCTTTTTAGTCAAGTAAAATATAAACATTTTTAGCTAATAGAAAATTTTATTCAAATTTAAAATTAGACAATGATAAACTGGAAGAAAGTTATAGGGAAAGACAATAATTAAACATCAGTGACTTTTAAAATTGATAAATAAATAAAGTGAATACAGTAGAAGGATATTTTTTATATCGTATTTAATGCTATCCATAATTATTTATGTTTTTCTATGCACTGTTATTTTTTACTTGAATTAAAAAAGAGAAGTATGTCACTAAGGCAAAAAAGACAGAAAAAAATTTAGATTTTAAATTTAGGGTTTTAGCAAATTTATCTTCTTTATGCGCGTTGAAATAATATGAAAAATAATATTGAAAAAAATGTAAATATATAAATCAAAATAATACCTCTTTAGTTATAGAGTATGTTATTATTGCCTACATGTGGAATTAGTTGTTTTCGCATTTAGAAGATTTTTTAGTATGAACGTTTTTTTTTTATTTTAAATTTGTTTATGAAAACATCCATGCGCACATTCTACACACAAATGTTTGCAAGCACATGCTTAGTGAATGAGACCCAGTACTAAGACCGATGGAAAATTATAGGATTAGTCAATTTTCTTAAAATATATCCAGATACAGTAAATTACTCACCACCATGTCATCCAAAATGTTGATGTCTTTCTTTGTGAAATTATGTTTTTTAAGAGAAACATTCCAGGATTTTTCTCATTTTAATGGACTTTAATGGACCCCAACACTTAACAGTTTTTATACAGTTTAATATTGCAGTTTCAATGCAACTTCAAAGGACTCTAAATGATCCCAAATGAGGCGAAAACGATTTTTGGCAACAAAAAAAGCACTTTTAAACCACAACTTCACCTCTTCCTCCGGCTGTGTGACGAGCCAGCACGACCTCACATGATTGCGTAATGCCGTGGAAAGGTCACGTGTTATGAAACGCACATTTGCGGACCATTTTAAACAATAAACTGACACAAAGACATTCATTAGTATCATTCGACATACAACAACATCGGAACGGTCCTCTTTCTCCAAACTTGTAAACACTTGGGCGTAATTTCGATATGTTAGCCGTGAACTCTTGACGTGATGACGTATTACGTGAGGTCGCGCTGACTCGTCACAGCACCTAGGGGAGACGCGAAGTTGTGGTTTAAAAGTGCATATTTTTGATTTTTCTTGCCAAAAATGACAATTGTTTTGCTAGATAAGACCCTTATGCCTGGTTTGAGATCGTTTAGAGTCCTTTGAAGCTGCGTTGATATTAACATGCAATATTAAGCTGCATTTTTATCCAGCGACTTACCAATACAGAAACATTTTATAAGCACATTCAAACCCATGACATTGGCGCTGTTAACAGCATGCTTTACTAATTGAACTACAGGAATATATAGATATGTAAATGACATGCTCTGTGTCTTTTTTCCTTAGTGTAAGACTTTATCTGGAGTGTGTGATCACATCATCTCACTCTCATCAGACCCGCTGGTATCCCAGTCAGCGCATCTGGAGGTGGTTCAGCTGGCTAACATCAAACCCACAGAGGGTCTGGTAAGATCTTACATACGCAATCATTTCACAATGATACCGTAACAGATAAGTTAAACTTTGTGTATGCATATACTGTACATGTGAGTCTGTGTCTGTTTGAACAGGAAAACTAAGCATGAATATGATTCAGATGAAATGGAGATTTCTTGTCTGTGTGTGAATATATGCATGAATGCATGTGTTGATCTAATCAGAAGTGTCTTGTGTTACTATTTCAGACAAGACTAGACAAGAATGACTAGACATAGTTCTGTTTTCATTTTATGTTTTGATGGAAAGGAAAATTTGGTATTAAAGGAATAGTTAAACCCTATTGTTGATCAGTTAACAATGACATTTTTTTTATTTTGAGACTATTCATCAGGCTACTAAATTATTCTTGTGTGTCTGTTTTTTTTTTAAAGGGAATGTATATTAAATCCACATATGATGGACTTCATGTTATAACAGGAACCACAGAGGGGGTAAGAACAGGCCATTGTTTTTGTGTAGGCTATGTGTGTGTGTCTAATGCATATAATGTCCAAATGTTGCAGATAAATGTATTGATACTTGGCAAATGATTGCCCTCAAATAAGAGAGACTGAAAGAGAGAGAGACAACTATTAGACAAGACAGGTACAAATGTCGCAGATCATGTTAAAAATCTAGTAGTACAAAAAAAGGCATTAACCCAGGATACCTGTTTTGTCATGTGTTTTGTATATGATAATACCATTATTTGGTATTTATAAGACCTGCTGTTTCATCCTTTATCATTCTCTTCCATTTCCCATCTCTGTCTGCCCCTTTCCTTCTCAGTCTCCAGCCGACCGCTGTAAAAAGATCCATGCAGGGGATGAGGTCATCCAGGTGAACCATCAGACCGTAGTAAGTGTCATTCTCTCAGTCCATTTTACTCATCTCGCACTTCTCCATCCATTCATCCATTCATTTTCCTCCACGTTTAAGATTCACTTGACGTTTGCTGGCAGGTGTCCCCCTCCTCTATTTGTGTGTGCATAGGATTTTGTGGGACTGAATTTGAGGTATTTGTATGCACCTGAATTGGTTTTTAGCATGGATTCTGACCTTTTAATTGGATTGTGCATCGGTCAGATGTGACCAATCCAAATCCATTACTTTGTGTAAGTCATGAACGTTACTGTCAAGCTCACCATAAAAGTATCAACAAAGTATCAGTAAAGTAGTTCATATATTCCAGGTCTTCCAAAGTCACGTGAGCTTAGTGTAAGGAGCAGATTTGGGTCAGAGGGCGTGGCAATCAAGGGGGCGGGGCGTATGCATCATGATGAAAATTAAAATATTTTTATAAAATAAAAAAATATATATTTTTAAAACACTCAAATAAAACTTAATTTTGAAGAAACTATGACAATAAATGAACACATACTAGATTATTAATGTTTTTACCTTTAACGGGAATAGCTGCGTGATGAAGTGAAACTAAAGGGTTAATAAACACAAACTAAAGCAGATGTTGTAGAACGTCTGGCGAACGATGATAGATTTTTTTCAAAATTGTAAAAACTGATTATTATTTCCCACTATTAATTACATTATCTTAAAGGAGTGTAACTACTGTAGCATGTAAATAATGCACATACATAACGTGAGCAAGAGCGCTCAACAATTATATCGAATCAACAGACACGTGAAACCCTAGCAGGTTGCTCAAACAACAAAATCACCAGCTAACTTACTTTCAATTTGCAAGAACTATACACTAATACAATAACAGGCTTAAATAAACCTAAAACATAAGTCCACTTTCAGTTCTCACGGACACGCGTTTTATCAACTGGCTATCCTCCAGACATGACGAACCACGTCTTGCCCTGCTGAAAAAACCAGCATACCAGCAAGACCAGTTGTGTTTTGGTGCTGGTTTGCTAGTGAACACCTAGTGAACGTGGTGAGCGTTGGTTGCCATGGGAACGTTGCGCAGTGACTCTCATGAATCACGTCGAAGATGGTGTTGTTACCTGAAGCTAGTTATTATAGTTTAAGAAGTAAAAATATGGATTTTTTCTTACAAAGTTGCATCGATTACCAGCAGAAGATTTTTATTTAGCCCCTTGGTGCCGGGTGGATTACTTCTGTTAAAGATGGATGCACTTTTTTGCCGTTTAAAGCAAGTTGTTGTTCCCTGATCCCTGCTTTCTTTCATTATGTATCTCGGATTGCTTGAGGGTGAGTAAATCATGGGGTAATTTGGATATTTGGATCCTTTTACATATTTCTAAAAATGGGGCTACCATATTTCCTAAATTTGACTAAATTTATGCTCTTTCATGCTGATTTTGTTAAACTTAATGTGTTTCCAAGTGAAGAGTTTGTTTAAAACATAAGAGTCTTTAAATGAGGTGTAGTGGAGTGCGTTTTTAAGGATGGTCGTTCCATGACGCATTTACAGAAAGTGATTTTAGCTTTTTTGTGTGTGCATATTGAGTGCGCTAATAGGTACTTCAGTGACTGTACTTATTTAGGTTTGCCTTCAATTAGTGAATAAAGAGGTATTTCTGCGCTATTTCTGCGCGTGTGTGTGTGTGTGTGTGTGTGTGTGTGTTTGCGCGCGCAAGCAATTGCTTACAGAGTTATGAAATCAATTCTCTTTGAAGGGTGTCCTTATTGTTTGATGTGTATGAGGCGTTGAATAATTCTTTGAATATTTGAATAGTACTGTTGCATGGTTTATGAAGTAATTTAAGCCGAATGGTAAATATTCCCTCTTCATTATCTCAACAATTACACGTAGGCTATACTGAGGCCAATATTTAAAGGGATAGTTCACCGGAAAATGCAAATTATCTCATTATTTTTATAGGTCTTCTCCCATATATTAACTTATCTCTTAGTGTCACAATATGTACGTTAGTGTTTCTTCCATTTTGATTGTTTTCATAATAAAAGATCAATAACATTAAGACCTCATTCATTCTTGAGTAATTAGATTATGGTAATATTGCTTCATAATTGATTAAAAGTGCCTTTAGTATGTGATAAGCGATACAAATTTGGCTTGTAGCAAAGCACACACACACGTCTTACAGAAAAACAGTTATCTTAATGATTGGTTTATGCTCAATAACAGCCTCAGTAGGCATTATAGAATGGTGCATTGTGGGAGATGCTTTATACGTCGTAACCTAAGTGAAAATGAGTCCCTGTACGTAATAGGATCCGTTTTTGAGGCCCTAACAACCAGACTCAGCTTATCTTTAAGTTTTTTCTCTGTGTGTGTGTGTGTGTGTGTGTGTGTGTGTGTGTGTGTGTGTGTGTGTGTGGACTGAATTGTAGTTATAATTAGTGTGTTCATAAAGTTATATTATAAAATTGGTAGTTCTGGCATTAAAATCTGTTCGGATTAGCAACGATAGATATTAGAAAAATAGTGATAAATAATTTTTTTCAGTATATCACTAGTATAACTGATATACAAGCACTTGTACCTCTTATGCTGCATTTAGGGACCTAAAACAGTTTTAAGTCCTATTTGTGGGATAATTGTTTATTGTTATACTGTATATATAAATGAATTATTTATTAAGCATCAGCGGCTTTAGCATAATGACAATGCCTCTGTTTTATAAATCCAGTACTTTAGGCTACGATGATGTATACACTCTAAAATTGCTGGGTTGATATGAATATATTGGACAAAACACACCACTGGGTAAAAACTACTGTATTATTATAATTTATCACAGTTAATTTTATCACAGTTAAGTGCTTTGCATGGTTTATGGTGATCGTTTTCAAGATTTATTAAACCGTGTCATTAATAATTTAGTTTCATAAATAATCTGTAATGTAAACATCATTTAATGAGTTTGTTTATTTGTATTATTTTAGAAGTATATTTAAATATTAAGTATACTGTGGGCTGAAGAAAAATTATGTATGCATTGCCGCGGCGGTAAAACCTGCCATGTTTACATGCATGCTAATTAACTGAAGGCTTACATATAGACATTTACAGGGAATGTCAAGTGCTTATTAGAGTTATTTTATTGCAGTTTTATTATTCTTTTAAAATAGTTTTTTTATATTTTAAATTTTCATGTTAATTTTAGTTTCTTTTGTAGTGACTTTGCTTTGAGCTTTTCTCATTTAATTAGTTTTTTATTTTTTACAACATTTAAATTTCACTTAGTTTTTTTTTTTTTTATAATTTTGTGGCTCAACTTTTCTAAACTTTTCAAAACTCAACTTTTCTTGTGCCTCAACTTTTCTGCAGAATTTCTTAAAATCATTTACTGCACGTTTTCAAGTAATATTTAGGATGATTTTTATTTAATTTCAAATAACTGACATGTTTTTAATCGTTTAAGTTTTAGTTAACGATAATAACCCTCATGCTTATGTAGATTTAAATGTGAAATCAATTTCCATTGTAATTTTCCTTCATTGGGTAACTCTTATTCTACACGGTGCTTGTGTTACGAGTGACACTTTCTTTATCTTCATATAGTTGACTATTAAAAAACAAATGTTAGTATATCTGATATTTGCTCGTCGGGTGAAACATGTTGTCTCCGTGTGGCGTTTCTGTTAAGTCTGTGTATGTTGAACCTATGTTTGTTGCTGTAGGTGGGCTGGCAGTTGAAAAACTTGGTAAGCTCTCTGCGTGGGGACCCTGCCGGTGTGACATTGACCTTGAAAAAACGCCCTCAGAGCACGCTCACCTCCGCCCCAGCCCTACTAAAGAACATGAGATGGAAGCCCCTGGCCCTGCAGGTATGATTCGAAACAACGTGTCCCCAAAATCTTTTATCGTTTTGGGCTGTATATGGCAATTTAACTCCATCAGTTTCTCGCTGGGAACAAACTTGCATTTGAACTCCATTTCCCATGATGCACCTGTCTGCTTATAGGTAATGTTTTATTTACCCTGAAAGGACGATTTTGTAACTGTCTGCTACAAAACATACCAAAAAGATGCACACAGATAATAATAAACATTAACTTAACGCAAATAAAATGTTCTTTACGCGGCAGTTTCCCAGACAGGGCTTAAATCTAGTCACAGACAAAAATGGATGTTTTAACTAAAAACAGCTTGCACTCACATATCTTAAAATATATCAGTGGCATTGTTTTGTCCCACTGTAATGTTTTTCGTAAGGTATTTTTGTAAAAACTACTTAAATGTTCTAATATAAATAAGGCCTAGTGTTTATAGGGGAAACCACCCCTATTTGTTAAAACCTGTTTAAAAAACATTTGCACACTGTGTTTTTAAAAACAACCGTAAAAATATAAATTTTGATCATTGCATAGCCCTGTTTATCCTTTGAAAAATGAAAAAAAATTCTGGATACATAAAAGAATGGCATTGTATTTCCTTATAAATAATTTTCCAAGTATCATATAATCCTGTATGGCTCAAAATATCCCTAATCTGACTTTAAATACTTTAAAAAAATAGCTGCTTTGTTTAGGAGTTGCCTTTGTGGCATTTATGGTGCTTTTTTAGTCATTTGCACTAACATCGCAAACTGAAAATGTTATGAGAATGTGAAGCGTGTGTGGAGGTGAATGAATTTGTATGTGTCTGTGCTTGTGACAACAGATTAGTTGTTTTAATCGGTTTTTGTGCTGGATTCAAGTTCGGTTGTAGACTTGTGACTCTAGACTAAACTTTTATCAGTTTTCCCCAGACACTCCCAAAACAAATTTTTCTGTGTATCTTGGCGATTGTCTTTTGCATACTTCTTGCATACTGACGGTGTGTTATTTTAAGGTTTTGGGGGTCAACTCTATCTTTTAAGAGTCTTTAAAATCAATGTCTTAATATATTTTTCATCAGAATGGTGTTAGGATTTGGGGTTAGGAACTAAATATGTTTTAATTCTCTAAAGAGATTTTTTAAAAGCCTAATGGAAAAATAAGTATTTGGCTGTTGCGTTTTAGATTGCTTTGCTGCAGGAATTGCGTTTTTAAAACAGTGTGTCTAGTTAAAAAGTAATTTAGCTTTTGAAAGCGTGTCTTGAGACTGCTGCGTTCATTTTCAAGCCAAGAATGTGTATTATGTAAACGTCCCATAAGAAAAGCGTCCAATCGGGATCGTGGCGAACCCGAATCCAGCCTAATTATAAAGGGGCCCCCATTAGGCTGAATATTCAGTGAGTCGCTTAGCCTACCCACAGAGTAGTTGATTTTTTAAAATATGTAGTCTTGCACATGGGTTGTAAGGGACGTGTAATGGTTCAAAGAATGGTAGGTCACTTTGAGTCCTGTTATAAAGATACTGTCTTTAAAGGGGCCATGGCACAATACTTTTTTAAGATGTCGAATAAATCTTTGGTGTCCCTTAGAGCACATATGTGAAGTTTTAGCTCAAAATACCATATAAATAATTTATTATAACATGTTAAAATTGACACTTTGTATGTATGTGCAGAAATGTGTCGTTTTGGGTGTGTCCTTGAAAATGCAAATGAGCTGATGAAATTGAAACACTGGTCACAATGATGGTGGTTTGTTGCAATTAAAACTTAATTGTGCTGTGACTCTTTTTCTCTGCACTAAATGGCAGTGCTGTGATTGGATAGTTCAGATTAAGGGGCGGTATAATTATAATAAGAGCTCCTTATGACATCATAAGGAGAGCCAAATTTCAACAACCTATTTTTTCACGTGCTTGTAGATGAAGGTTTACCAAAACTAAGTTACTGGGTTGATCTTTTTCACATTTTCTAGGTTGATAGAAGCACTGGGGATCCAATCATACCACTTAAAAATGGAAAAAGTCAGATTTTCATGCCATGGCCCTTTAAAACAAATGAATTTCTATACTAGAGTCGGCACTAAGAAAAGTCGAATTTGAGAAATCAATTTCAAAAGTCAAAAATAGTAGACCCGAACAAGGAATCCACTCCATTACTATTAAATATTTGCATTAGCCTCTTTGTATACGATATGTTATGTTTACACGCCATGTCACAACCCCTGTTCCCAATTTTCACTTCATTGTTTTATTTTGGCTTTGAGGTCATTTTGTTCAACATTTACATGCAGAGACATGTTTGCACTTTATCCAGAGTGACTTACAGTGCATTTATATATTCTTTTATTAGTAGTGTTTCCTAGGATTGAACCCATGAACCTGATGCCGCGGTAGAGGCGGCAAAAACGCGATATTCGCACGTAGTTGGACTTTTGAACATTTGAGTTTACTCGCTTCATTCACGCGTGAAAGCCGCATGTGAAATTCTAGTCAATCGAGACATTCACGCGGAAATTCGGGTCATGGGAGGGGCTTCTTTGACTCTGCTGAGACTCCGCTCGCTTCTTGTAATCACGTCACTACTACACCAAGGTCCTGATTGGTTAACTCGGCGCGGAAATCCGCCGAAGTTCAGATTTTTTAACTTGCGCGTTTCCCGCAGCAACGCTCAATTCGCATACCGCACCACAGGATGCCTAATCGCATCTTTGGAGATGGTACAAATGTTTCATTATTTGGAGGAATCCTGACCCAGAGATACTAGTTCACACTTTACTGCAGGCAGCATTGCAGAGCGACACATTAATCTCTATCTCTGCCCTTGTGACTGTCTGGGGATATCTGTATCTAGGTGGTGTCCTGTAAAAAGAGCTCCGTTATTACAGTTAGCTGGGAACTCAGATGTGTTTACCAGTATTGTAAGCTTTGTAGAAGATCTGAACTTTGATCTTTCATTAAAACTTTGATTTTGTCTGCCCAGCAGCCGGTTGTTCCCAGGAGTCCCACCAGCAGCTCAGCCACGCCCACAAGTACAATCAGCACACCCTCAAAGCGGGATAGCTCCGCCCTCCAAGACCTCTATATCCCGCCTCCTCCCCCTGAACCGTATACACCCAGGTAAGCATGCCCGGTACACTTTTGTTTGCATCCGAGCATCTTTAGTTCAGGGTTCCCACGGATCCTTGAAATCCTTGAAAGTTTGCGAATCTGGGAAAAAAATTCAAGGCCCTGGGAAGTTTTTTGAAAATAAACATAGATAGATACAGGTCATTGAAAGTGCTTGAATCTATTTTGTGCAAGAGGTTTCTGGAAAAAAATCCATATTATTCCCTGTATAGTGTAGGATAATATCATAAAAATTCTAGACTTTTTAAGCACACATGCTAAACGGTTCGCTTTACATGCTTAATCTTCTGTATGCGAATGTTGATTCATACCAAAATGCTTTTTTGCATAGTTGTGTTTGACACATGAAAACGTCTCTAGTTACGTATGTACAGTAACTGTGGTTCCCTGAGAAGGGAACGAGGCGCTTCATCTCCCTTGCCATACTTCCTACGTCCCTGTAACGGCGTCTTTGGCAATATTTTAGATAGCGATATACTTCCTGACTCCCGCGTCACCCTGTCTTTGTCGTTAAGCCTCGCCATTGGTTGAATTTGATGTACACATTCAGACGCACTTGGAGGCATCCCCAAAGTGTCACCGCAGTGATGCAGCGCGAGTTTCCTCGAAAGGGAACTGTAACAATGTATCTTAAAAGGTAACATGATGTAACCTTGCTCTCACTTGAATGTGCCCCAACATTTAGTCCTTGAATTTGAGGGTATTGGACCTGGAAAGTCCTTAAAGGAATATTCATTATTCTTAAAAGAAAAATCCAGAAAATTTACTCACCACCATGTCATCCAAAATGTTGATGTCTTTTTTTGTTCAGTCGAGAAGAAATTATGTTTTTTGAGGAAAACACTGCAGGATTTTTCTAATTTTAATGGACTTTAATAGAGCCCACCATTTAATACTTAACTCAACACTTAACAGTTTTTTTCAAAAGACTATAAATGATCCCAAACGAGGCATAAGGGTCTTATCTAGCGAAACGATTGTCATTTTTGACAAGAAAAATAAAAAATATCCACTTTTAAAGCACAACTTCTCGTCTAGATCTGGTCGTGATGCGCCAGGTGACCCCACGCAATACGCCATGACGTCAAGAGGTCACGAACGCGAAACTCCGCCCCAGTGTTTACAAGTGTGTTGAAAGAGGACCGTTCTGACGTTGTTGTATGTCAACTGATACTAATTAATGTCTTTGTGTCAGTTTATTGTTTACAATGGTCCGCAAATGTGCGTTTTATATATGTAACACGTGACCTCCCTACGTCACTACGCATTTACGTTAGGTCGCGCTGGACCGGATCTAGACGAGAAGTTGTGGTTTGAAGGTGGATGTTTTTTGTTTTTCTTGTCAGGGATGACGGTCGTTTCGCTGGATAAGACCCTTATGCCTCATTTGATATCGTTTATAGTCCTTTGAAACCCGTTGAAAAAAACTGTTAAGTGTTGAGTTAAGTATTAAATGTTGGGCTCTATTAAAGTCCATTAAAATGAGAAAAATCCTGCAATGTTTTCCTCAAAAAACACAATTTCCTCTCGACCGAACAAAGAAAGACATCAAAATTTCGGATGAAATGGTGGTGAGTAAATTATCTGGATTTTTCTTTTAAGAAAATGGAATATTCCTTTAAAAGGTCCTTGAATTTGAAGATAACTAAGGTGTGGGAACCCTGTTAGTTATTTAAAGTTTCATTGCAAATGATCGTTTTATAGCACATGCACTACTATTTCAAAGTTTAGGTTCACTTTGTTCTCTCCACATTTTAGTGCACTAATCAAAGCTGCAGGTTTTTAAGTTTATTACATAAACTTTTGAATGGTGATGTACGCTATGAATTCTCTGCACTAGTAAGTATTGACCTAGTAAGTATCTCAACACATGTTTGATTTAGTGGGATTATGTTATATGTGTTTAGAGATGAGAAAGTTGGTCTCTCTGGTGAAGGCGGGCAGCTTGTTGCAAAAGGCTCAGAATCTCCAAACTCATTCCTGGATCAAGAGTACAGACGTCGATTTCCCTTGATGGAAGAGGATGCTGTCCTTTACTGCTACGAGTACGACCCAAACCACGGACCAACAACTTCCCGTCGAGACAGCACACCCACTTACGGTACGCATACACGCACTCATCGGCACAAAAAGTTTTGTTTATAAGCTCATTGCAGCAGGAGTTTAGAAACACTTATCAGGGCTACAAACACATTATCTCTCTCTCTCTCTCGCTTGATATTGGAAATTTGTGCCTTTCTGCACACCATAAAGTTATTTTTTACAGCATTTGCCATAGGGACTAAATATTGACCTAGAAACTTCTGAATAATTTGAATCGCCATGAGGCACACCGTGCTGCTTCGAATATGTGCTGTACGGCACACGATGAACGATATGTTTTTTTCTGTAAGAAAACATCCTGTACCCCATTTCAGTTAGGGGAACAATTCACCCAAAAATGAAAACACTGTTTTTATTGACTCACCCTCACGATTTCTTTTATTCGATTCATTACATCGATTGGTTGCAATGTACACATAAGTTGCATGAAGTATCGTTGTTTACTTCATAGATTTATGAGGCTGTATGTGACTGTGTTTTTGAGAAGGGTTTATAAAGCGAGTCTATCTATAACTAGTTGCCTGCGTAGGGGAGTTGGCTTCAGATTTTCTGTAATTAAACTCTAGGGAGCTGGACTGCACTTTGTTGTATTGAGTTTATGTGTGTGCGTGTGTAGCAGTATATCCAGAGCAAGAGAATTTAGCTAGAGTATAGTGAGTAAATGCCAGCATGGGATTGTGCAGTGCCACAGATCTGTTGACACGCTCCATGTCCGCTGCTTCGCACGAAAAAGAAAGGACACATTAACTGTGACAGTGTTGTCTTCCTCAAACACTCACACAGATCTACCTCAGCTTCTGTAGAGAAAATAGATTGTGCACTGTCATTTTACTTGTGTATCTTTATACACATGTACTGTACTGTATGTACAGATTGATGTTTGTGTTTTAGGTCGATTGAGGCCCATCTCGATGCCTGTAGAGTACAACTGGGTTCCTGACTATGAGGACCCAGCGAGACTGAAGAGAGAAGGTCGGAGAGGTGAGTTTGTGTTGGAGCTTATTCTCCTTTTCACTCTGTGAAATATTAGAGAAATGTGACCCTGTCTGTGAAATCAAAGCTAAAGTGTCATGATGTAATTATATGATTTTGAGCATCAAAGTAGTCATACATAGCCATGGCTTCTTAAAGGTCTCAGTCAATTTTAAAGATATCAAGGTTATATTTTCACAAAATGGTCTTTACATTATGCGGGATAATTTGGTGTAGAAAATCACAGTAAATCACAAAAAAATGTACTTAAAGGAAAACACCACCTTTTTCAATATTTTACTATGTTTTTACCTCAACTTAGACAAATTAATACATGTCTATCTTTTTTCAATACGTGCACTTAATCTTTGTACAGCGCGTCGTGATGTGTTAGCATTTAGCCTATCCCCATTCATTCCTTAGGATCCAAACAGGGATGAATTTAGAACCCACCAAACACTTCCATGTTTTCCCTATTTAACTCTTTCACCGCCAGCGTTTTTTAAAAAAGTTGCCAGCCAGAGCCAGCATTTTTCATGATTTTGAAAGACGGAAAATCTCGTCATTGGCGGGGAAGCGTTTTCTCTTAATTGACGAGATATCTCCTCAATGGCGGCGAAAGAGTTAAAGACTGTTACATGAGTAATTACACGAGTATGTATGTTGGCACAAAACAAAATGTGGCGATTTTTTTAAGTGGATAAAAAATGAGAACTATATTGTATGGCGGAAGAGCACTTAGTTTGCAGCAGTTCGACTTCGGGCGCAGTAATATTGCTGGAAGTTTGAGCAAGAGGGGGAGTAGTCAGGAGTGATGATGTTACTGCGCACCGAGGTCGAAGTGCTGCAAACTAAGTGCTCTTCCCCCATACAATATTGTTTTTGTTTTTTATCTGCTTAAAAAATCGCCACTTTTTATTTTGTGGCACCGTACTTACTCGTGTAAATACTCATGTAAAATAGAGAAAACAAGGAAGTGTTTGGATCCTAAGATATGAATGGGGCTAGGCTAAATGCTAACACATTCACAATGGGCTGTACAACGATTAAAAGTGCACTCAATGATAAAAGATAGGCATGTATTATTTGTCTAAGTTGAGGTAAGAACATAGGAAAATATAAAAAACAGCGATGTTTTCCTTTAAGCTGCGTTTTTACAGACTGGGTCACACTAGCTACGTTTACGTGCAATCGGATTAAGAAAGTCTTCATGTAAACACCCTAATCAATGTGATTGAGGTCATTTGGATGCAAATTTCGATTGTATTGAAAGGGTTGGTGTAGTCCGATCTGTGCTCCGATCGGATGCAAAAAATACCTTGTGCACATGCGCAGAAAAATTGTGCTTATGTTCATGTCTTATATTTACATCATATTTACGTATCACATGATTTTCGTCACAGAAACATTCAATAGCAAGGCAATATGCATTATAAATAAGGTAAAGCGGTCACACACAGTACATTCTGCAGGGTCCATGTGTACTTTCATAAAATTAGGCTACATAAAGCTATAAAATTGCGTTGTGCCTTTCGAAAATGTTGTTTTCATTGCCTCGACGTTGGGGTGGGCGATAAATTTCCTGCGATTCTCATGCGTATCTCATCAGTAAAGCCGGTTTTGTGATTAGTAGTAAATCGGCATCACCTGCATTCAGATTGAGCGGGATTTATTACACAGAGCCGTAGTTCACTGAGAAGCTCGGCAAAATCGCATACATTATCGGAGGCGATTTCTCCACGATTATGAACGTGATTTTGCCTAGCTTCTCGGTAAAATACGGCTCTGTATAGTAAATGCCGCTCCATTTGAAAGCAGGTGATGCCGATTTACTACTAATCACAAAACTGGCATTACTGATGATATATGCATGAGAATCTCAGGCGATTTATCGCCCACCCCTACAGTACCTTGATGAGAGATGCTGTGTGCACTGTTGCCAAGTCCTCTGCTTTTTTCGAGTTCAGATTTGGGCTACTGTTTAAACTGTTTCCACAAGTTGATTTTTTACTGTAAGTTAAATATGAAAGGATTTCATTTATAAGTTGTTTATATTTGGGCTGTGAATAGTCATTGCGATGCTTTTAGGCTAGTTTTGAATGTCCATTGGGATGGTTTTAATACGCGAATCTGGCAACCCTGGCTGTGCGCTTGTGCAGACGTTTGGTTTGGATTTTATAGAATGTACATGTAAACGAAGATTTTAATCAGATTTCAATATTTAGGGTGCATGTAAAATGTACTGTCGTAACCTGCAATCGGCTTAAATTCAGTCGGATTGACGAAATTTGACAAAAACAAGTTGTCAAATGATGACCAACAATAACAAGCAAAGGTAGGCAAATTGTACATGTTGCAAGGGTTACATCATTCAATCGTGAGGGCAAATTTACGAATAAACTTTGCAACCTTCTCAATGATCAGTATAATATTCTATATTTTATATTTGACCAAAGATATTTAATATTAAAAAAATGCGTCACTGGAGATCCCAACAATCAGAATGACCACTCTAGTCCCGCCTCCCAATAAAAAGAGCCAATTGCTGACCGTTAAAGAATGGAATTCTCTGAGAAAGGGAGGGACTTTACGCATGCCCAAAATTAACAGATAATGTTGGTCTTGTCCATGGAGGTGTTGCAAATATGGCGCGATTTGCATAAAAAGACTTTGATTTGACATGAACGAATTATTCTTTTATAGGTAACATGAAATCTTAATGTGACATATTTTAAAAGGAATGTATTAGTCGCCATTGCCAATGATGTAGGATGTGATTTTTTTTTACCACAGTGATTTGATTGAACAGTGAACTGTGATATTATGGGTTAAAATTATTTTCCTCTACCCACACAACCTTGGTTACAGCATCAGAGAAGAAAAGCTGTTTAAGAGGTGAAGCAAATGATTGTATTTTGCAGAAAGATTATATAAATATTTCAACCTTTTGCGCTATGAATCATTCACAATTAAACCAGAGATATTTATTTACAAAAGAAATTAGGGTTCATTTTGATTTGATCCTCACCTGCAAGATCTTTGATACATCTCAGTCTTCACTCTCAAATGAAGAGTGAACTTTTGTGTCACGCCGCCTGGATTTCTATTCAATTTTTCTTTCTTTGTTAATGGGCTCTCGTTCATGGATCCAATTCTCTTCACTGCACAACAGTTCTGGTCCGTGTTGTGCATTGCTGATTACTTCCTCTGGCTGCGTTGCATGCAGTGCCAGGATAACAGTGGTGTCCCTGAGCTCTAACACAAAACCAGTGTGCAACAGGACAGAGATTATGTGAATCGGCTTTTGAACAGTCCAGAACCCCTATCAGAAATTGCAATAATATACAAAAAACGCTTTTTCATTACTTTTAACTATAGTAAGTTGTTGAAGATGTTCATAGGACCATGTCATATCACTTCTTCATAATCACCAAAAGTCTTAAGCCACCATGCCACTATTAGATTTGTTGTTTTTGCAAATGATACAGAGACCGTATTTTTATCAGGCTTTTATGTTTAGGTTCAGTAATTTTACTTTAATGGCAATAAAAATGTTTAGTGGTCTCCTCGAGAACCTGCTGCTATCCAAACCCCTCCATTTTCATTGTTTTATGATATGTGGTGTTGTGAGGCACAACTCTTGATCACCTGGCTGTGTCTTCTGGCTCTCATTTATTTTATCTTGTATTGCAGCGCTGTCTATCTGCATTTAGTATCGTGATGGCTCTCTTATTCGCTAGCTTCCCCAGACTCTTTTATAAGAACTTGGGGAGAAATTGCAGGTGGTATTCTGCCAGATGGTGTTTAGATGAAAAGAAAGATGGTTAAAGAAGAAAGAGGCTCTCAGAAGAGATTGCAAGAGGAGAGACAGAGAGATGTTGGATCAAATCGATTTTGGAGGGAATAATGATGTATTAAGGTCACCTGCACAAATAATGAGCTTGTCATTATTGGTACTTGATGTGATTTGTCATTCATTGTGATTTATCGTTTTAAGCTATCAAATGTTTTACAATAAGCATTCTCTAAATTGCAAAAAAAAAAAAAATGGGAACATTAAAGGTGCTTTTTAATAACTCCATCTTCTACTTGTCAATTTTAACGTGTTTCTTGCAGCAGTTGTTGTAAAAATTGTATGAAATCATAAATTATTATTATAACTCTTTCGCGAGACGTATAAAACTGTAAACCTTTCACTGCTTCAACTTTTCTATCAAAGAAAGGGAATCCAACGGGTAAAGAGGGATCTTCGGAAAACTGTTGCCATGGAGACTCTGACAGGAGCTCTCTTGAATGTTTTACGTCTTATTGGCTGCTGCCGAGCAACGCTGGACTTGAGTGTAAATGCAGGGAAACCCAACAATGGTTGTGGTGGTTCCTAAATCAAAGGACGAGCTCAAATCGGGGCTACTGGGAGCCGGTTCATTCGGCTCACTAATATGGCTGTGACCAATTGGCTCGCTATGCCTATTAGGCAGAATAAGCCTATAGAGTTTGATTGGTTTGGGAAGAGGACACGGGCTTAAATAGCGCTAATGATAGACTTATTTAGAGAGGATGGATCAAAGTGATTGGCCAAGTGAGGTTTTGGGTATTACAAGAGGGGAGATTCTGTTTGGTTGATTGATGGAATACCGATGCCAGATTATTTAATGATTTGAGTCCACAGATGCTCGGGTGAAAAATTTCAATACAGTCTGTATGAATATAAATTTGATTTTCTGCCCGTGCCACAACTAATGGCGATTATTTGACCTACTGTGACTGGTGGAGAGAGAAAGTTGTAATGTAATGGTTGAATTGTATAAATATCTTTTGTGATGTATGTTGTAACCTTTAGTGTTAACTTCGACTCCATGCTGAATGAATTGCCTCAAGTCTGATAAAATCCAGCTTGATTAATTTTGTCGAGTTGTTGGGGTATGGCCCTAACAGTGACCAATAAACTGACAACCCATATCCTCCTTTGATCTGATCCAACAAGTTTTCGCTCGGATTTGAATCCGGTATAGGGAGAATAATGGATTGCCTCAGTTGCAAAGCATTTAATTCCTCTTCCTCTTTAACTTACTCCATAGGAACCCTTTACTCTATGTTAAATGGCTATATAGTAATCTAATTAAATCATTAAATAAAATCTTTATTGTCCCTCTCAGAAAACTCTTTGCTGCGATATGTAAGTGAGGAAAAGGCTGCTGATCTGGCAGTAAGGAGCATGAAGAGAGACACGGGAAAGCGCACCAAGAAAAAGAGCGAAAAGAGCGGAAGCCCGGCCCACTACGCTCTCCTTCCCACCCTTCAGATGGAAGTACTCCGTCAGGAATCCATGAACACGCCTAATCCAGACTCCGCCTCTCTTTACCATGTAAGTAGCCAGTAATAATGCAACCATGTTTAAATGTTTGAATACATTTTATGTAATGTTATATGGATATATATTACATATTTTTATATTTTATAATCATAGAAGGCAAAATATGTAATATTTTTATAATTTTGTACTTCATGCAGCTCTGCGCAGACTGATTGCTGTATGACATCATAGTATCGCGAGATAGATCCAAAAGCGGTATTATAAAATTGCTCGTGTGAGATGTCAAACACGATCGATCTGCGCAGCACAACCCAGTATCACGAAATTACGTACCTATAGTCACATCAATTTGTGAGTCTTTTCTGTGACACTGACACGCTTTTCCGCCTTTTTGCGTGAACATGTCACACATTTCTGTTTACGTGTCACTGTCATGTATTTGTTACTCAACTGTTTTTTCCTATTTTCTTACCATTGTCACTTCGGTTTAGTGTTAGATTTACATAAAATGACATCCTTACCCAAACCCAACTCTAACCCTTATGCCAGGTGACAATGGTTTAAAAATCATAAAATAAAAAAAAATCAGGAAAAAAGTATGAACCAATACTTAAAGTGACTTCCTAACACAAACACCAAATCTAACCCTATACTGAAGCGTGTGGTTTACAAATGCCCAGAGCCGTTTATTGGGCGCTACGAATGTTTTTCAAATGCGTCTGTAGCCAGTCGTTTCAATGATACCAGATGACGTATGTAGAGCGACATAAATTCAAACATCAACAACTGTTATCGGGTACGTGTTCGCACAGCTGAAAGCTATGCAACTAAACCGGTAGCTGTTGATATTGAAAAGCAACACAACTTAGTGGCACTGTGACAACCACATTCGGTAGGCTACAGGCATAATGACAATATGATATTAATAAATACCACTTACCATTTATAAGTTAAAGCTCACGTAACACACGCTGTTTCTGCATTTCTGATATTAATCTGGAGTACCTATAGAGTAGTATGACATCCTTTATATCTCCGAAGAGTCTTTAGTTTAATCAGATTTATAAAAGAAATATTAGCTTTACCGAATCTTTCCGATAACGTACGAAAAAATGAAGAAGGAGGAGTTATAACACGGGAGGAGCGAGTACGAGTCATGCAACACTATACAACACTTTTTTAACTTATGATTCACTACATGTTCCTGTCATTTATATAATATACACGCGCCTATTTCCAACATAAGACAGAAGTCTTACTTACCACGTGTAACTCGTCATGACCCGGTTCTGAAAATCCACCGCATCAAACACACACGCAAAACTCCGCTGCTAATCCTACCCAGTCTCCTGAGGTTGCGTATAAATAGCACGATGTGTAAAACTCGTGCAATACATACGCCAAATTCCACTTTGGCGTGCATATGATACGCAAGTCCTTCCCATTCACTTAAACGGGGCATCTTTTTTTGTCGTTTTATTTATTGGTTTCTCAATTTTTTTCTGTTTTTTAAACCATTTTCGCTTGGGTTTAGGGTTAGATTTTAGATTAGCTTAATAAGGTAATTTAATATACAGGTTTCTCCATGTTTTTGTCTATATTTAAGCCATGGTCGCTTGGAGTTGGGGTTAGAGTTGGGGTTTGGGTTAGGATGTCATTTTTATATAACAAAAAGTTGTTCTAACCCTAAACCCAAGCGAAAATGGTAAAAAAATAGCAAAAAAATTGAGAAACCAATAAATAAAACGACAAAAAAAGATGCCCCGTTTAAGTGAATGGGAAGGACTTGCGTATCATATGCACGCCAAAGTGGAATTTGGCGTATGTATTGCACGAGTTTTACACATCGTGCTATTTATACGCAATTTCAGGAGACTGGGCTGGCTAATCCGGATAATAAACTATATCCATTGTTTCCATGAGGCTGGATGTCTTCTCCTTACATCCAAAAACACACTTCTTGTTGTGCCATTGTTGAGTTTTGAAATTAAACAAAGCTGAGTGGTGTGATAAGCTGTTAGCAAGCTCTAGCGTCTCCCGCTGACTGACGGCTGGGCGGGGTTTTCCGGGGGAAGTTTTCCGGCGGAAGCCCATATAAAGAAGTGATACGTATCGAAAACCCCTGAAACGTCAGTTAGAACCGTAATCGAAAAAAATTAGCCGAAACTTGTACGAACCCTGGCGAAGTGCATTCGGCACAGAAATACTCTGAAACACGCCCAACTGCATTTTTGACACTTTGCCTACGTTTAGCATGAGGAAACAACTCTATAACTGTGTTAATAAGTCAGAATGCTTGAAATACCATTAAACCCCCCCTTTAAATGGACTTCGTTGACGACGATGCCTAGCAGGTTGGTCCTATAAAACTCTGTGGCTATCATGTCCTGCAATATCCAAACATCCTTTATGGATATGAAATTGTTTAATGCCAAATATTGTTCTGTTTTTTAAAATAAACTTGCGTTCAAAACTACTTAAAACACTCTCAGGCTGCATCGAAAAGTAAATTCGCGTCTGCTGCCCTGTTGGATAAACAAACTGCTTCGGTGTGTCGCGTAGACGTCGTCATTGTCTTGCTGCCCCCTCCCCGTTCTGTGATTGGTTCCCTATTTCTGGGGCAAAATTGGTCCATAGTTTCCATACTAGACTTGCAGTGTGAATAAATTTGCACGTAAGGCAGCATGGGGAAAGTGTCACGGAAAGGACTCACATATTTACATGACTATAGGTACATCATTTTTTGATACAGGGTTGGGCAGCACCATGCTATGCCATCTATTAAAAGAAATTTATTACAAATTTTTGACTAATATTAAACATTTAACCATACAACCCCTCAAATCAGAACATTTCATGAGATTGTAGTCAAGTCACCCTAAAACGTTGTGTAATGGTAGTGTACAGGCACTTTTTACATTGTGTTTGTCCTTTACATTTAGTGAGTGTGTGTACTGTGAGTTGTAGTGCGAGCTTTCTCAGTGAGACCATGCAGGCTTCCTATGTGTAAAGTCATTAGGAGTAGAGGTGAGACCAAGCTGACATTTTAGGAGGGAACACTGCTGCTGATGTTCTCACTTCATGAGCACAGTCATAACCACAAACAGAAACAAAAAACACTGAAAAAAGTGTGTGTGCAAACTAAGTAAATAGTTCTGGAAAAAGTGACTTGCTGTGGTGTGCATATGGATGCTGAGTAGGCAGATGGTGTTTCTGTAGGGGTGGTTGGGGCTCTGTGTCATCTGTCAGATCGGTCAAGCTCCATCTGAAAGTCTGATTGGTCCTGGCATGCACTGTCTTCATACTAGTATGTCAAAATATATCTACATTTTGTATACAATCTAGTCTAGGAGAATAGTTTCATTTGGGTTGATTCTCTTAATGTCTTCTTTCCAAAGTATACATAGGTTATTATAAAGATGTGTGAGTTTCCAGCTGCGATGTGACAGTCTTGCATAAGAGT
The DNA here is from genome assembly GCF_027580225.2 of Misgurnus anguillicaudatus. NCBI lineage: Eukaryota > Metazoa > Chordata > Actinopteri > Cypriniformes > Cobitidae > Misgurnus > Misgurnus anguillicaudatus. Next base: position 23,233,332 of record NC_073361.2, on the reverse strand, counting down.
GACTTTACCTGCTGTTTCTGTTTATAGACACCTTTACCTGGGTGTTACATGTTTGTGATGACTGTAGTCTAATGCGGGTGAAAGGGCATGTATGGGTGTACGTGGGAACTGGACCTGAACCAGAACCGCAGTGCTGTTCTCAGCACTCCTGCTAATGTCCTCTGTGTAAATGTCACAGATGAAAAAAGAAAAGACTATAAGAGACCTAATGATGCTAAAAAAAATGAAAAATAGAAACAAAACAAGACCATTGTATTACTGGAGAAAAAAAGTAGCTGAAGTTGAGACGGTTAGCAAATGAGAAGAGATGCAAACGAGACAACAACCACTTTACACAGCACATTGATCCCAGAAAATTGTGATTGCTCCTGGGATGGGGACCTTGTAACATTGCTGTAACAATTCTCGGAACTCGTTCTATGTGAACAAAATGCAGGAACAATGCCGAAAGGGGTGTGTTGTAGTGAGGACACGTGTGTGATTGCACTATGTAGTTATTGTTCATTTAACCTTGGGTTTTAAATGCCTGCATACTAGAATGAAGCAAAGATCGGTGCGCTTCCCACTATCCACACCAAAGCTGAGAACATTCGCCAGCTTAATGGGGCAATATGTTATGCACTAGTATTAGTAAAAAATGTTTTGGAATCCATTCAGCAGATCTCTGGGTCTGGCAGTAACCTTTTTAGCATAGTTTAGCATAATCCATTGAATCGGTTTAGACCATTAGCATCACACTCAAAAAGGACTAAAGAGTTTTGAATATTTTTCCTATTTTAAAATTTGACTCTTCTGTAGTTACATCATGTACTAAGACGACAAAAAATTGAAAGTTACGATTTTCGAGGCAGATATGGCTAGGAACTATAATCTCAAACTGGCGTAATAATCAAGGACTTTGCTGCTGGAACATGGCTGCAGGTGGCGCAGTGATATTACGCACTGCCCGAAAATAGTCCCCTTGGTTACTTTCAATAGCAGGGGACTATTTTCAGGCGCTGCATAATTTCATTGCGCCTGCTGCAGCCATGTTACAACAGCAAAGTTCTTGATTATTACGCCAGAATGAGAGTATAGTTCCTAGTCATATCGGCTTAGAAAATCACAACTTTTAATTTTCCGTCAGTCTGAGTACATGATGTAACTACAGAAGAGTCAAGTTTTAAATACAGTAGGAAAAATATTGAAACTCTTTGGTTATTTTTAGCGCAATGCTAATGGTCTAATCAGATTCAATGGATCATGCTAAGCTATGCTAACAGTGGTACCGCCAGACCCGGAGATCAGCTGAATGGATTCCAAAACTGTATAAATCAAATGTTTAACTCTAGCGGAGCTGGAAAATGAACATTTTTTTTTAAGTGGAGTGTCCCTTTAAGCAAACTTAAGACGCTGCGGAAAAAATTCCACCAAGTGCACGATTGCAATTATATTAAATGTCATGTCACTTGTTTTTTTTATTGTGTTTAAAGGCACGTACAGATTCCAGAAAATCCCTGACAGTGTAAATAGACTAAAAATTAAACGACACATTCAAGGCACATGTCCATGTTTTTTTCTGGAATCTGTATGTGAAAAGGGCTAAGATGAGATGAGAATAGAAAAAGTACTAAACCAAAAAAAAAAAAAAAATGCAGGACAATGAGATGATAAAGAAGGTACTAAATAATATGTTTATTAGCAGTATGCTTCTGTTGGTTTGTGTTCAAGGGCTGCATTAGTTGCTATTGTTTACAGTGGACCATTATTGCCTACGTTGCAGTCTGTAATGAGAGCTGCAGTTTGATCAGTGCCAGGACCTTGACCTCACACTCTGTCCACTGGATACACGCAGTGTGAATTTCACCACACTTTAGACAATGCCGTTACTTTTTTATGCGACCCTCTGACATCAGATCGCACCTTTGGAAAGCAATGCCCCACAGATTGAAAAATGTCAAAGTGCCGCCTACAGTATCTGCAGTGTCTGGTTTGGAGCGTGTGGATGATAAATGCATGAGCTTTGTGGTCACTGCACAGAACATATGCCGGCATATGTCAGTCATTATTGGTGCCGATGTCACGGCAGAAAATGTTTGCACCATATGTCATGTAAACTGGGAGCCGCGTGGCATTGAGCTGTAGCCTGGTGGCAAGTCCCAGCGCATTTCCCTTCATGAGGCATGTAATTTGCGAACAATAATGGAGGAAAGCAATTCATTTTTATGACTCTTGACCTTGAGTAAGACCCACATCGTTGCCATTTTCCACATCGTAGACAGGGAGAGAAAAATAAGAGGGAGAATTTAAAGGAGGTAGGCTGTAGACATTTTAGCAGTAAACTATCAGAAAATGTGTTAGCATGTGTTCACGAAGCTCAGCTGGTAGCGCATAATGCTAGTAAGATTATAGCTTCGGTTTTCTGGGAACATGCATACTGATAATACATACAGTATCTCGAATGCAGTGGACAAAAGCATATGCCATATGTGCATGTGCGACCTGTCCATACAAAGTAAAAAAGCCTGGTGGTGCGTATACAGTGCCCGCATAGGCCAACAATACTATTCTAAAAAATACATTAGCGTCATGCGCATTCACGCACTGTACGCTGAGCCTTGCAAACACATAAAAAGTGAAGTATACCCAGGCCTTTAAGCATTACTAGTAACGCTTGTTAACCTAGAAAGACTAGACATTTTGCTCTACCATCACCCTAACCACTGTGGATGCTAGTCACAACTGTTTTTAGATGGTGACCCTGGTGAAAAAATAGTATGCTAAATATATTTAATTTTGATATACTTAAGTATACTTGCAGTCACACTAATGACCAGTATACTTAAAGTGTGCTATTGATTAGTTTATTTAAAGAGTGCTATTTTGGAACAACTAATTTTGTACTTAATATATTTTAGTTGTATATTAATTGTAACAAAGTACAACTTTAAGTGTATTTAGTGTACTTTTGTGTGCTAAAGTGGAACAACTTTAAGTGTATTTAGTACAATTTAAGTACATGACTGTTTTTGTGCTAAATTCATGCTTGATAAGTGGATTTAGAGTGTGTTTTATTTATGTTAGGAGTACATTACAAATGTATTATGAGTGTCTTGCAAACATACAATCAGTATACCTTAAATAGACGGTTTGCATACATTCTATATATTTTTGGCCAATCCAAAATTCTAAAAACTGCCCTGGTGAAAAATGAATATGCCAAGTACATTACATTTTGTATACTTTTACATACCTGCAGCTAGATTAGTAATGAGTATACTTCAAGTGCGTTAATAATTGTTTAACTTAAAGAGTGCTATTTTGGGAATAGATTACTTGCTGGTAACATAACCAAAATAATTTTTCCAAATAAATAAAAGCTGATTAAAACAGTCAAAAACAATTCATTTTAAATATATTTAAAATATAGTTTTATTCACAGCATTCAAAGAGTACAGTATTTGCCTAAAAATTGAACAATTACTCATTGAAGAATGTCAAGATGATTAAGTTTACAACGTCTTTCTCTCCCAAATCAACTTTAGTCTGGCAGGTTTTGGTTCAGCCTAAGGAAATCTGAAAAAGATAGACAATAAGCTCAATTAAAAAGTGTTTAATATTAAAACATTACATTTATTTAAGACTTACTGTATTAAATCTATAGTTTACTGGCAGAGATTGTATAGCAGATATATTTTTACCTAAACTAGAGCTTGACTAAAATGTCATCATATATATTAAGGGGCGGTTTCCCAGACAGGAATTAGACTAGTCCTAGACTAAAATAAATGTAAGAGCTGTCCAAACTGAAAACAACTTGCTCTGACATATCTTAAAATACATCAGTGCCCTTTGTTTTACATCGTAATGCACATAAGTAATGTTTTTAGTAAGGCATGTTTGTTAAAACTATCCTAATTAAACTAAGGTCTAGTCCTGGATAAAGCTAATCCCTGTCCGGGAAACCACCCCTAAGAGTTTTCATTATAATGACTTGCCTATATGGGCTGCAAAATCCTCCTTACATAAAATACTTCAGCTCCTAAAGAAAGATTTTATTGTATTAAATCTAAATGTAAAACTTGTCAAAAAGAAAATGCAACAAGCAGACAATTGGGTGGTTTCCTGTAAAGGGATTAGCTTAAAACAGGACTAGGCCTTAGTTTAATTAAGAAATATAACTAGTTTCAAAAAACATGCCTTAATAAAAACATTACCTGTGTGCATTTTGAGGCAAAACAAAGGGCACTGATGTATTTTAAGATATGCCCTGTCCGGGAAACCGCCTCAATATGTATATAACGTTATCTAAACTGAAGCTTGATTTACTACTACGAATGAATTATTATATCTTAAGAGTTTAAAATGACTTACCATTAGCTGCAAAGTCCTCCCTACAAATGTCTTTGAAAAACTTTAGCTTCTGAGGAAAGAATGCAGCATCATTAATACTAAATTCAGTTAAGTTAGGTAAAAGCCTTACAACCTCTTAACAGTCAATAAATGGTTAACTTTCACGCTACATTAAAAAAACAGATTTTCTGACGCTACCTTTTTTCATTAACATATACATACACACCAATACATATATTTAACAAAACAATCGGGTGTACTAATTCGATATAACACGCTAACAGTGCTATCTTTCAAACCTTTAACATTAGCTATAAGCTAAGCTAAGCTACACAGCAGCTTATCACTAATAGCGAGTTAGACACCACGTTATTGACAACATTTCGCATTCGAAATATGATAGTCTACTGATAAACTTCAGAATGGTCACACGATAATCAAATATATTAATTTTAAGATATTTTAACGTACCTTGGGACTGAATCCGTCTGTCTTGAACGACTGGTAAAAATCTAAATACGTGCGTCGTGACGTCATCCCACACGTCAGGTGCATTATTCAAATCTCAAGAATTCACTTTTCTCTGAAATGCATTTACGAAAACTGTTTAAGTTAATTAATGCGTACAGCTAAAAGCGGTAATGCAATTGACTCAAAAACTACAAAAAACCAAAAACAAACACTCATATTTCCCTTACGAAAATGAATGTTTTTTTTTGTGGTAAAAGTTTAGTAACCATGTTTTTTTTTTGTGTATTGATTATTATTAGCAAAACCATGGTTATTTTGTGGTAAAACACAGTTCATTGGTTTATCCAATGCTTGACTATAGTGAAGTTAAAGTGTACCTTATTATGTTAATAGTATATTACAAATGTATACATCTACAATATAAAATGTAACAGAACATACTGCTCTCTCGTAATTTTAAGCCCACGTTATTTCTCCATAAAATAATATACATTTGTACACCCCATATACTTTCAAAATGTGCTTAAAATATACTGCTTCTAAAGAATACTAAATAATGTATTTTAGAAATATACTGTCAGTGCATTATTATAATGATAACTTTAAGCATACCGATAAAGTATACCTAAAATACATTTTAAAATAAGTTTAAATTTAGTATACTTTAAAAATTGCACAAAACTTTAACTTTAAGTATATTTTTCTAAAGTATACTTTTAGAAAATATACTAAAGTATAATTATTTTGAAGTATGTTAAAAGTTTAATTGTAAAAATTACGCGCAAATATGTTGTAAGCATACTTTAAATATGTTTAAAGAAAGTACATTCCTTTGTAAGTATATTTGTAATGTACTATTGCAAAGTTAAATATACTTGAAATACAATAAAGTATATTTGTTTTTCACCAGGGGAACCAAGTGAATATAGACAATCTTTCCCTCACGTTGATATCTTGTTGAATTTATTTAGGTGTATCCATTGTAGAATGACTGATTTTCAACTTTTACACTTTCTATGTCATTACACACAACAATCCTTTTAGAAACTTTTCTTGAAGAGCCCATAATAGGCTATTTAATGGCAGGTTCTGTTGTGACAACATACCCCATCTAGTCTAATATCTTGTTTATATGCATAAGGGTCAACGTGTGTTAAATGAACTGTGTATTTTTTCCTGTGCCGTATAAAAGAGATGCTCAAAAGCTTTTGGCAGCTAAGACTTTAAGGCCCTGTGTTACATTAGTGCATTTACATTTTAATGGGCACATACTATGGCCATTTTTTCGAGATTTAATATAAGTCTCAGATGTGCATAGAATGTGTCTGTGAAGTTTCAGCTCAAAATACCCCACTGATCATTTATTATAGCATGCCCAAAATGCCCTTTTTGGGTAGGAGCAAAAAAGCGCTGTTTTCATCAGTGTACCTTAAAATGCAAATGAGCTACAGCTCCTCATTCCCTTACCAACTGACAATGACTGCATTTACATGCACAGAATTAGCGGATAACTATCAAAAATCAGCTTTTGTAGAAAACAGTTTCATGCGTTTACATGCAAATCAATAAACCGGCTATGCAGAAATTTGCGTTTACGAGATTTCTCAGGTTTCTCGCAGGCAGTGACGTCACCTCCTATGGTACATAATAGTCGATCAAATAGCCGACGGCATATCTGTTTTGAGCTATATTGTTGAATCTCTTTTCGTGTCTCCAGAACCTGTAAATATAACATCAGCTTAAATATAAGCATAATAATATAAGCCTATGCCAACTGCTTTAGTAGAGCGGAGACTTTTATGCGCTACTTTGCGCTCACACCGGCTTTCTCGCAGTTTTGTTCATGTGCGCATGTCACCACGTGTGAAAGATAAACGTCACACCCGGAGACATGCGCACATGAACAAAACCGCGAGAAAGCCAGTTAAGTTGTTTACATGCCACGCGAAGTCGGGGTAATTAGCAAAAACTACCTGTGGCAATAATTTTTTGCTTACGCCGTTTATGGGCTTTCTCTGATAAAAGAAAACCATTTTACGCGTTTACATGACCCCACATGTTATCAGTTTATTAAGCATATTGGTGTAATGCTGCGTTTAGACCAGCCGCAGTAGAGGGGTCAAGCACGAGTGATTTCAATGTTAAAGGAATAGTCTACTCATTTTCAATATTAAAATATGTTATTACCTTAACTAAAAATTGTTGATACATCCCTCTATCATCTGTGTGCGTGCACGTAAGCGCTGGAGCGCGCTGCGACGCTTCGATAGCATTTAGCTTAGCCCCATTCATTCAATGGTACCATTACGAAATAAAGTTAGAAGTGACCAAACACATCAACGTTTTTCCTATTTAAGACGAGTAGTTATACGAGCAAGTTTGGTGGTACAAAATAAAACGTAGCGCTTTTCTAAGCGGATTTAAAAGAGGAACTATATTTTATGGCGTAATAGCACTTTTGGGAGTACTTCGACTCGCCTGAAAAGTCCGCTCCCCTTCTCACTCCCATAATGGGAGAGGGAGGGTGTTACTGCGCCGAGTCGAAGTACTCCCAAAAGTGCTATTACGCCATAAAATATAGTTCCTCTTTTAAATCCGCTTAGAAAAGCGCTACGTTTTATTTTGTACCACCAAACTTGCTCTTATAACTACTCGTCTTAAATAGGAAAAACGTTGATGTGTTTAGTCACTTCTAACTTTATCTCTAAATGGTACCATTGAATGAATGGGGCCAAGCCAAATGCCATCGAAGCGCGCTCCAGCGCCCACGTGCACGCACACAGACGACAGAGGGATGCACCAACAATTCTTAGTTAAGGTAATAACATTTTAATATTGAAAATGAGTAGACTATTCCTTTAAGTCAATGTGAAGATGCGTTGACGCGGATCTGTAGGTCTCGCGGGCACGAATGAGGCGTTAAGCGGCGTGGTAGACGTGATTCCTCCTTATTCGTGCGTCTAGTTTGCGCGAATGCAGCGTTGCGGCGGCAAACGCGCAAATTGAAAAAAGTTAACTTTGGCGGAAAAACGCGCCGCGTTAACCATCAGGAGCTTGCTTTAGTAGTGACATGATAACAAAAAGCGAAGTCGCAGAAGCCCCTCCCATGACGCGAATTTCTGCGTGAATGTCTCGATGACTAGAATTTCACGCGCGGCTTTCACGCACAAATGAAGCGAGTACACTCAAACTGTTCAAGTGGCAAACTAGGCATGGTAGATGCGATTTTGAGGCTTCAAACGCGTCTGGTGTAAACCCATGGTAAGACTGTGCAAGTAAACGCACTCAATGAGCGCTTTTGGTTAAAAATAGATCTGATATCTGTAAATACAGTCTGAGGCAATAGTATCTTCAGCCGCATTAGTGCTTCAATGTGCAAACAAACAGATTAAGAAGCAGTGGTGGCCAGTGACTTCTTTTTTGAGGGTGCACAATGCGAAGCTCATCACAACATGTATGTAGCCAATCATATGTGTGGCCCATAATTTCAAAATATGTGTTCGGTGCATTATGTAAACTTACGTGCATCACGTGTGATGTCAAAATACGAGCCTGCTGCAGACGCTAAATATGTTTATGATAAAAGAGACGCTCGCTTTTGCCAGATCTCATGTGTAATCGGAGTTTAATGTTAATGTCTTGCGAGTATTTTGTGAACACGAAAATATCATATCTTTTATCATAAATCCTTTCGACGCATGTGCAGCAGGCTCATATTTTGACAAGAGGCATGATGCACATGGTTCACATGATGCAACAAACACATATTTTGAAATGACGACCAACACACGACACTTCAAACACATATTTTGAATTTGCCCCTTTCAGAAGAGAAGTCTTTTTATAAAAGCTTTTGGGTAAAATTAACCAGTCAGTCTGTGACCGTGGGTGGGGCTTTGTTTATGTGACATCACATTAACAAGAGAATCAAAATAGCATGTCTAATAGGGATTTGATGAATACAGGAGTAGTCTCAGGCGAAAATGTAATCTAATGTAAACATAGTCAAAAATAAACCCATCGTGAGAAATATTTATAGGAGTAAAAGTGTGAAATCAATCTGACCTGTATGTCCTATTATTCTATTCATGGTGCCTTATTTATTTGGAGGTGTCGAATCTTTTGGGAATTTTCTAAGTGTCACTGCATCTAATTGTTTTACACTTCAATTCACACCGCAATTGCGATTCACACCCTGAGGAAGGCAATTCCCACAATGCTTTGGGAGTAAGTCTTATTGACATTCAAGGATTAGGTGAAATGCTAGGGAAAGCACCATTCTTCCAATCAATGAAGCCACTTGAACAAATAGCAAGCCATCTGTAAGTGAGAAAATTATTCCCAGATTCTTCGGAATAACTAAATAATGCTCCACAAACTGAATTACAGAGAATCTTTTCGGACATCTTTCATTAATCAATATGAGGGATCCCCTTGGGCTGTGGAGTAGTTTGCATCCTCATGAGCAGGTCAATACATCAGTTAAGGTGGTGTTACAGTACAGTAGTTCATGTCAGTGAAACTCGTTGCTAATGCATGCATAACACTTAGATTTACCTCTAATTTAACGCCCAAACTCGTTGGAAATTTGTGCACGGAAGTGAATTGCCACAGGGCTCGGATCATAAATATGTGCCTGGTCTGGGCATGCTGATCTAGGAAATACTGCTCAACAAACACACGGGCAGAGGATGCTACAAAATCTAATTTATTTGCTCAATGTGTCCCTTCCTGCTCTCGGGGCTGTTTTTGTACTTTCACTTCTGCATCTGCTCAGATGTCACCCTTGATTTTAATTTGCCATATGATGGATTGATGCTTAGAGATTGTTATGCTTACACATTTTCTCCATGTGATTCCTTTCAGAAGGTCAGAAGGGTTGATGGATGACATTCTCGGATAACTGCCCTCATTTTCACGCATTCTGTTTGACAGCAGTTGTTCCTACAATGCATGGTGTAATTTTTATTTAGTATGTGTGCTCCCTGTGATTTGAACCCATGACCTTTGTGTTGGTACAGTATTACCATGCTCTATAACAGCGGTCTCCAACCTTTTTTCATTGGAGAGCTACTTTCTAAAAAATAAAAGTGGTCGAGAGCTACTTGTGTCACGTTATACCTAAATTTGTGAGTTAATAGACTAATATGTCTATTAACTCACTGTGATTTGAACTCTTTCCTGCCAGCATTTTTTTTTTTTTAAGTTGCCAGTCAGTGCAAGCATTTTTTTATTTTTCACAAAATTGTAATACCTTCCAGAAAATGCTTTTCTTTAAACATAAACATACGATACATCAAATGAAAGAACACATCCTACAACAACAACAAAAAAAACTTTCATGTTGTCTTTATACTTTTTTTATCACCTCTTGTAGGATTCGTCCAAAAATACCACATTTTGAATAAAAAAATCAATTATTAAAGATCAGATTTAGAAAGATGATCCAAACATAGAGTATTTAGCCTACTGCTTTTGGATTCATAATAGGGATGTGCATGTATGTCACATATGGCTCTCTGGTATCTCTTGACATTTGATGTTTAAATATGAGATGATAACCCATTGAACCTGTGACGACGACTGTATTTTCGTTTTATCAAAAATGAATCCGAAAATGACGGCATCCATTTTAACCATAGTGCCTCGACTTGAGATGTGCGCGGATCGTCCGGTTGCCACGGGGCGGGCTTCACAGCGTTGCGGAGATCGTCCGGTTGCCGCGGCGCGTGCTTCACAGCGTTGCGCGGATCGTCTGGTTGCCGCGGCGCGGGCTTTACTGCGTTGCGCGGATCGTCCGGCGCGGGTGCGCGGACTTATCTGTTTGTTTTTGAATCATACATGTTAAATTACTGATGTCATACGATACGCTGGTCTACACAGCTCAACGCGACGTCAAACACGTACCCAGTCTTTACTACCACAGACGCTTGTAACCAGACATCCAAATGCGCCATAACCACAGAAAATAAATAAATAAATAAACCCGCGAGCGAGCTACCTTCAATTAAGATCGCGAGCGACGTGTTGGAGACCCCTGCTCTATAAGTTAGGGTATACACTGGTCCCTATAATTGTCACTGGGACAGTAACCTTTACAAAGGTCCTAATATGTACCATTTAGGTACAGATATGTGTATCAATGTGTACCTCTTTAGATGCAAGGTGTACTTTTCAAAAGGGTACCGTCCCAGTGAGCCAGGGACCATTTTTTCACCGCGACAGTGTAGGAATGGGCATTGGTGGTATTTATTGTTGTTTCTATGCATCTGTAACCAAGGTGAGGTCTTCAGTCTGTTCAGACATCTAGACTTATTTGAGACTGTATCAACATGCCAGTAACTCTGCACAAAGCTCCGCAGGGACTACACAGGCTCTGATTTCAAGGCACACTTGGCACGAGGTGTTGTGGTTTGCCTAACAGCAGGCTATTACTGTAGCTTAAAAGTTGGTTACTTTGATTGGTTAATCAAACCAATCTCTTAGATTCTGGTCAGTAAGCATTAGTTTAATCACCTAGTTACTGAAGAAATCCCTTTGGCTGATTTCAACAGGTATGACAGTGCAATGGATGTTACAGTGTGATGGTGTAGTGGTTGAGCCCTAAGCTGATAATTAAAAGATTGCTTGTTCAATCTTCACAAAGAGCAAGTCGTGAACCATTTACCAATGTGTCCTTGAGCAAAACACTTAACCTAGATTGCTTTCGGAAGAGAAGGATTGTTTTCTAATGAGAAGGATTGTTGCTTTTAATGTATTTTTTAGGGCAGTTATTCAATTCATTTTAATATTTTATATTATTTTTATAATTTTTATATAGCGCTTTTCACAATTGTTTAATTGTTCCAAAGCAAGAGAAACAGAAAAATCATAGGACAACAAAGTAGCAAAGTACAGCGGCTAAGATTAATCTGTATAGTGAGCGGAGTATAATAATGTAACATATATGTAACGTAACGTAATGTAACATAGTTATAAGTTAAGTCAGTTGACTACCAGGTGGTTGAAAAAACTCCTAGGAGGAAAAACCATGTGGGGAAAAAGTCTTGAAAGAGAGCCATAGAGACAGAGCGCAGTTATGCAAATTTGAAAACCACGCCCACCGGGGGGAACGCAATCCAACCGTCTCCATTGACTTTGTATTGCAAGAAGCCGCCTCCTTGTCATTTCTGACTTATAACAAAAAACGGAATAATGCCTAAAAGCTGCTGTGTGACAATATGTACAGCTAACAAGCCAAAGAACCCAGAAATACGTTTTTATAAGCTGTCAAGCCGTAAAACCCAGCCTGTAAGGAGAATAAAGTGGATCGCCGACTACGTTTCCCCCTATTGGACGCAGTTTTACTAAGTACTATGAAAAGTTGCATGTATCCATTTTTGTGTCTTTAAATGCTCGTTTTATGGGGTCGACAGCTTATAAAAACTTATTTACATTTTAAACTTAAAAACAGAATAATACCTAAAAGCTGCTGTGTGACAAGGTGTACATCTAACAAGCTAAAAAAACAAATACGCTTTTATAAGCTGTCGACTTCAAAAAACGAGCGTTTAAAGACACAGAAATGGAAACAGGCAACTTTTCATAGTACCCATATTAGTAAAACCGCGTCCACTAGGGGGAAACGTAGTCGGCGATCCACTTTATTCTCCTTAAAGGCTGAGTTTTATGGCTCGACAGCTTATAAAAACTTATTTCTGGTTCTTTGGCTTGTTAGCTGTACATATTGTCACACAGCAGCTTTTAGGCATTATTCTGTGTTTTGTTATAAGCCAGAAATGACAAGGAGGCGGCCTCCCGCAACACAAAGCCAACGGAGACAGCTGGACCGCTTCCCCCCCGGTGGGCGTGCCCCTCAGGTTATGACGCACTGCGCTCTGTCTCTATACCTAGCTGATCCTATAGAAGATATACTATATATTGAGTACTATATTATATAAAAATGTATGTCAATTAAAAGTTTTAAAAATGTAAATGAAAATTTAAAGGAAGTGGACAATCATCGGCTGGGTATCACAATAATGGGATGGTTAAAAGGGGACATTTCACAAGACTTTTTAAGATGTCAAATAAATCTTTGGTGTCCCCCGAGTACTTATGTGAAGTTTGAGTTCAAAATTTCATATAAATAATTTATTATAGCATGTTAACATTGCCACTTTTTATGTGTGAGCAAAAATGTGCCGTTTTTGGGTGTGTCCTTTTAAATGCAAATGATGAGCGATTATCTGCACTAAATGGCAGTGCTGTGGTTGGATAATGCAGATTAAAGGGCGGTATTATCGCCTTCTGACATCACAAGGGGAGCCAAATTTTAATGACCTATTTTTTCACATGCTTCCAGAGAATGGTTTACCAAAACTAAGTTACTGGGTTGATCTTTTTCACATTTTCTATCGCTAGGGACCCAATTATAGCACTTAAACATGGAAAAAGTTGAATTTTCTTGATATGTCCCTTTTAAAGAGCTTCACAACAGCAGGAACTGGGTATGTGCTTCTCAGTGTCCTCGGGTTCGAGGAGGAGACAGGGAGAGAGAAACAAAATCCTATTAGTGTAGGGACCGCTCACATATAATGCAAGTGTCATACAGTATAATGGATGAAAGTGTGCTCGGTTCCGGACAAGCTAACATTGCGGCATACGTTCTGTTATATCTCAGTAGAAGCTGTGGAAGCAAATATCTATTTTGTTATTCTTGTCAACTCTGATGATGTGTTTTGTTTTCTTTGTAGACATTCCAGGGATCCTCTTTGTTATCCAAGACCAAGAAAAAGAATAAAGGTGATTACTTCTGTCTTTAACCTTATGTTTTGTAGTATTGTCATCATTCTGTCGCTGGCTGCATATTATGGCTTTATATGGAGCAAAACACAGTAAATATAAAACTTCAACCTAAAACTTCTACAAGACTAAAGGAAGTTAAAACAACAGAAAAAAAAAGTTTTTTCATGCTTTTAATGCTTTCTGACACTTTTTGGGAGGCACCTAATGTAATCTTATTGTATTATTGCATATCCTTTCCAAACACTGTATATTATGCTACTACTGTATTATTCTCTTAAAGCATCACACAGTGATTGATGTTGATATTTACCAAAGAACATGACTATGAAAATATGAAAATATAAATATAAAGTAAGTCCATTCAAAAACCCCATTGGGACGTGAGAACCTAAAGTGCTAAAATGCGTTTTCTTTTTGGGTTTTGCTTACAGAAATTTGTATTTTCTGCAGCTCTCCATAATAGTTGAAAAGTTCAGATTAGGGATGCACCGATATGGAAATTTTGGCCGATACCGATAACTCTTTATATTTGGGGGGCGATAACCGATATATATATATATATATATATATATATATATATATATATATATATATATATATATATATATATATATATATATATATATATATATATATATATAGGGCGATAAATATTCATATTAGTTTCACAATGAAAAACTCCCAGGCCGCGGACATCTTGTCTTTGCGCTAGACTAGCATACTCTTCTTGAGCCCGCAACACGTGTCATCTTCGTGCTATGTCACAGAAAGCACCAATCAATACTCCACATGGCCAGCAATGAGCAAGTGAAGTGGTTCAACAAACCAAAATAATCCATAATTTATCGGCTTTCATTTCAGACCGATAACCGATAATATTAAAAATAAGCAGTTATCGGCCGATAACTATATGTCGGCCGATATATCGTGCATCCCTAGTTCAGATGCAAAAGCTGCTAAACAGCAAAAGTCCCCAAGTGCATGGTGCATCTCGTTCTTTCTGTGTATTTGAAGCTTCGATTGTGTTTACAGTGCGCAATATAACATGTGTTCATGTTTCACATTATTTTTCCACACAATTTACTTACAGCGCTGTTTTCACTGTCCTCAAAACAGGCTGATGTCTTTCTTGTTCTATGAAGTCCCTCCTTCAAAAATATGTAGCGAGTTATGATTATTAGCTGGTTCAGTGTGTTGTGATTCGACAGCAGCTTAGTTTACCGTTAGCTTAGCAGGCGACTGACGTATTCCTGTGTACGGAGTTTAGTCAAACACTCTTGCTTTGACGTCATTTGTAGTCCAAACAGGTCGTTCGCTGTAGGCTTTGAAAGGGGAGTTCTGTAAAAGAAAATATGTCGCCTGGCAGTGCACTTTGAGCTTTATCATTTTGCAGGTATAATTTATGCTATTACAGCAACATTACTCACTTACTAAAGTTTAAAAACTGGGATCAGGAAGAACGTGACCTTTTAAAAGAGGTTTACCTACTATATTAGGATATTGACTGAATTTTTGAGCCTTTTACTTTTATTCAGAAAGCACAGTGAAGAGTGACTGGAGACTTTTTGTATGTACTTAGAGGGTTTTGCAGCAAAAGAGAGTCAAATTTGTTAAATACCAATGAAATAACTAAAGTGAGATTGGTGTAAATAAGGCATTTCATTTAACCTTATCATGGTCATTCTCATGAAATTACCTAAACTAAACATAAGAACCCAATAAAAATTTGAATTGACAAGAAAACATGTTAGACAAACGTAAGGACCGATCACACCGAACGCATTTATGGCAGTTGCAGGCACACTCTTTTGAAAGAGCGCTGAGAGCAGAAAAGCGTCTAACGTCATTTGCGCGTCTTTCCATTGTCCAATCGAATGAGGGGAGAGGCGGGCTTTCCGTTGTGGTGACGGAAGTTTACAGTTGCTTGGAACAACCGGACTGCAGTCACTCAAACCCCATTCACACAGACCTCTGGTCCCCCGTAAAATTGCCAGACAAGCGTCTGTGTGAACAAAAACTCGTTCCGTTAATCTTCTGGGATCGTTGCCGGAAAGAGGACCTAGTAAGATACGCGGGTAACCCTCTGTGTGAACAAGAAGCCGGACGAATACCGTAATGGGCGTGTCGAAGTGAGGACGCGTGCGTCATCATCACAACACAAGTTATGGTTCAGCTCCTTACAACGAGAGATAACATGCATATAAACATTCACCACGAGAAATGTTGCAAACTAGATTAAAGCAGTTATCAGGAAATTATAAATGAGACGCATAAACAATGACGCACGTGCCGTAGTGAGGACGCGCGTGTCATGGCAACACGAAGTTGGTTCAACTCTTTAAAATAAGGGATTTACAACATTCACGACGAGAAATGTCAGCAAACTGGACTGAAGCAGATATCAGGTAAATTAGCTTGTGATTTATTGCGTTGAAACGGAGATCATTCAGCAGCATAAAAGAATATCACGTCACGTGCTCATTTGAGCTATAATAAACGAAAATACCCGCACGTCATCCCAACAAGATATATCGTTCAGCTCCTCAAAATGCGGGTTTTAAATGCATATAAACAATCACGATGAGAAATGTCTGAAAACTGTATCAAAGCAGAAATCAGGGAGCTTGTCAAATATCCACTCTGAAGCTGAGATAATTTACCAGAATAGAACTGTGCGTTCACGCGCTCCTTTGTAGTCTTATAAACAAAAATGCACGCGAGTTGTTTCTGGAGAGAGAAATAATAAATAATATGCAAACTTCAGACGCTGCGTAGAAGAGAGGGCGGGACTTTCAACAGGTCACGTGTCTTTCCGGGACCGGGTAATCATGTCAGTGTGAATGAATAAAATATCAAACGGTCCCGGAAAATTCCAGGATGCCTGTCCCGTGTATCTTACGGAATATCTGTGTGAAAAGGGCTTCACTGTCTCCTGCGTGTTTGTGCACCTTTCACCCTCGATCAAGGTCAGAACAAGCGTTCTCTTTTTAAAGTTTCTGATAATCTGACAGCTAACAGCAAAAGGGCGTTCACGCTTTAATATTTGATTGACAAATTAGCTGCCTTGGTGGTTGCCTAGCAATATAAAAAGCTGCGCCGCACGTGTTTGGTGTGATTGGCTCCTTAGAGGGTTTTACATTTGATCTCCTCAGTTAGTAATACATTATGTCTTCTTATTTGGTCCCAGCAGGTCCACTGTCTTCCATCAGTAAAAGACGAATCTCCTGTAAAGACCTGGGCCGTGGAGATTGTGAGGGCTGGCTGTGGAAGAAGAAGGATGCAAAGAGCTATTTCTCTCAGAAATGGAAGAAGTACTGGTTTGTTTTGAAGGACACCTGCTTATACTGGTACATGAATGAGGAGGTGAGTGTGTGTGTTTGGCCAATACAGTTATCTCTGTTGTTTCTTGTATCTACCAGCGCAGCAGAAATTGTATTGATCTGGGAATGAGACTTTAATTGGTGCAGGCTTTACCCTCTTGTGTGGAACAAGATTAATGCCCATCTACACCCCCCCCCCCAAAAAAAAACACAGTGTGGCTGTAATGAAGATAAGGAAGTTTGCAGAACAAACGTTCCTCTTTTCCTCTGCTCTCGTTTATTCTCGCTCTCCCTCGCTTTTGATTAATTACCCTCCGTGTCCTCTCCTTTTTATCATGGCCCGGGCGCTGGAAACAACTGCTGTTCTGGGGGTACATAGGAAGGAGAGGGAGGGGTTCCTTTGGCCCGGTTTTGGTCCAGTGAGACTCCTGCAACAAAGTCTGGCTGTAGTAAAATTGATGATCTTCTACTGTGTGGGTTTTGTAAACACAGGCAGGCTTACAGAGAGCCACAACAATTTATGCTTTTCATTTATTTATGCGAACTTTTCTTCAATGGGCTTTAGCTGTCCCGCTTCAATTTAATACCATGAAGAATAATGAAAATGGAGAAAGGGAATAAGGAGGTGTAGCTCCTAATGAGGGCGTAATGACATTATAGTTGTGTCTATAGTGCGGTAACTCGTTCTGACATTCTCATTTTTTCTCTCGGTCCTTTAAGGACGAGAAGGCCGAAGGGTTTGTTAGCCTGCCAGAGTTTAAGATCGACAGAGCTAGCGAATGTCGCAAGAAATAGTGAGTATCTTTACGAAAACTGTTTGGGTATGTGTTCGGTTTGCGATGCCCATGGCAATTCTTACTGTATCTGTGCTTCCTCCCTAGCGCATTTAAAGCTTGCCATCCTAAAATCAAGAGCTTTTACTTTGCCGCCGACGGCGTGGACGATATGAACAGATGGTTGAGTCGTCTCAATATGGCAGCTGCCGGCTATGCGGAGAGAGAGAGGATCCGTCAGGATAAAGGTAAGATGGGCGGTGCAACAAATTGTAGAAGTGGCAAACAAAAGTTCAGACATGTCATGATATTATTGAGATCTTTTGGGGCTTTTTCTTAAGATTTCAAGCAAATTTGACCAATTGTGTTGGTCTTTAAAGGGATAGTTCACATAACAATGATAATTCTGTCATCATTTGCTCACTCTTATGTTGTTACAAACCTGTATAGATTTCTTTGTTCTGATGAACACAAAGGAAGATATTTTGAGGAATATTTGTTACCAAACCGAACAGAAGCCCCGTTGACTTCAATACAGGGTTCTCACAGGTCATGGAATTTCTGAAATATTGTGGAAATATTTTGAAAGATCTTTTTCAGACATTGAAAATGCAGAAATTTTATATTTTATGTCCAAGGCATGGAATATCAGGGATTTTTGTTTATTGCTTTAAATTTTAGTTTCCATTTACAGTGTTGGGGAAAGTTACTTTTAAAAGTAATGCATTACAATATTAAGTTACTCCCAAAAAAGTAACTAATTGCATTACTTAGTTACTTATCATGAAAAGTAATGCTTACATTACTTTTAAGTTACTTTTGCGTTACTTTTTGTTACTTGGCTGAGACTTAATCTCTTTCAGGCCTTGCAGGTGTTTTTTATGATCGCAAAAATGTCAAGCTCTGGCCTGCCATCTCCGTTTCTGACTCAAACTGTTCCTATTCAGGCGCAAAGAGTGCGCACTTCTACGTTAATATGTTCAGTTTAATTCAGTTCATTATATTTTTTTAAATTAAATGAATTCAACTGAAAAGTAACTCGCATTTCTTTTTTTTAAAAAGTAACTCAAATATTAATGTGTACATTTATAAAGTAATGCGTTACTTGTTACTTCAGAAAAGTAATATTATTACGTAATGCGCGTTACTTGTAATGCGCTACCCCAACACTGTCCATTTATCAAAATGTAATCAGCTTGTTAACTGATAAAAGGAATACCAATTCCAGGTCCAAGGCTCCACTGACTACAATTTAAACAGCAGTTTATTGGCACTGTTTATTAATTTCACACATTTAAGCTACATTTTTATAAACTCACGGTGTGCACAACATTATCCAAGCTTACAGCATCCCGGACATAGGTCATGGAAATTTTTTGTCATTGAAAGTCAGGGAATTTGACATTTGAACCCTGTCAATAGTATTTTTTTTCCTACTATGGATGTCAGTTGGGCTTCTGATCGGTTTGGTTAAAAACATCCCTCAAAATATCTTTCTTTGTGTTCGTCAGAGCAGGGAAGTTTGTACAGGTTTGTAACAACATGGGGTTAAGTAAATGATGATTTTTTTGGGGTAAACTATTCCTTTAAGAGAAAAAGTATTAGAGATTTTATATGTTATTTTCATTTCTTTTGGGTTTTTAACTTTGTGCATTGTTCAAATTCATACTCTTTTGGGTTGTTCGTAGATGAAAACAAATTAAATGTCTGTAAAAATGTATGTTGAATGTATGTAAAATGTATGAATATTATTTTTCATAAATCTTTTAATCAACCTCAGTACTGATCCAAACAACAATATTTTTACAAAAATTACAGGATTTTAACTCTTTAATTGCCAAGTTCGTAAATTATGTCACTGGTTTGGTAGAAAAACACATTTTCAATATAAAAAGTGATTGGGGAGTTTTTTTTCCTTTTATCAGTTTTGGGCATGTCAAAAACTACTGAAAACATTGGCTTTGATACATTAGTAGTTTTTGTGCAGCATCAGATTTAATATTTCTTTTAATATCACTTTTTATATTCAAAATCAGTGATTTTGTGTGTTTTCCCCAAAATCAGTGACATCACTAATGAACTTGACAATTAAAGAGTTAAAATCCTGATACATTTTTACAGCAGTGTAATTAACTGGATGTTTTCCAGTGGTGCCGGTGACTTCTTTTTTCGAGGGCGCACGATGCGAAGTTCGTCACAACATGTATATAGCCCGTCATGTGTGTGGTTCATAATTAAAAAATATGTGTTCGCCGCTTCGAGTAAACCTGTGTGCATCACGTGTCTTGTCAAAATAAGTACCTGTTGCAGACGCATCTAAAGGGTTTATGATAAAAGAGACGCTCGTGTTTGCCAGATACTCGCATAATCTCATGCGTAATCAGAGTTTACTGTTAAGTGACTTGAGTGTATTTTGTGAATGTGAGCGTCTCTTTTATCATTAACGGTTTTGACGCGTGTGCAGCGGGCACTTATTTTGACAAATCATGTGATGCACATGGTTCACATGATGCAACAAACACATATTTTGAAAACACAAGCAACACACTTGACACTCCGAACACTTATGTTGAATTTGCGCCCCTCGGATGAGCAGTCATGAGCCGCCACTGATGTTTTCATCCACAAACAACTCGAAAGGGTAGTAAATTTGCCTATGGTGTATTGTTGAGTTTTAGAAAAATTTCACAGCATTTTCCAAAAATATGTATCAATATAAAATTTGTCACCAAAAATCATTTTATTTTTGCTAAAACACTAATAAAGACTAATAAAACTGTGGATGAAAACGTTAAATTCTCTGAAAGTTCAAACATATTTTCCCAAATCTTTTTGGGGAGGTATATGTCCTACGACAGCACATGAATGTAGGACAAATACAGAGAGACAAAAGCAGAGCGAACAAAGTGATATTTTGTGGGACAGTTATTTTGACAGATGAGTTTCTGCTCGCAATTCTTATTAAGTCTTTCCAAAGGGTCCAGGAAGCGTTTCTCTCGTTTTCCTGATTCCCTCCGACTCCACCTCATCTACATTTCTTTGACCTTTGCAAAGTATCAGGCGCTCTATACTGACTCTACCAACCAGAGAATGATAATACAGAAACATCAACAAACACTAACTTTGTAGACAAGCATCATTACTGCTTATAATACCCACAGAGACAAATTAAAAGCCCGGGGGAGAGATGAGGACAGAGATTGTGTCTGATTCAGTAGCTGCGGTTTCACTTAGATGATGAGTGTGAACCTTGGCCGCACATGCTTGCATGCTCCTCCCCAACCACGCTGAGATAATCGCTTTATCTTTCGCTGTCTGGATCCCTTCTGTCACTTCCATTTACATTGTCTGCCTGCTTGTGTTCATACTCGTGCGTCTACCTGTTTTTACTGGTTGCGCAGAAAAGCAGACGACTAGTCATTGTTTGTGTTAAATAAATGACTCGCTATGTTGTGTCTTAAGTCCAATGCTGTGCCAATAGAGAGCATGTTAGGTCTTCGTTAATTTCATAGCTTTATTCAACTTTTTTTTATTTAAGTCTATTTAAGATAAAATTTTATAGTTAAGTCTGTGTCCTGATTTGTCTTGTGTAGTATTGCGTTTCACCATGCTCAAGATAAATGACAATAAAGCTACTCTGACTCTCTATGACTCTATTATTGCAGCATCATGCAACTGAGATGATGGAGGTGAGATGCGATAGCATACAAAAATTCAAGATGGTTGCTTTATGAATGATGCAATAGACAGTCATGCATTATAGTTCGGGTCAGCCTCTGGGCGACACTTAAATAGATTCAGTGCTCCTCTCAAGAGTTTTGGCTTGCGTGTGCATATTTCCAAGTGTCTCATTTCGTCCAGTGCACCAGTGCATTTATCTTACGATGTGCTTTGTGACTGCAAAGTGCTCCAGGCCCATCTTAATTTCATTTTATTTCACAAATTCCAGTTGTTACACGGTTCCCTCAAATACTTAATACTAGAGTTTGTGTGTGTGTTCATTGGCCGAGATCCAACCATCCCCTCATGGGAAAACCTGTATCTTTCTGCCCCATGTGATCTCTGAGGCTTTAATGTAATTATTGTTTACCTCATGGACATGTTTCACAACAAGCTAATGACTCCCTGAATGCATCTCTCTCTCTCTTTATTTTACTCTCTTCTACATCTCTCTCTCTCTTCCTGCAGACTACTGGAGTGAAAGTGAACACGAAGACAATGAAACGCCCTCAACGCCCAAGCAAGACAGCCCGCCGCCCCCTTATGACACATACCCTCGACCACCCTCAGTGAGTCATCATGCTAACTACTTCTCCAGCACACACAAACACACACAGCTCCCTCTCATTGTGTAATCCCACACAATAGCACGACTTTATACTTGACATTTAGCATTGGTAAAAGAGCTGTTTTACAGTGCCGTTCTTTAGACCTGCCCTCAGCACGTCACAAGTGTGTACGTGCCCAAATGAGTCAGACCACTTTTTCATGTTGAGTGAAGCCCACTGGAGATGTGTGCGAGGTTGAATCCTCCACCTCATCTCTCTTTCCTTTTGAAATATTTGTTTGTTCATCCACAATACTAATGCATAATGTAAATAATCTTAGAGTTTTCCCTTATGGGGACTTTCTTAGCAAATGTTGATATGTGATTTTTTAATTTTAGCTACATACTAATCTATTGACGGCCCTTATTGTTGTGACAGTATTTTCATGACAGTTCTATTATAGTAATACAAAAAAATGCTATGTAACTGTAACATGAAATTAGATTTTAACTGGAAATTAATTATGCATGAATAATAATAATAATAATATTGTGGCAAGGTTGTATTTGTTAACGTTAGTTATTACTGTACACGCCTCGTGGAATGCTTCATTCTGATTGGCCAGTTGCGATATTTGCAGGTTTGTCATTCCTAGATAACAACCACTCAAAACTTATAGCAAACGGTAACCCGGATGCTGCAAATCATACAGTTTAATATTACACAAAAATTAAATATAAATTTCTTTTAAGAACATATAGACCCACGTGATCAAATAATTGCTCGCGCATTTTGGCAACAGAAGTGGTGTTGCTCCCCAGTGGTTAGCAACTCAGAAAGTTTATCAAAACGGTTTCACAGCATCAAAATGTCTGGTTGATGCGTTTACGATTGCACTAATTGATATTCCACCATAGACCCTTTTACTGTTTGTACACAATGATGACGTGGCAGTGTATGCGCACGCATTTAGGCAACGGAAGTATGGCAAGAATCCGCAGTGAAGCAACACAGACAGAGAAAGTTATTTTATAAAGTTGACTTTATCAACTTTTTCAACACAGCTACCAGATCCGTGTACTATAGTGGAGTGGATAGAAGATGTTAGCAGATGGCCAAAAATAAAGTTGCCAGATACATATATACTAGGGCTGGGCAAAAAAAGTGGATTTTTCGATTAATCGTTTTATTTTACGTGGTCGATTCAAAATCGATTCTCAAAGAGAGAATCAAAATTTTTTCTTTCATATTTATTTCCGCAAACATTGAACGTAAGATTAACGTTAATCTAATTAGTAGTATTCTTCACTAGATGTCGCCTTGCGCGATGTTACCAAAATGCGAGAAGCGAGCCTGTCATTCATTCATTCAGGTGCTTCATCGACGTTGATGCCACTTTCACATAAAAAGAGGTATGGAAGCATTTTAGATTTCTCAGGCAAGACAACGACGATGGTGTTGTGGCTTTTAATTTCTTTTTATTAAATACCCACTTGTAAACTGCTGTTAACTGTTCTTTTTTATTAATATAGTATTTGTATTAAATCTATGTTCATTGAGTTGAATCGAGAATCGAGTATAAAAACCAACCTGAGAACTGGAATCGGAAATAGAAATCGAATCGATAGCTTGTGAATCGAAATCGAATCGATCTGGAACATCTGAATCGATACCCAGCCCTAATATAAACGTATATTAGTATATTATATTAGTGCAACCAAACGACACAACCAGACATTTTGATGATGGGAAACCGTTTTAATAAACTTTCTGAGTTGCTAAAACGTTACAACCTGGAGATCAGCTGAATGGATTCCAAAACGGTAAAACTCAGATATTTAACTCTTGGGGAGCTGGAAAATGTGCCTATTTTCAAAAGAAGTGGAGTGTTCCTTTAACCAACATTAACAAAGAAATGCAGAAAAACTGTTATACTCCCTTCATGCTGATTTTCATGTATTACGTAAGTTCAACTTCAACTGTAGTCAGGGAATTTATAGTTTTCTTCACAAACCCCGAGGTGGGAGTCGGATATCAAATTGCATTCTGATGTACTTTTTAGTAAAAATGTCTCACTTTCAAAGTTTAATAGTGAGGAAAATGCAAACAGCAGGCGTGGATTCTGAGCAATTTTTAAGCCTGTGAGAATGAAAAAAGCTAATTCATATCTAACTGTGGGATCTAGAAGATGTGTGTTTCTAAATGTATGTATAAGAGTGTGACCATGTTGTGTTCTTTGGTGTCCGGTCAGCCAGAGGCCAAACACAGCAGCAAAGCTTTTATTTAAGAGCAAACACAGACGCATGAATTAAACACTTAGTTTTTTTCCCTTCCGCCGGTCCCTCCTCCTCCACACATGCACACACAGACACATTGTTCCTACAGAAAAACAAATTAGGGGACTTTGGCATTGTTAACCGTAAGACCTCCAGAGTTGTCTGCTTGTTTTTTTACAAGATTACTTAAAAGTATCCCCGAAAAAGACTCTCTCTCTTTGTCTCTCTCTAGGTCTCTCGCTCTCTATCGGCCTGTTTGTCTGTGCACAGCCATTACAATAAAACTATGATACACAATGCAATATTAAAAGTGAAACATTGCAGTTTGATAAAAGTAGAAACAGCAGGTGGCCCATATTCAAAGCCTAGTTTCACGCTAACTATCCCACACAGCTCCAGGTTCTCCCTCCACTCATCTGTCCCCATCCTTTTATTTTTCTATATTCGGCACTTTTCGCAGTAACCAGATCTCTCTCTTGTTCATTATTCATCTGCTTGTCTCAAAAGATAGAGCGTATTCAGGCACCCGGTCTACTCTATGAGTTCATTAACACACTTTTTTGCCTTTGCCTGAAGGTGAATTTTTAATCTGTGTAAAAGCAGACTTAGACAGATCCTAATGTTGCCGTCTCTCTTTGTTTCCGTCTCACCAAGAATCAGGTCAGCTGTGCCAGTCCTTACCTGGAACCGAAGCACGGTCGCCTCTCATCCACTGAAACCTCCCAATCCCGATCTTCTCACGAAGAATACCGCTCTGAACCTCAAGGGGGCAGCAGCAGCGGAGGGGGTTCGCCCGCTCGAAAGTCCACAAGCCAGCGGCGTTCGTGGCAGGACCTGATTGAAACCCCCTTGACCAGTTCTGGCCTTCACTACCTACAGACCCTTCCTCTAGAGGACGCTGTCTTTTGTGAACCGGGGGCGGGTCTGTCTCCAGAATATCGTCGGCAGTCCACCCTGCCTGCCCAGCGCACGTTGATGCAGGATCATTATGGCCCCTTCCCCATGGTTGAGGGGGAGAGGCTCAGAGACCCCCACGCCGTGGTCGGGAAACCCCGCAGCTTCACCCTGCCGCGAGATAGCGGCCTGCATGCCCTCCTCACGCCATCCGCCAGCATGGCGGACCAGCGGGACCCCAATCGCAGGGAGCTCAGCCGTAGTCACTGCATCAACAATGGTGGGTACACATCAAAAACTTTTTTTTATGGGTCAAAGCTCAATACTGATGCAAAATCACATGCCCGAAATATGTGAAGCTGATCTTTCACATGGTCAAACTCGTTCAAAAAAATAAAAGATTTAGCTTGCAGTCTGTGATACTGATTCATTGTCCATGTTACTAACAGGCCTAGATCAGTATTGTGTTTTGGCCCATATATTTTGGTATAAAACTGTATTGAATAATGAAAGTACAAACAGGAGATGAAATATGACCAGGCTTTTGTGAAAATACTGAATCTAACCATTAATTTTCAATGTGTTCAGCCGTACCTGACTATAAACAGTTCTATGGACTAGATGATCTCAGATCAGTCCGCTGCGTTCCATTAGATTTTAATAACATACCTCATTATAAAAGTGTAGGCACAGCAGAGTTATTTTAATGCCTGTGTGAATTTGAATGTCTCAATATTACATTGTTAAGAGCGATGCGCTTATAAAAGGCCGTGTGCACGGATTTAAGCCGTGCAGTCTTTTTCTCTGTCCGTATCTCTTCCTGTGTTTTCCTACCATGTGAGTCTTTTTCTTATGTTATTCCCAGCTTGAATGTGTGATCATGCAGCAGAAAGCATAAACAGAGACTGTTGCAGTATTTTTTAGCTATGCTGTGAAGTTCCCTGCTGAGGGCTGTCCACTCGTCTTTTTTACATTCACATTCACACACACACACAAACACACACGGACACATGCAGGCATCTTTTTCCAGAAATAGCTGCATGCTGTAAACCTGCAGCAGTGGTCGGTTGTCACAAGCTCCTGACCCACTTTTCCTTGGTTTTGATTTACAAGGACAATGGCTATTTTTAATTAAGTATCTTTTCATTTAGGTAATTTTTAGTTTAGGTTTCTATGAAAGGCGATACTATTAAAGTTACATTTTTATGGCACGCAAGACGAATTATGTTTGCTGCAACCTGATATTATGAAATCATAAAGCATGCACTCTTAAAAAGCAAAGCTGGGTTTAATTAACCCAGAAAATGTTTATTTTTGACACAACAATGAGTTAAAACAACCCAGCATTTTGGTTTGAAACATCCCAACATAGATTAAATTACAACACATTGGACTAGGCTTGTCCCTTTTTGACCTAACGCTGGGCACCGTTAAAGGTACAGTATGGGTTTTTTAGCGGCATCTAGCAGTGAGATTGCGAATTGCAACCAACAGCTCACCCATCAATTTCAAAATGCATATGGTTGTAGCCACAGGACAAACAAATCATAGTCTGAGACAGCATAGCAGAGGTAGGAGTAAGTTACACATGTGCAAGTCACAAGTAAGTCTCAAGTCTTAACCTTCAAGTCTCAAGCAAGTCTGAGTCATTTTTTGTGAGAGTCAAGTCAAGTCACTGCTTTATGTCAAGCAATTCAAGTCAAGTCGTAGCTTGAGTCAAGCAAGTCACTGACAAGTTATACAGATGTTTGATGATTTAACTAAATGTTTATATTAAACAAAGTTAAATCTACAGTAGTTATGGACTATGAGGGTTTTATTTGCAACAAAAAATTATTAAAAGGTGCGCGCCTGCAACGACTGTATAATGGCTGAATATTCTAAAATAAGCAATAAAAAAAAATTAAAAAAAACCTTTATTAAAGGTATAGAGGAAGATTTTCCCGAATTATTTAAAAGAACCGCCCCTCGATATTTAAAAAAAAATGCACACGCAATACTCCCGAGAGGGAACGCCTGTTAAACGCGTGCACGAGACAGAGAGAGAGCATGCAGAAGCTCTTCTCTTCGCTCTGTATACAAGTTTCTGTCGGCATGTTTACCGTGTCTGTGCGGTTCGTGACTTGTGCCAGGGCTAGCATCGCTAATCATAGCTTACATCAACTTTTACTAGCAGTGATTTTAAATGGATTTCTCCAAATAGCATGACAAAATGTACCTTTCCAGTAGAAACTTCGCGTGGGAAGCCCAACCTGTCCTTTTAGCTCACGCCAGCGTGTGAAATAGTCTCCCATAAACATTCTGGTCTTGTTTCTTTCTTTATAGTCCTTTCTCTTCTTGTCATACAATTCGTAGACACTTTTTCTCTTGCGACCCTCAGACATTTTGAAAAAAAAAGACACAGCGAGAACGCGAGCTTCAATGAATGGTTGAAACCGTAGCACAACACACATACACGTGAAAGTGCGCATGTGCAGCAAGCGAAGAGGCGAGCACGTACGACGGTTATACGTCAACATATAATGAGAATGATTGACATCTGGGATGACCAATAGTCTTGATGATCCACCCGGAAAACGGAAATCTTCCGCTATACCTTTAAATAAAAGTATGTATTTATCAGAAAACCTTTTTTTCTTGTCACTGTTTTAGTATTATAAGTTGTTTTTTTTATATTATTCTGTTTATGCTGCGTATATTTCTAAGGTTGATTAATTTGATATACTGTTGATAGTTTAATCTACATCAACGTGTCATATTTTTTTTTTAATAAATTGATATTTTTCTGATTCCATATTTATTGTAATAAGTCAGAAACATCTCCGCTGTGTCCTGCTGACAGGCGCGGTTGGCGCGTGCAGCAGGTGATGGCAATTATGGGTCCTCCGAAGGTTAGACCGTCTCATTTCAGTTCTCTTCTCTTCACGAACTTCTGAGGCCACCTTGAAAGACAGAGTGCTCACCTTTCAAGGTCTAATGCTTAGAAGGTCGCAGCCCTTGAATTGGGACACAGCTACTGTTACACATGCGTTTTGTCTTTAAGCGGTTTACTTTCTCTTAAGACCTAAATGGCCATATTTATCAGGATACTTGCAAAGGCGGGGTTTTGATGCATATGTGTATATAGGGCCAATAAGCGGCAAAAAATACTCACTAGCTTAATGACCAGCGGATGCGCGACTTGCACGCTTCTTTCTTTATACACCACTGATAATTTAGTTATGTACAGTAGATTATATTGCATTTCTCTCAAGAGATCCTTCTAAAATTTTAGATTTTTTTATCAATTATTATAAAATGGTTAGTTCCAGTCCTTGATTCTGATTTATTTTATGATAAAACACAGCTATGACCACTGTACCCAATGATTTTGTGTATGCCCACCACCCTTAGCAACGTAAAAAATCTACTAAATATTTGCTTAATATTGCTAAATATTTTCTCCTTGAACTTGAAGTGTTTACGCCGGCGGCTGGCGTATGTTTTTAAATGTTTTTAAATGTTTCCAATGGAAGCGCCATGCTTTTCAAAAATGGCAGCAGCTGGCGCATCAATATCACTTCTCGCGCGGCCGTCCAATCACAGTGGAGGAGGGGTGGAACATATATCACAACAATCTAACCGGCGCATTGTTCAATAACTGATAAACAAAGCAGAAGTACCATAGCAACCAAAGTGCTTAGCTGAAAAACGCTGGCAGCACCCACAGACGGTGTCCGCCTGGCATTTTCAGCTACATTTAAAGTGCACCTATTTCATTGCTAAAAAACAACGTTATTTGTGTATTGGATATAATACAATGTGTTTGCGTAGTTTATGGTACAAAAACACATTATTTTCCACATACCATACATTTTTGGAGCTTCAGATTTCACTCTCTTCCTGAAACGCACTTATTTTGTACAAAACTCATAGATTTGAAAAGCTCAGTGTCCCTGGTTGGCCAGCTAATTTTTACGTTGTGATTGGCCTGAATACCTCTGACGTCAGCTGAAAACGTGACGCTCCTTATCATGTTTGAAAGATTCGGTAACAGTCCGAAGCGATAGGAATTATGATAATGTCGGTTTTGTCTACGTCACCAATCCCAGGAAGTAAACTGTTGCCTACAATCCATGCTTTTGTTGTAGTCCAAGAAAAGAGATTTACGTTGGAGACGATAACTCGCGTCATCATTTACTTTGGGGTTTGTACCTTTTGCATATGTACTAATACACCAAAGGAACTTACACAACAAAGGAAATGTCAAATCGTGAATCGCATAATTGGTGCTCTTTAAACGCTTTGGTGTACATGCCTTCTTAGTGTATCAGGTAGTCTTATTTGGTGTGATTGAATGAAGGAGTGGTCTAATTAGCATATTCCACATGTGCTTAATGAAGCAAGGGTGTTACGTTTAAACTGTTTAAAAGCCTGTTTAATCATTTTTACAGGAGAAAACGTTTTATTGTTATGCATGCCATTTTGACGATCAAAGATAAGTTAAAATTATTGGCTACAGGGCGTCTTTACTGTTTTTTGTGCTTTACCTTTCCCCGTGGTGAAACCACTGGACTGCACAACCTTTTGGCTAATAACCAGTGAATGAGCAGTAATGCCGTACAGTCACTTATCTAAATAGGCTATTCATTCGGACACTTTTGCTGTTTGGCCTGGTGTCCGGTTAGACACTATAACCCCACAGGAAGTCGTCCATTTGCTGCTGGCTTACTAGCCTCTTTATCATATTACAGTTCATCACGGCCCAATGTTATCACCTCACAGCTTACCATCATCTCTTCCCTTATCGCATGTCTATATTCCCCTTCGCACTGCCCCTGTCCCCTATCGGACCACCGATCTGCCTGTCTCATTTTCCATCAGCACCTTCTCCCACGGCCCACATCTACAGTATCTGGCTTTTCTGATATTCCCCTTTATGTCCTTTCGTCATCTCAGACCGAGCGGTCTATATATAATCCGGGTGGCTTTTAATGAGTATCTCTCTTATCCATGTCTTCTTTATGGCGCTGTCTCTATCTCTCTCCGGAGGAGTCGGGGGCATCTGTTAGTCATCCACATGCGAGCTGTAACACATACTGAAGAGAAATGGAGGTTGGCCTATTGATCGTGACTCTCGATGGCATGTTTCCCAGCAACCGTAGAAAAGGCCGGTTACTGAATGAGTTCTGCAGCGTTCTAGGAAGAAATGTGACATTTAATGAGTTACAAAAGAGCTTTTGAACTTTTCTCATTTACTCCAGTTGTGCAGTATTCCTATTGCTAATGCGTTTTGAAATATTGCACACATGCAACGAATGCACAACTGACAGCAATGGTTTCCAAGCATGAGACACCCACACTTAGGTATAAACAAGTAATGCAAAAAATGGACCATACAGTCTTGTCTTGGTGGTCTCAAGCCTGGTGAAGTAAACAGTTTTTTTACAGCGGCATTTAGATTGGATTATTTCCCCCGGCCCATTCCTCTTCCAGTAATTCCTGTCACATATGACTATCAATATACAGTCCAAAAAAAGAATATAAAGACATATGCATAATAAATCACCTGTTCCAGATTGCCTGTCCTTGGAGCCTTTAGTGAATAAATGGATAGTGTCTGAAAATGGATAATGATTTAATGACTTTTTTGTACTAAAATGATTTCCATCAAGACCATGTTTTGACCTCATTATTCAATATTTATGAAGACTTCATTCCCTTGCTACAGTAAATGCAACATACGGTCTACACTATCCTGCATTTGCAACTTATACTGTGGAGCGCTGTGTGGGACTGCTGCCCTCTCGTGGTTGTTATAACAGTGGCCATGCATATGCCACAACATGATAGTCTTTGCATTAAGAAACACATTAGCTGACTGACCAGCCAACAAAATAAAAAAACATTTACCATTAGACAGTATGATATTGATTGCTGCAGGACCAAAATGGTCCATCTAAACACAGCTTCCACCTTTAAGTGTTAGTTCACCCAAAAACAATAATTATGTCATAGTTTATTTAACATATTTTTTGCATGAAGTTAAATAGGACTGTGGCTGTCAATGACAACATTATGCTTTAGGCTATCCTCGCTTGTATTTCGTAACGAATTCATAAAGGCTTGGACATAATGACAAAATGTTTATATTATGCTAAACTATATAGTCTAAACTGAAATTTTGCTTGTGGGGAATAGCCTATGTGTATACTTTATCAGTGCACATAGAGAAAAAGGAAAATAACACTTGCTGTAGCCAATGACACAGATGCAGAGACAATTTTCCCACATTTACATAAATTTGAGCCTTGATTATACATTAATCTGTGCCAGGCTAAAAAAGACACTTCTCATTCAGGTCTCGTAATTTCTATTCTCCATCCTCTTCCAATCCCAGACTATATAACAGAACGAATAAGCTGGACATTTCGCTCCAAATAACTACCAAAGGATGCTAAACTGGACAATATTTCGACATGTCTGTTTGTTTGTGTAATCCCACCCAATAACGTCATATATATAGACATTATATACGTAGACGCCTCATAGACTGACGCTGCCTATTGGAGGTGACGTATCAGCACAGCCGCCATCTTGAATGGATCCCCAATGCGCCCCTTGCATTTATTTTCTACTGGTATCCCCAACTCCAATAATCATAATTCCTCAAATTTTTACTGAATTTTCACATGGTTGCATTACGGCTCTCCTGATTTTGCCAAGTCGTTGATATTATACGCACAACCGGCGCAACGTCATAGAATGTATCTGAACAGGTTTACGCCCACTTTTGGGGGAAATAAACCAGACCTTCCATTGACTTTCATTCAAAATAGCGGAACAAAGCAACGCTCGTACACAGCCGGCAGGCGTAAATAACTTAAGAAATCACTCAGATTAAACATGTTGAGTAATTATCTGTGCACCCTGCCTGCCATAGAGCGCGAAAGATACATTAACACATTTAATTTGGTCAATATAAAAACATGTCCCTTTCATTCTCACAACAGGGAAGCAAGTGAATGATTTTGCTTCGTATTTGAAAGTTACTTCGTATTTATATATTATGTCTTTATATTTAGAGTACTGAGTGCACTTTAGCGTCCAGCCTTACAACTAGCCTTAGTGATTTTCCACCAATCATAGCGTTACACAAATTTGACGCTGGGAGAATGAAAGGGACATGTTTTTATATTGACCAAATCAAATATGTTAATGTATCTTTCGCGCTCTATGGCAGACAGGGTGGACAGATAATTACTCAACATGTTTAATCGGAGTGATTTCATAAGTTATTTACGCCTGCCGGTTGTGTTAAAACGTTGCTTTGTTCCGCTATTTTGAATGGAAGTCAATGGAAGGTCTGGTTTATTTTTCCCCCAAAAAGGGGCGATGACGAAATTTACAGTCAAGTTCCCGGATGTGCCCGTAGTCCGTATATTGACCCTGGGACAACATTTCAATCAACCAATCAGATTTCAAGAATAAGTTTACACTTTAACTTATCATGTCCCTCAGATTTTAGGGTTTGGTTAGAGTTGGGGTTTGGGGCGGGTTTAGGTTTTATTTACAAAAATGTTGTCTTTGGTTCAACACAATATGTTTCCCTGAGGATATCTCTCACTTGGCAAAATTAGTTTGAGCGTTACACGTAAGTAACGTTAGTTACGACATAATATTATATAACCAAAATTATTGTTCAATCTTACTTGTGAAAGGTAATCCCATGCGACCTGGTATCAATAATGTGCCAGTTATTGCAACCGTAAGCTGCACAAAATACGAGCATAGTTGCTCGCTCTCTGTTGATATAGATTGTTGCTAGCGTAGAGTAAAGAGACCCAACAAATATGGCGGCGATGCTAGATTACATTCCAGCACGTCATGAGGCGTCTACGTATATAATGTCTATGAATAACGTGGTCTGTTTGTGGAGCCATTCCTCTTTAACTTTGGCTTTCTGTGGCGCCCCCAACAATGGCGGGGAGCAGGAGTGCCACGGGCAGCCGGATTCGCTTGGTGATTTGTATCGGGCGCTGGAGCGTGCCAGTCTGTCGCCCATTGGTGAGCATCGCCTTTCAACCCGTCTGGAGTACAAACACCTTTTCATCCGGCGTTGCAACGATCCGCAGCTAAATGAAAAAGTGCATCATCTTCGCATCCTGCAGAGCACGCTAAAGGTATCTGACCTCTGCTGCGCATGGGTCCCAATGCACCATGTGTGCCTGTTTCTCCCATTTGTCTCGTCTGTTCGTCTGTCTACCCCCTCCAAACTCCATCTGTCTGATGTCTGTGGGATTCTGGAGAAAGCAGAATTGTTTGTTTTCGTAAACACTTTCGTAAAAACAACTTTTTTTCAACGTTTACAACCCCTGCTGCTATCCCAGAATCCCATTCATGTTAGACGGAGTTCTCTGCCTGGTGTGGGCAGAGGGTGTGGCTAAGCTGTCTGTCGCTAAAAACCCTGCTGGGTTAGGATTGTTTAGGCTTTGCCTGGTGCCATTGGATCAGTTGTTTGGGGCCGTTGGTCTGCGCCTATGCTGTGACCTCGGGTCGCTTTTCATGTTGCTACTCTGTGCTTGTTCTGTCGGGGCATAGGCTCCTGTTGCATTGTGGGTATTCTAAATATCCCTTAGCACACAGACTTGGACGAAAGAAGGTTAATTGGGGGCATGAGGGCCCACATTGCCAGAGGACTCCAGTCAAATCTGAGCATGCTGTGTCTGTGTGTGCGTGCCGCTCTTCTCATCCAGTCGAGTCCGCATCGCTTCACGTCTGAGCTAACAGCCTGTGGCGTGCTTTGACTATGACATCCTAACATCTGTGTGAAAGAGACTATCTGTAATCCCCACCCTCCCCTGCTCTCTTTCTTCACTCCCATAGGACAGGGAGGGCGAGGTAGCAATGATTGACAAGCTGCTGGCCAATCCAAAGCTCACATCCTCAGAGTTCCAGGAATGGAAGAAAGTTTACATGGAGCTGTTTGCAGAAGAGCCGCAGCGGGACCGTCAGCCGAGCCCTGCCTCCGAGCCCAGCCCTGCGGCCACACCTGAGCTCGCCCCTCGCACGCCCTCCCTTTCACATACACACTCTTACATTGAGACTCACGTTTGACATACACAAACGCACATTTAGACTTTACTTGTCGATCACTTCACAAAATAGTTTGAAGAACGTTTCACTCGATTTTGCTTTCATTGACCTTAGTCATGGTGGAAGTTCAAGCAAAAGCGAGGTGTGAATTAGTGTTTATAGTCTTAATGCAGGTGTAGATGCCATATTTAAATATATACAGTAACACGTCTTACGCTGCCTTTCTACTGCACTTGAGAAACAACAGCTGATAAACCGGAAGACATTCGTCCTATAAAGAGCGGCATGGGATTGTAATCATCTTTTCGGATCCTATACTAGCTTTGGATGCGTTAAAAATATAATGTAATCGAGCGACTAGATCGTATGTGACACGCAGGACGGAAGTAATGTATTTCAGTGTATTCCAATATGTGCATTAAAATCTGTTTTTGTATAATTTTACTGCAGATTCTCACCTTACTTTTGCTTGAACTCACCCATCCTGACCGGAATCACCGGGTCGTCATCTACATATGCTTTAAACACTTTGTTTAACACATTGTTTACATGGGCACAAATAGCTGCACAAACAAGGGTGCCCCGAATCCCTACCCGCAAGCTTCGGAGTACACCATACCTGCACACGGGGTTACCATGGTTACCAGCCCTCCGACGGCTCAGACGAGAAGAGAAAATGCGGTTACAGCAAGAATAAACCTGGCCCACCTCTAAACAGGAAGCCAATGTAGAACCAGCAAACTGAGCACTTGGAAATAAAACCTGTCGACAAAACAGAGATGCACTGACAGCAGCAAATGCGTTTGAACCCTAAAAACACTTACAGTACTCTCACTTTGTTGTTCTGCTGTACTTGTGGTTTTGTTTGCCTGACTTTAAAAAGCATATATCATAACAAACGCACACACACTCAGACATAAATAATCATGTTTATATGCCTCAATATATACTCTATTGTATTATAATACTATATATTTATGAACTGCGGTTACACATCGGCTGGCCCCGACTTATAGCACTTGTACATTTGTGTGGAAGGTGTGCGTGTGTGCATGATCATAAAACACAAATGCGTTTACCTCATCTCACCAGAATCTTTGCAGAGTGTTTGTCATACAAGCAATTTAAATGATGTTCTGTTAGCTTAATCAAAAGCATCTGTGTAATGTTGTCACGTACCACAGAAGATCATTTTGCCTCATCCCTCAGAAAAGTAATGCACTTACAGTATAATAATGCAATGGAAATCTGCATGGCCAAAATATTACGGAGAATCACGTCACAGAAATGCAAAACTCTTTTTTGTTTTAAAGCTGCAATCTGTATATTTTGCATTTATAGTTAAAACTGCAGGTTACGTAACTTACTTATTTTTACGTGTGTTGAAGTCAGATGGCATTAAAATGACATTTCCAGTCAAATCCATAGTCTCAACATTTAAAATAATAACACTAAAGTTTTGCGCAAATCTTTAATTGAAATGCAGCTACTGATTTCTTATGCCCCATTCAGACTACTAGAGACTTTCTCAGTGCGTGTCACCTGTCTCTTTCAATAAGTTTCTTACTTGGCGTTCCTAATTTTGGTCGTCATCAGTGCTTTAAGTGGCCCAAAAGAGGTGCCGGTACTCATATATACATATATATATATATATATATATATATATATATATATATATATATATATATATATATATATATATATAATCTTTTTTTTTTTTTTTTTTTTGCTGACTCGACTCCTATATTGAAGGGGTTTTATATTCAGCAGTCAACAGACGACCTTGTAAAACATAATAAATCCTTTTATAAGTTTCTGGATTTGCTTGAGCTAGAAATAGCCACTGAACATAAATAAAATGTGCAAAAGGATTTTGAAAAAATACCATTGGAAAGGAAAGAGCTACTGTAGAGCTTTTGAACATAAATAAAATGTGCAAAAGGATTTTGAAAAAATATACCATTAGAAAGAGCTACTGTAGAGCTTTTGAACATAAATAAAATGTGCAAAAGGTAGATATGTGAGTAACATTTTCAGCATGGTTAAATGCTAAAACTAGTTGTTCAGATAGAAAGAGCTTAACATTTTTTTTTTTAAATGACACCAAGACCATGTCTATGGGTTCAAGAATAACAAAATACTGGCAATTTTAAACTCGAAAGTCATTTATTTTGTCCCATTGTTTTCCATTTTGCGGGTGGTAAAACTACTGTGTAGGTGGTTCAAATTCATTTAAATTTCGCTCACTTGTAGTTTAGCAATTAAACTAAATGTCTATTACAATTTCAAGAATGTTTTCTGCACATCGCCTGAGGAAATCCGAAGTTGCGTCGAGGGGAACCAAACTGACAGCCGCGACAGCGGAGATTATCACGTACCTACAAGGCTTGCGTCTGACCTGCAGCTATCATTCTGGCTTGGTGGGATGTCAGCCAGCGAGTCCCCTGATTCTGGCCGTGTTCTTTTACTACTCAGAGTCTAAAACAAGGAGGGCATATTAACTGTTCATTGTATTTTCATTTTAACCGAGCAGCTATGGTTGCGCGTTTCACACACCTCTCCAGAGCACGTTGACACTGCTGACCGTCCGACGCATGCGCTTTTAACTTGTAAACGCAAGGGTGTATGGGTAATGTAGTCTCTGCTCTCGGTGGGACGAATTATAGGAAGCGTACATAAGGGCGCCCTGAAAAGCCGCAGCGCAGCAAAGGATTCAATTAAACCTCTGATTTTTAAACAGATGTGCAAATGAGCGTTCCGGTACGCTAAAAGCACGTTCTGGGCGCACGGAGAGGTGGTGGTACGCTCAAGAGCTATTTTTAGAAGTGGCGGTACTGAGTACCGGGGCGTTCCGGCCCACTTAAAGCACTGGTCGTCATAAACAAACAAGTATCGTCCACTGCAGTAACTGACAAGAGACAGACAATGTGAGCGCCACTGGTTCACTTTCATTGGTAGTCGCTCCTGAAAGTCGCACATGATTTGCATAAAGTTAAACTTTCCTCAACTTTGTCTTATAGCTGGACACGCCCCCTTCGCTCGTGTCGCCAGGAAGTCGTCAAGCTTCCAAAAGTAGTTACGGATTTCAGCTTTAATTCCTCAGTCCTAAAAAAACATCTGTTATTTAAACCATATATAACATTTTGTGTCAATGCTCTGTATATTTTAGGTTTACACAAATTTTATTTTACATGCATTACCGTAAACACAATTTTGCTTGTTTTTACTAAATTAGTAACGAGCCTAAATCATTTTATGTGATAATTGACAACATGCCACAAATGCTATACATAGCGCCTATCTTCTCTGATAACAGACGAGCATTCAGTGAAGTGTGTGGGTTTTGATAAGAAAGAAATTGCACAGCCGTGATTATCTGGTAAAGCATTACAGTATCTTACTTGAGGCAGATTGTAAAGTTTTTTTCTCCACCACAGCTCCTGATATTGAAATTATTGCACATGAGAGATCATAAACAAGAAGTAAACGTGGTAGTCCCAGCAAAAATTGCATCCAGTTGGGCCAGCACTGACAAATCGTGCTCATGTTCATTGCATAGACATTTTACACTGTTAATCTGAGAGACCTCTTTTATTGGATCGTGGACTATTTCCACAGTTTTAGGGAATAAAATGGACAATATGTTTTAGTATATTGCACAACTTTGCACAGCATAGTTGTTCCTACAAGCTGCCATGCAGCATCGCTCTGCTCAACACATCTGTGAACATCTGTGCCAAGTTAACAGTGCGTTTTAATGACAACCGAGGTCATAAAGAAGCATCAACGGCCAAGGGACTCGACACAAGGCTCATCCGAGCAAAGCTATTGCCCTGATATCACCCCAACAAATGTTTGAAGCAGCAACTCCTGTTATGAAATGTACGTCAATGTCCATTTCTTCAAACTAGCAGAGCACAAACTTCTTTTGCTGCATGGCTTGTAGATATAACACGGTCGTATATTTGCTGTGTTTTTGGTTTTGTTTTTAAACCGAAGCTGCCAAATGATTTGATATCATTGTTTAAATTGTTCAATTGAATCAGAAAGGCTGTGTAGACCGAGCTCTCAGGCTTTTTATGTGAGATTCAGAACACACTGAATGTTAAATTGTATGATGTGTATTATATAATGTATATTTCAGGTATGACTCTGGTGACATACTGTATTAGAGCACATTTTATTCTGTATGTA
This sequence comes from Misgurnus anguillicaudatus, assembly GCF_027580225.2. Taxonomy (NCBI): domain Eukaryota; kingdom Metazoa; phylum Chordata; class Actinopteri; order Cypriniformes; family Cobitidae; genus Misgurnus; species Misgurnus anguillicaudatus. Next base: position 23,194,942 of record NC_073361.2, on the reverse strand, counting down.
ATCTAAGACGATATTTGCTTGATTATGACTGAGTGATTCTGGTGCTAATGTATCATTTCCATTAGCTTTCAGAAGAGAGAAAGAGAGAGAGAGAGCATGGAAATGATTTTCTGTAGATATAGAGCTACTAGATCGAATGTGTATTAGTATTTTACTTAACTAAAATATCAAAGTTATTCCTAATTTTGTTCAAATCATGTTGATCTTTAGTAACCCATTTTTAACATTGTCGTAGACAATCTAGTTGATCTATATCTGTGCTGCTGCCTGTCTTTATTATGAATAAGGCATGTCATTTGGGCACTGCAGTTCCTATGTGTTGTGTTTAGCATACAACTTGATAAAATGGACTTTATTTATGACATTGTTCAAACAAAAAGTTATTGCTTTCTCCAGATTTAAATGTGGTTCTATCTAGAGTCAATAAACTTTTATGGATGTAACTTTGAAATCACACTATATGTATTGCATGTTTCTATATTAAATGTGCCAAATATTTGTACTTAATTGAGATCAATAGGAATTCACATTGGAGAAAGGTCATCTTTACATTGTCAGACAGGGTACACTCTTAAAAAAGTGCTTTATGATGCCATAGAAGAAAAATTGTGGACTTTTTCACCTTTTTTAATCCCCTTTGACTGAATGGTTCTTTGAGGAACCAAAGATGGTTCTTCGATGGCATTGCTGTGAAGAACCTTTTAAGCAACTTCATTTTATACAAGCTTTATAAGGTACCCAGTCCGTTGCAGATCTGGCCGGAGTCATCTGCTGTCTTGGTAGGGTTCATAGTAAGGTTTAATATACTTGGAGAGTGGTATCTTTTAGCGTTCCTATTCATCCTAATGGCAGTATCTTGGCTAGCACATACTGCTTTGTATGCACCATTGATGTGCATAATATGCATCATATTTACTCTGTTTTTTAACCTGCAGATAATTTTATACTCTCAAAGGCACACTCCACTCCATACTGCTCATTTTCCAGCTCCCCTGGAGTTAAACATTTGTGACCCGCTCTGGCGAAATGAGTCGGATGTCGCAACGTTGCGTTTAAAGATATGAGCTGATAATGTGGAAAAACAATGAAATTATCAAAAAATATATTTTTAGCTATAATATCAAAGAACAGACATTAAAAAATAATCTCCCAAAGTTTCGTAGTCCAAATAATTGAGTAAAGGTGTTTAAATGACTATTAAAGTTGAAACAGTTTTACTAAATTCGCTGGAAATGAACATTCGCTTCTCTCAAATCCTCTCATCACCTCCGAGCATTTCGGGGGAAGCCCTGAAACGTCACTATCTCTCCAAATATGGTGTTACACGTTGTTTTAGAGCCAATCAGAAATCTTCATAAAGGCTGATCATTTGTCAATGGGAAACCCCGGGGCACGCGATTGGTCCAGCCATCCTCCTGTCATACTCACAGCACTCTCCTATTTAACTCCTTTTTGAATTGGTTACAGTGTTATTGTCAACTAACCTACACAAAGATATGATTACATAGGCAAGCATTATTGTTTTCTTTTGCTTGTCTCTCTGCCTCTCAATTTCTCTCACACGCGAACGCGCGCGCGCACACACGCGAACACACACGCACGCACGCACGCACACACACACACACACACACACATTGTTTTGTGGGGACATTCCATAAACGTAATGTTCTATTCCCTTCCCCTAACTCAAACCCCAACCATCACAGAAACCTTTCTGTTACTTCACATTTTCAATAAACATCGTTCTGTTTGATTTATAAGCTAGTTTCCTGGTTTACTGTAATATAATTTATATTAATGTCTTTGGTCAAATTAAGCTGTAAAATAAATCGTTTATCCCTTTAAAAATGCAATGGATTTTGAAAGATATCTACGAAAAACGGGCAAAAAACTTTAAAGGCGTTTTTCTCAGGTTTTCAGTTGGAAAAAGAGGACAGACAACCTTAATTCAAATGTCTATATCTTTAAAACCATTCAAGGTATGACTCTGACTAGGATATCATTTGAAAGCTTATGGTCTCCTCTTTTCATTGATACCAAAATCTCAATTTTGAAATTTGGGTCACTGTGACTCATTTTGCTGGATCAGGTCACATTTGAAGAGTTTCGTTGCAAAACGAGATAAATCCATTTTTTTACATTTTTGTCAAAACATGTTTATTATTATGTTATCATGTTATTATTTTGTTTTATGGTGCTACTTAGATGTATTTTTTAAGTTATGAAGGTTTAAATCAAAACAAACCAACTGCAGTTGCATTGAAATTAATTGGAATGCAGAACCAAAAAACGCGATTTCTGAACAATTAACAAAACGGTGGTTATCTCGTTTTGCAACAAAACTCTTCATTTGATTCTTATCGTTTTGGAATCCATTCAGCTGATCTCTGGGTCTGGCGCTAGCACTTTTAGCATAGCTTAGCACAATCCATTGAATCTGATTAGACCATTAGCATTGCGCTAAAAAATAACCAAAGACTTTCAGTATTTTTCCCTTTTTAAAACTTGACTTACTGAGTTATCGTGTAATAAGACCGACGGAAAATTAAAAGTTGTGATTTTGTAGGCAGATATGTCTAGGAACTATACTCTCATTCTGGCGTAATAATCGTAATAATCAAGGACTCGAAACTCTTTGGTTATTTTTTTAGCGCGATGCTAGTGGTCTGGTCAGGTTCGGTGGATTGTGCTAGGCTGTGCTGGAGGTGGTAGTGCCAGACCCGGAGATCAGCTGGATGGATTCCAAAACGGTAAAAATCAAATGTTTAACTCTAGGGGAGCTGGAAAATGAGCCTATTTAAAAAAAGTGCAATGTCCCTTTAAGAGTCTTCAAAAATATATCTGGTGAAACATCTAAAATTGCTTGCAAAGAATTTAGCATTATCATATACTTTTTTCATATATTTATTTCATATTCTGTCAGAGTTCAGTCTAGTGCAGGGGTAGGCAACGTAGGTCCTGGAGTGCCGATGTCCTGCAGATTTTTGCTCCAACACTAATAAAACCTCACCCACCTGTAGTTTTCAGGTGTCTCTTTAGACCTTGATTAGTTGTTCAGGTGTGCTTCATTAGAGCTGGAGCTAAACTCTGCAGGACATCGACACTCCAGGACCGACGTTGCCTACCCCTGGTCTAGTATAATGTTAATTGCCACATGGAGTTAGCTGCTAATGCTAACTGGTTAACCAGTTAAAACTTTATGTCAGGCAATATTAAGGGGACCTTTCTCCACCAAGCAGTTAAGAAGGAAACTTTCTTTCAATTTTCCAGAAAGCGTTTTTTCTTCCATAAGCTTGTAGGCTTTCAGGCTGCTCAGCCAAGGTAATGAACCCATCTCACAGAATTAATGGAGAATAAATGTTGAGTTTGCTCTTTTTGAGGATAAAGAGCATGTCAGAATGTTTTCCCTCAGCACAAGAGTTCTAATGGGGCTCAGTCTCTGTCCAGTTTTATTTAATGTCTTCACATCTCTTTCTCTGTCACATTCTCAGTCTTTGTCTCTCCATCTCTCCTTCTATTAACCCACACTGCTGGAAAAATGGTTTAAACCAACCTAAGCTTGTTTGCTAGTTTTAAATGGTTTCCAGACTGGTCTACTAGTTTGTTTTAGCCCTGAAGAATTAGCTGCCCACCCAGCTAAATACAAACCTAATTGCTGGGTTATTTTTGACCCACAATGGGTAAATACCGGACAGAACACACGGTGGGCCAAAATGACCCCATGCTGGGTTGTTGTTGTTATGCAACCATGGGGTATAAAAAACCAGCAGTTGGATTAAAACAACCCAGCATTGGGTCAATATTAACCTAGCGGTGTGTTCTGTCCAATATTTACCCATTATGGGTCAAAAATAACCCAGCCATTTTTAGAGTATACTATTTGGTCAGGCTTTTAGACCACATACAGTAAATAAAAATGCATATTAACAAAAGTTTTTGTTTTACGTCAACTTAACAAATTAAGTTAAATCATTTAACTCATTTTTTATAAGTTATGCCATATGTACTAGTCTTTAAACTTAGTAGGTTCGTTTGACTTGCATTACCAATTTGATTAAACTTGCATGCAGCACTGCAGCATTTTTTACAGTGTACTTATATACACAAACACCTGAGGCTGGTTTACTAAAGCTGCTGAGCTCTACTTAACAAGTCATACTCAAATCTTTCTTATTTGCCTTTTTTCACACCCATGTGATCACTCCTGGATTCGGTAAGAGTATCTTTTGCCATTTCTTATTATTTACGTATTGCTAAACAACATAATTTTAATACATAATTTAATTTCAACAGAAAAAAACCTGATCAGTGTCATATTTTTACTTATGCATTTTGCTGCTAAATTGCACTTGATTGATTAATTTAGGATTTACATCATAATTTTCTTGTACAGTGAATGATACTGCTTGTTGCTTTCTGCTCAGGTACATTTGCACAATTTTTTTGCCTGAAATAAATATTTTTGCAACATAAATCATTCTTTGAAAAAAAGTCCTTATTTGTCTTATTTTTCTATGCATGGCCTATTTTTGAGCTTTCTAATTCATTTGTGAGTATTGTTGACAAAAACAACTCCTCGCCCTCCATCCCATAAGAATTGCATTAGCACAAAATGTCATTATTTACTTACTATGCACTCTAAGAAGGATGTGTTCATTTTAACATTGTTTTGTGTAAAAGGGACAACGCAAGATGTGTTAAAACAACACAAAGTGTCTAAAAATAACACAGAGAAGTGTTAAAGACAACACATTAGATGTGTTATTTTAACACATTCAAAATCTGTATGACTTTCTTTCTTTGGTGGAACACAAAAAGGGATATATTTTTGACTTAAATTGCAGTATGTTGCTTACACAAGTCTTATGGTCCACTTTTATTATGCATTTTATAATTTTATGAGGCAATTTACAATAAATAGATTTTAATATTCCATATTTGTAAGAAGCGTCTATAAAATGAATCAATGTACATGCTTTCATAGTTGTTTTTTGGGCTTTTCAAAGCTCCATGACAGACCCTGATCCCTACTTTCATCGTATGCCAGCATTGAACTGCTGCTGACAAGTATCTCCTTTTGTGTTCCAAAAGACAGAAAGTCAACTAAATATGGGTGTTGACATAAATATGTCTTTTTTTAGTTTTGGGGTGGACTATCCCTTTAATACATTTAATACGTTTCCACTTCCCTTGTACCCTTTAGAGAATTTGGCTTCTCTCAGAATCTGAGAGTGTACCCTCCTTTCGTTTCACATCTTTATTTCTTCTATCCACAGTCTGTCTTCAACATTCATGGCAACGGTCCCTTGTCATATAACATTTTGACTGTCACCTTTGATCTTCACATGGTGCCAAATATTGCAATCTAGTCCAAAGTGTACTTCAACAAATTGTCTATGTATTGCATGTCATCTCTTTCCATTTTGTTTCCCCTTTTAAGGCAGATTTTTAGCTCTGTCTTCAGCTTTAGTGTTTATTGCTACAGACCTAAGTTTTTTTGACAAAGTCATCTGTCAATATAATGGCTTTCTTTGTCCTTTTCATGGTGACCCATTTTCAGAATTTAATACTTGTGGTAAAACATACTTTACCCTCACCAAAGTCCTCTGTATTTGGATAAATGAATATTCATGGTCATCCATGCTACTTCACTTTACAATTCAGAGTGCTGTGATGCAAATACATCCCTTGCCCTTGAACTTGCTCTGGTTCAGCAAGGAGTGACAGCCTTCTTTTTATCTGCGTGTATGTGGGATGATGTTTGCAAAAGGTCTTTTATGTTTCTGGAGGGTCTTGTATAGCCATTAGGACACATTGAGTCCCACACAAGGGCCTTGGTAGTTTACACAATTCTCTCCAGCTGTCATAGTCAGTGTCATACTCCAGCACATTTGTGGTGCACACCTCCTGTCCATCCTGCCATTTTCTTCCACCAAACATGAGCACTCGTTTTCCTCCTGTGGCTGCCAAGCCATAGCAGAAGCGGTCATTATGTAGGGGATGTAGACTGATCCACAGGTCTTGCTCAGGACTATAGCATTCAATCTCACAAAATGGTTCATACATTCCTAAAAAGGCATATATTTTACCCCTCACTGTTGCCATTTGGTGGCCAAATCTGGCAACGGACATCTCAGACCGTGTCTCCCAGGCATTGCCATCAAAAGAATTTAGAAACAGCATCTCTTTACTGCTCTGTGGGGTGTTGCCATGGATGCCTCCAGAGATGTAGATTCCCGCTCCAATAGTGGCACAGGCTTGCCCATGGATCGGATGCGGAAGGGACACTCCACTGCGCCAGCATCCTGCATTCATATTATATCTCTCCACAGATGATAAAGCTGGCTCGCCTTTTTGACCCCGCCCACCTATAGCAAAAATAACACCTTCCACTACACAACAAGCAAATTGTGCCCTCTTCTGTAAGAGTGGTTCCATCTCCTCCCATCGCTCAAACCGTGGGTCAAATCGCCATACTTGGTCAGTGACTGTAATCACAGCAGTCTTTTCATGTTCCTCATCCACTTGCACCACTTCACCACCTATCACAAACAAGAAGTTACCAACAACGCATACACCCTGATGTTGGAACTTATTTGGCAGAGTAGTGGAGAGTGTGCCAAACTTCTGGCTGCGTGGTTCATAGGTCAAGATCTGATTCTGGGGTCTGTCTGCTTCTGGTCCTCCCCCCACCAGCACAATTTTGCTGCGTTTGACTCTTAGGCTGGAGTGGACACTTTGTAGTAGAGGTTGAAGAGGACCCTGAAGATGGTAATGAAGTGCTTTCTGCACTACGCTGCGAATGAAGGGTGTTCGTAGGGCAGGCTTGAATGCACTAAGTTGAGTCAGCTCCTCAGGTGGCACCAAACCAAATCGGATACGACTGAGCAATGAGTTACTTTGCAAAGCAGACAATGGGTTGCGCTCCAGCCAATCCAAAGCTAGCTGTAAAAGGTCTATCTCCTTAACACCTGGCATCTCCTTAACTTCCAGCACCTCTTGCAGAGATTCATGGTTTAACACCAATAGCTCAGCTTTGTTTTGCTCAGTTCCAAGTATTCGGTGCATGTTACTGGCAATAAAAGAGTTGCTGAAGGTGAATGCTTCAGAAAGGCCATAGCGAGCTGCTACGTTAGCAAAAAAGCAGCAGTTGTCAACAACAATGCTTTCAGAGATATAGTCAGTGCAAAGGTGCATAGCATGGTTCACCTGCAGATAAGTGGCAGCTTGCAGTGTAACCTCCAGGGTGGAAGGTGATAGTGAGATGCATGAGGTATAGATGAAGTCAAGTATCTTCTCCAGGCCTAGTGAGGACAGGACTGGCAAACTGATCATGTAGGCTTTAGATTCCAGAGTGTAGTCTTGGAACAAGGACCAGAAGTAATCGCTGGAGCAGGCTAGCAAAGTCCGATGAGCAGGGAACTCCACACCCTCCGCCTCCAAAACAACATCGCACATTCGGCCTTCCGTACGCAAGCTCTGGTACCGAGACAGAACTCCATCTCCGTGACTGTTGCTGAGCATTAGGTAGTAATTCATTGCTAAGAAAGAAGAAAAGAAGAGTAGACGAGGTTTAGGAATACGTAACTTAGGAATAAAAAACACAAAAAACAGATTAGGAAAAAGATTTAAAGACTGAGAAGAAAGGAGAGGTCAGTAGAGAAAAGGCTTGGTCCTCTTGCTACTGCAATGTCATAAAGAATAAAACGACGTGAAAGAGAGAAAAGATCAGCACACCAGCCCCGTCTGATAGGATAAAGTTCATTGCATCTGCAGGGATCTAATATGGAAATCTGAAAATGCAAAGGGGATGGTCGACCATCACTCCACTACCCATTAGAAACCCCACAAACTGCTCCATGTTACAACCCACCCGTCTGTTTTCAACAAAATGGGCATGTGCATTCGACCAGATCTCTCGAAGGGAGGGGAGAAAGGACAGCCAGACATTTTGGGGTCATGAGAGTAAACAACCTGCCCACTCTGAGCTTGCTGCCCTTTCCCTTTAGTTATAAACACAGAGAGCATGTAGGGACATCATGCCAGGGATTCATTATGACCAGTAGATCTCAAGTCATCATCAGTTAGTGATCACTGAAGATATGTCACCACCAAAATCCATGTCTCTTTCGACATCACGAGTGTTACGAAAATAGAAACTTGCAGTTGATCAGAGTCAAGCGAAGAAAGCAAGAGATTTGATAAAGCACTAAACCAAAGAAGATGACCACCATAGGGAACAGTCAGAAAGGCACAGATGAACAAGACAAAGAAAGTTTGTTTATAAACCAACAAAAGTGTTCAAGTGTGACCTAAAGTAGTAACAGGTCACAGGAGACTTGTTTATGTTGGACCAGTGTAGCTAATTTAAAGTGCTGGGCTTGTGTTGTGTCTAAGCTTGCCCCACATCAAAAAGGACACATCCCGACCTCGTGAACATTCTACCATCATCTTCCCTGAATAGCTGCTGGCAAAGATATGGGACTAAGCAGCACCAGGCTGTGTTGCACAGGGGGTATTAAGTATACTGTTGAAGCAAGGGGTGGTTACAGTTTCACACTCTGCTCATGATCCCATTCGAGTGGTTTCTTTACTCTCCACAACATTTGCAATACAACGCATCTAGGAGCTAATTGGAAACTGGAGCCACTTGTAAATTCACTAACACTTAGTGCCGTTGCATGAATTGGGAGGGAGCCATGGTGATTAGCGTGGGGCATTTTTGTGTGCTGCTTGTGTCTGAAGGAAATTATTGTAATGAGTGCAGAATTTGGCAGTATGTACAACACTTAAGTTCTTTCTTTAAAAACGAGTCATTGACCCTTTGGGGCACTCAACCTCTCCATATTTTCTCTTCTGAGAAATCCAGTTTAGTGCACAACTCTCTTTAATATTTCAATCAACAAAACCGGACTCCACTTCCTTGCGTGCTTGGAGATCTTTCACAAGATCATGTCCTTTCCCCACCACTATATCATCTAAATATACCAGATGATGTCTGTGTTTCACCATTTTTGTTGTGATGTGTATTTATTCATTTATTTAAATGGTTGTACAGGTGATTAATGGTCTCAGGCCATTGTTCGTTGTCCATTTTGACCATTGGATCCAGAATGTTGTCAGGCCTAAGAGGTTTTCTAAATATAACAGTGTTTGTTCTTTCTGTTTGGGTTTTTGTTAGGCTTGGTGATCATGGTGAACTATTTGCTATTATCTAGTAAGTACAAGGCTTTAGTTGAGACAATACACCTGTTATGCAAATACAGATACTGCATTACAAATAGATACTTGCATACATATGTTATTTTCAACCCAGCATTGGGTCAAAAAAGGGTGAATTGTAATTTAACCTATGCTGGGTTGTTTTAACCCATTGTTGGGTCAAATATAATCATGTTCTGTGTTAATTTAACCCAAAGGCTTGTCCCTTTTTTTGACCCAGTGCTGCGTTCAAAATAACCCAGCATTTTTAAAGTGTACAAATACAAATGTACAGTATGATGAAAAACATAAGTACTGTGAAAGTATTAAAACAAGACTGGAATGGGCATGAGTAAAATTATGATGCGGCTGTTTGTGAGAATCTGTAAAACTACACTTTAAAACTATTTGGCTAAACAACACTAAAAGTGGTTCACTGGGTCGTATTCATATAGGGGAATCACTTTTAGTGCTGCATAGCGCCCATAGAACAATACATAGCTCTATAGCACGACTATAGCACCACTTATGGTTCTACATATGTGACATTGGACCACAAAACTAATCGTATTTGTCAGTTTTTTGAAATTGAGATTTATACATCATCTAAACGCTAAATAAATAAGCTTTCTATTTTCATTTGTTTGTTAGGATAGGACAATATTTGGCCGAGATACAACAATTGTGCAAAATATCAAAATATTGAGAAAATCGCATTTAAAGTTCAAAGTCCAAATGAAGTCTACAGCAACTCATATTACAAACAAAAAGTTTGTTTTAGTACTCTCTACTGGCTCACAACTGTAATGACTGAATTGGGAAATTGTAATCTTGAATGGGAATCAAACTTAAATGGGAAATCTCCAAAGAACAGGTAGGAACGTGTGCAAGTTTGTAGATGAATTTCTGGCCAGTTCTGGTTTGTGATTTTGCTGCATCCACTCACATAAATAAAGTTTTGATATATTTATGGTAGGAAATTTACAAAATATCTTCATGGAACATAATCTTTATATAATATACTAATGATTTTTTGGCATAAAAGAAAAATGTATAATTTTAACCCATGCAATGTAGTTTTGGCCTTTTCTACAATATACCCGTGTGACTTACAACTGGTTTTGTGGTCCAGGGTCACATATAGTTAGGTGCTATATAGCATTTAATGTGGTTCATCTGCGATTATGGGCCAGTGAACCACTTTAAGTGCTGTTTAGCACAAATTTAGAGTGTGTAGGTTCTTTTTTTTCTCTGCATGGTATTATGGGTAATGGAAGAATTATGAAGTCTTTGTTAGCCTGCTGCTCTCCCTCTCTGTGTTTCAGTATTTCAGCCAGATGCTTAATCCTAAACAATTCTCTTCCAGTTCCACAGAATCGACAGGTCCTATTTCATAGTTGTCCTTGGGGACTAGTGACACCTGACACCTTAGAAACGTAACAGTGTCTGAGCTCATCAATGTGTTATCCATTGTTCATATATAATCTCCGATTAACATACCAGTAGTTGTTCCTTTTGTCTTTTGTTGTAACCATAAGAATAACAGGAGCCTACCAGTTACATGCTGTATGTGTAGTCTGTCAAGAAATGAAACTTCAAAAAATGAAATGTATTTTTAAGATGCATGTTCTTTTTAGGAACAGATGATGTATAAATCTAATTTTTAAAACATTGACCCTTACGACTGGTTTTGTGGTCCACGGTCACATACAGCGGGAAAGTATTTGACACATCAGCATTTTTATCAGTAAGGGGATTTCTAAGTGGGCTATTGACACAAAATTTCCACCAGATGTAGCCATCAAGCCAAATATTGAATGCATACAAAGAAATCAGAACATTTAAGTATACAAGTTGAGTCATAATAAATAAAGTAAAGGACACAGGGAATATGTGGAACACACTTTATTTAATACTTTGTCGAAAAGCCTTTGTTGGTGATTACAGCTTCTAGACGCCTCTTGTATGGAGAGACCAGTCGTCTGCATTGCTCAGGAGGGATTCACACAAATTATCTTTAAATCTTGAAGGTTCCTTGGGCCTTTTTTATGAACTTAGAACTCCTCTTAGAACTCCCACTTAGAAATCCTCTTACTGATAAAAATGCTAATGTGCATTTTTACATAAATATGATAGTATTCATTAGTATTAAATAGTTTGCATGATACCCATGCATTCTATAATAGAGAAAAATAAATAATATGTGACCCTGGATCACAAAATCAGTCATAAGTAGCATGGGTTTATTTGAAGCAATAGCCAAAAATACATTGTATGGGTCATAATTATGGTTTTAAGAGGATTAGGATAAATAATTAAAGATCATGTTCCATGAAGATATTTAGTACATTTCCTTCCGTAAATATATAAAAATATATTTATCATTAGTAATATGTGTTGCACCCTCGGATTCCAGATTTTATAGTCCTATCCCAACAAACCATACATCAGTGTTAAGCTAATTTATTCAAAATGATGACTGGTTTTGTCGTTCAGGGTCAAATATAGTCCTTGAGATTCTTAGCACTATTTTCCCTACATTATAGCTCTGCACACTTTTGGCATTCATGAGGTGCCACCTACTGTACAATGCATTTCCAATAGGCTGGAGAAGTATATATGTGCACTTGTTTGTTGCTTGTAGATCATTTTTTGATGTGACCCATTTGTCTAAAACTAAAACAGTCTTACATGAAGTCAGATTTATTTATATACTGTACAAGTAGACAACACATTATTTCAAAGCATCTTGATAAAACATAGAGCCTTACTTTAGTTAATTTAGTAAAGAAACTCAATTCATATTTTTCTACAAAATTAAATGTAAAGCATTTAGGCATAAGCCTTTAGATCAAAAGGTAAACTCAAAAGAAAGTAGAGTCAAGTGTCCAAACATTTCGCAAGTGTACATATGTTTAAGTGTTATGTAAGCTTTTAATGCACACTGAGTCTTGTTTAAAGAAGAACACGTTTTTTTTTTTAAAATGTCACTTTCACTCAAAGTACAGGACATCTGCGGTTGCTACTGTAGTAAAATAGACCACAGCGTAGTACAAACATATGGTTAACATGGGATGAAGAGAGGAGCTTTACACTGTTAAACAGCTACTGGCTTATGTACATAACAAACTGATGGTGCGGCATTTGAAATCCAGTTCTGTTTGTTCAAGGATAACAAGTGCTGGCTTTATCCTCCTACAGGCTTGCTCCTGGAGAGAACGCAAAATTATGTTTTATTATGCAACAGCCTACTCATGTACTGCAACACACGAACAAAGCCAAAGATAAAGATGTGCATGATGCAGAGACAAGGCTACAGAATGGGGTTTATTTCAAGATTTTTTTTTTAAATTAATGTGGATTTTTTTGTGTGTGTGAAATAAAAAACAAATCTTTCATGATTAAAGGAAAACACCACTGTTTTTCAATATTTTCTTACCTCAATTTAGACGAATTAATATACATATCTTTTTTCAATGCATGCACTTAATCTTTGTACAGCGCGTCATGAATGTGTTAGCATTTAGCCTAGCCCCATTCATTCCTTAGGATCCAAAATTTAGAAGCCACCCAACACTTTCTTCTTTTCCCTATTTAAAGTAAGTATGGTGGCACAAAATAAAACGTGGCAATTTTTTAAGCAGATAAAAATGAGAACTATATTGTATGGCGGAAGAGCACTTAGTTTGCAACACTTCGACCTTGGGCGCAGTAATATTGACGAAAGTTTGAGCTAAAGGAGGAGTAGTCAGGAATGATGATGTTACTGCACACCGAGGAAAAAAGATAGGTATGTATTAATTTGTCTAAGTTGAGGTAAGAACATAATAAAATATTGAAAAACGGTGGTGAATATTGAATCACCCATTCACTTTCACTTGGTCACCCCTTTACTTTGGTTTTATGAAAACAAGCAGTGTGAATATTGTCATTTTTCCTCCACAGAAGAAAATCTTACAGGGTTTAAACAACATAAGGGTACTTAAAGGTGCTATGTGTAGATTTTAGCGGCATCTAGCGGTAAGAATGCGAATTACAACCAACGGCTGAGTCCACCGCACACCCCTCCCTTTCGAAACGCATAGAGAAGCTACGGTAGGCGTCACAGGACAAACATGTCGTCGTCTGAAACAACATAGTGACAAAATGCTCTTTAGATTTAGGGCTACCGTAGAAACATGGCGCGCAAAATGGCGGCTTCCATGAAAGGGGACCCGCAGTGTATCTAGATAGAAATGGCTCATTCAAAGGTGATAAACATAATAGTTTATCATTCAAGGTCTTTATACAACACTGAAAACTTATTATATAATATTAAGTTGCATTTCTGTCAATAGATCCTCCTTAAATGTACACACTGCACCTTTAAATAATGACAGTATACTCAACAGTATAAACTTCATTTGGGGTCACCTTTAAAAGTAAAGATTCTTCACTGATATGCCATAGAAGAACTATTTTAATTCAGTCAAAAATTCTTAGAAGAACCATTTATGGTTCTTTCTTTTGATGTTGAAGGTTCCTTTTAGAAGCAAAAAAATGGTTCTTCTATGGCATCATGTAGCACATTTATTTTTAAGAGTGCTTTATTTCTAATGTGTAAAGACACTTTCTAAATTGTGTTATGGAGCATGAACAAATTGATAAATCATGCCGTTGTATTGCATCCTGTCTTATCAGTGTCTGTGATTCAAAATAAAAGGCGTGATAGACTGAGAATACACACCTAACACAAAGCAAACTCACACAAACAGTACATTTAAAATGCAAAATGAACAAAATATGAAACAGAAAGGTTTAAACAGAAATGAGCGATTGCAGACAGAGAGCTTAAGCCAGCACTTCCAACTGCTCATTTCCCATCAGTCTTTGATTTGGTTGAATCCGCCCCTCTCTCATTGAAGATCAGTGGTAGGTTGTGTCATCATTAAGGCTTGTCAATGTCAAGGCTTGTTGAGACATTGCGATCGATCGATGCTGAGGGAGTTTGTGGTAAATACTTGAGTCTGATTGGATGGAGAGTGTTACCAATGGATTGCAAAGGAACTGGATCGGGGCGGAGACACCTGTAGGAAATAAAGAAATTCTGAGGAGGATTCAAAACCTGTTCAAGTCAACACGTTTTCTGTGAAACTAGTTTGCTTGACAAATTTCTTCATGGTCTTTATGCCTACAACGCTCCTTTGCTTTTCAAATACAACTAAATTTTAAGGCATGACTTTGTTTTAAAGGAAAACACCACAGTTTTTCAATATTTTACTATGTTAGTAACTTAGATAAGAAAACTCATTCATACCTATCTTTTTTTTTTTTAAATGCGTGCACTTTTAATCTTTGTACAGCGCTTCTTGAATATGCTAGCATTTAGCCCAGCCCCATTCATTCCTATGGCTCCAAACAAATGTTTTATTTTGTGCCACCATACTTGTGTAACTACTCATGTAACAGTCTTTAAATAGGGAAAACATGGAAGTGTTTGGTGGCTTCTAAATTCATCCCTGTTTGGATCCTAAGGAATGAATGGGGCTAGGCTAAATGCTAACACATTCACGATGTGCTGTACAAAGATTTAGTGCACGCATTGAAAAAAGATAGGGATGTATTAATTCATCTAAGTTGTGGTAAAAACAGTAAAATATTTAAAAAATGTGGTGTTTTCCTTTAAGGTAACTCTGTTTGTGAAATCTAATTATGAGCATTAAAGTTTGGTTTTACTTACTGATTTCACCTATTGAATATATCAAGGTTATATTTTCACCGAATGTTCTTTACATTATGCATACATACTGTACACGTACTGTAATATACACTTTCATCTGTCTTTCTGACTGACACAGACACACATACAGATAGAGCTTGTTTATGGCCAAGTCTGTTAGGATTGCAAATAACAGACGGACATTTGCTTTTCCCCTCTGATCGGACCTCTGTCTGTGGGGTATTAATAGAAACCGATTCACCCACTTACCCCTTATACACTCACAGACACCAGCTCCAACACGTGCAAACTATTGTTTCACACATTTACTGACACCATGTGGCCATTTGTTAGCACAACATCAATGACTCAAACGACTGCAGTGATGTATTTATAAGATTATTTGGTCCTTCATTCCTGTCTACTGGTGTTCATGTGCATATAGTGGAGTTTAAACCAAGCATTAACTAGCTACCAACGATGTCCGACTATCCAAAAATGCTAGGATGGGAAGTTTGTGTATATTTGACTGTCAGATTTACCAGTGTGTTTAGTCCTTGGTGACCCATTTGAGTTCACTCTTTGCGTTCTGGATCTCTGAGAGGTTGACAGCAGGAAGTCCTGGTAGTTTCACAGCACCAGGCAGGGTCTTTTTTTCCTCTGGAGTTTGCGGGGTTGCCTATGAAACGAGACATTTAATGGTGATTGTTATTGTGAGAGACAATGCTGAGAGAGCGGGTCACACATTATGAAATAAATGGAAAATTAAATTTGTTTGAAGTAAGTAAAGCAGCCAGTTATAAGTCGCACAGGTACAGTACTGTGCAAAAGTCTTAGGCCACCACCACCAGAATTGTTGTTTTAGAAGTTTTCATGTCCGTCAATATTTATTTTTTTATATCTATTTTATTAAGATACAAACAGAAAATATGTAGAAAGCACTAAAAAATAACATTTTTAGGACTAAATGTCTTCTTTAGGCATCATCGGTGTTTAGTGTGACCTCTCTTGGCACTAAACACATCTTGAGCATTTTTTAGCAGAATGAAGTAACAAGACTTCATTAGTAACAAGGATTTAATTTTATTTAGGTTTAAAAGATCTTGCACTTTCCTGCTATTGCTCAAGTGGAAGGGGAGTTTACCCTAAAAACTTGACACATCAGTTTACATTTTTATACCGTATTTAATACTATATACACATTTCCTGTATTTTCCAGATGTATTCTATTAAAGAGACTGAGAAACAATTATATATGATCACTATAACATTGCAAAAACAACTAATCTAATTCTGGCATGGTGGCCTAAGACTTTTGCACAGTACTGTATATTTGTAGCAATAGCTAACAATATATTTCATGGGTCAAAATTATAGTTTTTTATGCCAAAAATCATTAGGATACAACTTTAAAGGTGATTTTTGTCAAAAAAATTTTTTTTTGCACCCTCAGATCCTGTCCAAATATTGTCCTATCCTAACAAAACACATATAAGTGGAAATCGTATTTATTCAGCTTTCAAAATATGTATAAATCTTAATTATTAAAAAAAAATTACCCTCATGACTGGTTTTGTGGTCCAGGGTCACATATGTAATTTATGTTGATTTAAATATAAAACATGAAGAAAAATGCTGTAAAGCGAATCATTATTAAGATTTCCCTTTTATGGGAATTACAATAAAGTAAAAAAAAACAATGCTATGAAACAATGTTACAATGCATCAGATCTTCACATCTTCATTTGCATCTATTCATTTATCCAAACCGACTTACAAATTTTATCATTTTGACATCTTAAAGGAAAACACCACCGTTTTTCAATATTTTACTATGTTCTTACCTCAACTTAGACAAATTAATACATACCTATCTTTTTTTTAATCTTTGTACAGCGTGTTGTGAATGTGTTAGCATTTAGCCTAGCCCCATTCATTCCTTAGGATCCAAACAGGGACGAATTTAGAAGCCACCAAACACTTGCGTGTTTTGCCTATTTAAAGACTGTTACGTGAGTAGTTACACAAGTAAGTATAGTGGCACAAAATAAAACGTGCCGTTTTTTTAAGCGGATAAAAATGAGAACTATATTGTGTGGCGGGAGAGGACTTAGTTTGCAGCACTTCGACCTCGGGCGCAGTAATATTGATGGAAGATTGAACGAGAGGGAGAGGAGTCAGGAGTGATGATGTTACTGCGCCCGAGGTCGAAGTGCTGCAAACAAAGTGCTCTTCCGCCATACAATATAGTTCACATTTTTTTGCAAACATACTTACTTGTGTAACTTCTCATGTAACAGTCTTTAAATAGGGAAAACATGGAAGTGTTTGGTGGCTTCTGGGTTCATCCTTGTTTGGATCCTGGGGAATGAGTGGGGCTAGGCTGAATGCTAACACATTCAAAACGCGCTGTACAACGATTAAGTGCACGCACTAAAAAAAAAGATAGGTATGTATTAATTCGTCTAAGTTGAGGTAAGAACATAGTAAAATATTGGAAAACAGTGGTGTTTTCCTTTAACAGGATTTGTTGAGGTTAAATACTTAACTGTGGAGGATAGAGCTTATCCTAGTCCCAGACTAAAATGCATGTTTGTATTAATCTTTAAGCAACCTGCACTGACATATCTTAACATATATCAATGCTATTGCTTTGTCTTAAGAAGCACACCAGTAATGTTTTTGTAAGCTATGTTTGTAAAAACTAAGGTTTAATTCTGGGTTAATCTAAACCCTGAATCTGCCCCATAACATGTGACTCTGTAATAGAAATGTGATTTTATGTACACAGTATATTCTTCCATCAAATTCTAACCTCTTCTGTTTCTACTGTATCTTCTCTTCTCTTCACAGGATGTCCTGCCCCAGGACGCAGAGCCCCCATTGGAATATTGAGGTTAGCCTTTGAGACAGACAAGAAGAAACACCAATGAGACGCTGCCACATTTGCCGCACCCTCAATAAGGAGTGAGCTAAAGCCAACCGATTCCCGATTAGTAACACATCAAAACATCTTTTCCCTTCAGTACCAAAGTCAAGCTCATGTGTAGTTGTAGATGCCAAGCCTTTCCACAAAACCTGCTGGACGTGTCTTCCTGCTAAGAGTTCATAAAGAGCAAGTGCCTGTATGGAAATGAGCTGTGGGCAGTGTACTGTAGTTAAACCAAGGAGATGACAAGTGATCCCTTTGTGTTTGCTGGGAACCGAAACAAAAAGCCTGTATCTGTAAGCCCGATCGATATACGGCGCTTGTATTATTAAATGTGTTACAAGTTTACAAAAGGAAGCAACAAGCGAAAGTATCTTGCCGTTTTGCTTAATCTTTTTTTATTTCTTTCAATCATCCAAACATGGAATCTGAAAAAAGAACCTTCCATGTAGAAGCATAAACACCTTTTTTGTTTTTAAACTTTGACGGTTTTGCTGTTTTGCATACACAAGAACAAATTTACAAGTAAAAGAAAATTTCCAATTTTATCATTCAGTGTTTCGTTTAACGCATATGTGATGTGTTAACCAACCACTTGTTACCATGAAGAAATATTTGTAAAAGACTGGTCAGTTTTGCATGCACTTCATTGTCTTTGCAAACATTTCTTTCTTTGAGTGAGCAAATTGACATTTAAAAGCAAGCTTAATGAGTGTGCGAGTGACGTAATGCCATTTATTAATAACAGTGCTTCTGTTGTTCAGCTGCTTGACTCTTATCGGTCATTGGCTGTACCTTTTTTCAGAATTAAACACATCAGAAAGATGTGAATGTGCACATTTGTCAGTCCAATTCAAACAAAACATGTTTTAGAAAAACTTAACACATCATTGGTCCCTAGTTGTCACCTTAAAAGGGTCATTTTAGGTACAGATATGTATACATTTTGTACCAAAATGTACCTTTGACGTACTAATATGAACTCTTTAGTTGCAAGGGTGTACTTTTTATAAGGGTACTGACAGCTAGGGACACTTTTTGTTATTTTTCTAGAAGCATTTGAAACTGTCTGTGGCTGGTTACATTATACTGGTAACCGTGCTTAAAGTTGCATGGTGTTGAATCGTTTCTGAGTTACAGGTTCTTCTCTCATTTGTTTTTGTTGCATTTTTCAGTACAGTTTGAAGCGTATGAATATATACTCTGCATCGTCTGAGTCCTACATGCAGAATTATGAAACAAAATTGCAAAAGGCTTTTTAAAAAATGAATTCGATAACACTTTATTTTATGGTGTCCTTGTAATTACTTTAGTAAAACCATAAATTATGCATCATTTCTTGCAACTGTTGTGCCACTGTATTGCTTAGTGGTAAAGTATTATGTTAGCAGCACAAAAGGTCATGGGTTTGAACCCAGGGAAGACACATACTGATAAAATACAGGTATGTATACCTTGTAATGCACTCTTAAATCGCATGCAACCAGTGGCTGCTTGTGACTGCTCTTCCGAGGGGCGCAAATTCAAAATGAGTGTTCGGAGTGTCATGTGTGTTGCTCATGTTTTCAAAATATGTGTTTGTTGTGTCATGTGAACCATGTGCATCACGTGTTTGTCAAAATAAATGCCTGCTGCACACGCGTCAAAACCGTTTATGATAAAAGAGACGCTCAGGTTCACAAAATACACACAAGACACTCCCTTAACATTAAACTCTGATTACGCATGAGATTACGAGAGCGTCTTTTTTATCATAAACCATTTAGACGCGTCTGCAGCAGACACTTGTTTTGACAAAACACGTGATGCACCCAGGATCTCTCGACGTGCAGAACACATATTTGGGTGATTCTCACGAAATCCGTGTCCAGCATCAGAATTTTTAAAAAGCCCTTTTTTGCACATACACTCAAAAAAATTATTCATTGGATAAACTCAATAAAATTGTGGGCAGGATTTCCATCCAATATGAATGTGTACCCCTAACTCATAAAAAATTGCTTTACACAATTAAAATAAATTGAGTTAGTCCAACTCAATTTAAATTAAATGGCAATACTCAATTAGTTGCCTCAACTCAATTTAGTTTAGTCTGAATAACTCAATTTAGCGTAGTTTGAATAACTCAATGTAGTGTAGTCTGAATAACTCAATTCTGTTATTTTATATAAAACGTTTTTGTATCATACTAATTAGCATAAGCACATGTTAGCATGCTAATAATAATAACATATGATACTTTGGATGAGCATGTGAGAAGAGACTGATCTCCAAACAGGCATTAACACAGTTAGTGCTCATTGAGAGAAATACGTCACTATATGATTAACCTAACCACAAGCGACACTCTTCTGCACGATGGTAACCAAACAATTTGAAAAAATATAACACAAACGCTTCTAAATTAATAAGATAAACGGACATTAAACACTTTTAAGTCTTTCTCTTTACCTAAAAATGCATAAAATAACACTTAATTAAAAAAATTACTCTCCCACAGCAGTTGCATGCAAAGCATGCTTGGAAATTATTTTTCCAGAACCCAAACTCAAACTAATTGTGTTAACGCAATTAAAAAGAAATCAATAAATTATAGTACATATTCTTTTTGTGTTAGACTAATTAAATATATATACTTATTGCTCTTAATGAGGTATTTTACATTAATTGAACACAATTTTAATGTGTCATGTCTAAGAAGGGCTTGAATCATTTTTTTGAGTGTATAAGATTAAGGTCTGAACTTACTCTAACGATTATTTTTAGAGGATTTAAAAAATATTTCCTATAAAATTATTTAAATTTTTTAGATTATCATTATAAAAAAGTATCATTACCGCAACATGATATTACATAAATATATGCATTTACAAACTCCTGTTTCGGTAATGAGAACTAAAAAGTTGTCTAGGTACTATGACAAACAAAATTTAAATTTTCATAAGAACTGCTTACCTGGTAGCCATCTTGAGTGTCACAGTCAATTATGTCCCTTCCAACAATTTTTTTAAAATGTTAGTTCCTTGAGGGCTTAAACAATGATTGAAAATTGTTACGGAGGATGAGAAAAATTTCTTGGACACATTTATATTCCTTATTATTGTCTCTACATTTACCAATGATCATCAAATACCACATGTTTCTTTACTGTAAATGTTTATAGTATAACATGCACTGAAGCTTTTTATTTTTTAGATTTTTTAATTATAAATATTTCCATATCAAAGAACCCAAATCCAGACACGTTGCGGTAATGAAAATTTTCCCCTTAAATGTGGAAAAAACAACAAAATTGGTTTGTATGTTGTCATTTGAAATCATGTGCAAAATAGTACATGAAGAGATGTTTGTAACTGTATGCTTCTTATTTTGATACGTTTACTTTGCATTTATTATTATTTTTTAAATGTTTCATGACACCTCATAAGTCTAATTTCGCGAGAATCACCCATTTTGAAATTACGAACCAAACACATGATGGGCTACATACATGTTGTGACGAACTTTGCATCGTGCGCCCTCGAAAAAAGAAGTCACCTGCCGCCACTGAATGCAACTAATCCTAAACCAAACCCTAACCCTATAGTAAGTACATGTTGTTAATCATTCATTATAACTCTGATGTGTATAAAAACACCATAACAAAGACACCGTAAAATAAAGTGTAACCACGAATTCTCTAAAAGAAAAAGAAACATTTTTTGTTTAAAAATAATTTGTCTTTACTTGATCTTTTCATCATACATCTCTTTTAATTTCTCTTTGTTTGTTTGTCTATAAAGGCTGCTGTTGTCCCGGGCTGTACAGTATAGTGATCATGTGCTCCTGTCTCTGCATGCATGGCCAATATTTCTTTTCTCTGTGCTCCGATGGATCAG
Source organism: Misgurnus anguillicaudatus (assembly GCF_027580225.2). Taxonomy (NCBI): domain Eukaryota; kingdom Metazoa; phylum Chordata; class Actinopteri; order Cypriniformes; family Cobitidae; genus Misgurnus; species Misgurnus anguillicaudatus. The sequence goes on along the minus strand of NC_073361.2, from coordinate 23,173,236 downwards.
ATCTCAGATCTCGTGTGTACGTTTGGGCCTTTTTTGACTGATCTATATATCAAGAGTTTTTATGAATAGATAAAAGGTGTCTATTTTTGGCTGATGTGTTTAGTGTTTGTAAATTGTTCTTTACACCATGTTTCTGCACTGTGGTAAACCTCTATGAAAAACGTCCCATGCCTTTCTTTGGTCTACAGTATGTAAATTCCCCTTATAGCCACACATACATAAACACGGTTGGCAGAAAGGAAATGGCTGTAGGGACTTTAAAGTGTACTAAAGTCTATTTTTATACACATAAAAATATGTTTTCCTACAGAGAAGAGTTAAGCTGGAAGTCAACAGCATACAGATACATCAACAGCATCATATATTCAATGTACTGGTCGATGGCCTTGTTGTGAGTTGTGAAACAATGCTGTAATGCCATATGCATTAAAATGTGTTTAAAAATGTAGGAAACTGGCTTTTCAAAATTAAAGTATTTCATGTTGACATGGTTGAATGTGTTCTTGAATGCAAAGTAGACAGTCAAATTAACACAACAGCTACAGTTTCATATTCTCTAATCTAATGAAACAAAAACATGCATGCACATGTACTCACCTGAAGGGCTTTCACATTGGTCGATGGCTGTTTAGACATTCTGTGCGTTTATGCTACGTTCCTCCTGTAGAGAATACAGACCGAATGCATTCATGAGATGGACAGTCTCTGTGGTTGTGAATATGTTTATTTTATGACTGACTGTGTGCATGCATGTTACAAAAAGACAGAACAACAGAGATGGGAAGAGTAAAGGCCCCCTGTGGCTCTCAGGTGCCCATGGATAATCTTTCGGTTGCTTGGTGACTCGTGTAGTTAGGAGCAGGTAGTAGACGTTACCCTTGAATCATTTATGTTAACAGGGAGAGGATGGTGCTGGGATAACACACAGCTCCTTTATAGGGGAGTTAGTTGAATTGTTTGATGTAAGAATCAACTTTCCCAAATTTCATTAAAACATAAAATTATTGTGGATTTAAAATCCCAGCTCATTTGGACTTTTATAGTAATTTGTTGAGTTTAAATTGAAATCATATCAAAGTACACTTTCAGAAAATAAGGTCCAGGTTGTCACTGGGCCGGTACCCTATCAACAAGTACATATTTGTACCTAAAAGGTGCATATTAGTACTTCATAAGCACATATTGGTACCTCAACGGCACATATCTGCAGTGTTGGGGAAAGTTACTCTTAAAAGAAATGCATTACAAAATTAAGTTACTCTCCACAAAAGTAACTAATTGCATTACTTATACTTTTTATGGAAAGTAATGCTTACGTTACTTTTGCGTTACTTTTGCGTTACTTTTGTGTTACTTTTTCTTACTTTGCTGAGGCTTGATCTCTCTCAGGCCTTGCAGGTGGCTTTTATGACTGAGAAGTTCTGCATTTAGAAATTGCATATTTTCATTGCAAAAATGAACTCCGCACACATAGAGTGCATAAATCTACGTTAATACATTCAGTTAAATGCAGTACATTTTTTAGTTTTTTACATCGAAATAATTAAACTGAAAAGTAACTCGCATTACCTTTTTGAAAGAGTAACTCAAACATTAATATGTACAATTATAAAGTAATGCGTTACATTACTCATTACTTCATAAAACGAATATTATTACGTAATGCACATTACTTGTAATGCGTTACCCCAAACGTAGGTACTTATTTATTGCTTTTACTTATTCTTCAAAGAAATCTATATACTGCATACAGACTACACAGAAAATAAAAAGTTAAATAAACTTGAAAATTTAATATAAAAAAACTTCTACGCTATTAGTTCTGATCGATTCAAAAAGGACAAAACAAGTTAATTCAAACCAAAAATGTTTTGTTAAACCAACTTAATAAATGTTTGTTTCTATACTATACTAATCACATCTTAGAATATTTTTTCTGTGTCATTTCACTTCATTTATTATGACTCAACTTGTATACTTAAATGTTCTGATATCTTTGTATGAATTCAATATTTGGCTTGATGGCTACATCTGGTGGAAATGTTGTCAATAGCCCACTTAGAAATAGCCTTACTGATAAAAATGCTGATGTGTCAAATACTTATTTTCCTCACTGTATATCTTAGAATATGATTCTGTATATTAGAATAACCATTTGAGGAAACTGATTGCCTCAAACCATGTAAATTTTAAACACATGAGTACTGTGAACTTAAATATACGTGCATATGTGCATATAACTCAATATATTTAAGTTAAGGCAATCGGTTTTCTCAAATGGTTTAGGTTGAGTTAACTTACCAGGTTTTAAGTCAATGGGACCCCTGATCGGTTTGGTTACAAACATTCATCAAAATGTTTTTTTCATGTTCACCAGAACAAAATTATTTTTACAGGTTTAATTTTTGGGTGAACTGTCCCTTTAAATAGAATATTGCTAATCTGTTTTTTGTAAAACCCATATAAGAATTAGTCTTAAGCTACTGTATGGGTTATTAATATTCATGGATTATTGTTTAATTAAAATTATACTATTGTTAATATTTACTTTTAGAACGTCAACATTAGTGTTGATTTTATATATTAGAATATATATAACACAAATTATTCTAAATCAATAAGATAAACAAACATTAAACACTATAAAGTCTTTGGCTTTACCACATAACTCTTAATTGTATTACTCTCCATTTGCATGGAAATACAGATCCATTGCCCATTTAGTAATATCAGCAAAAATCATTCATGTGGTTCAAACACTAATGTTTACAAATGTAAGTGGGTTGGACATAATACAATTAAGTTATATCGCAAAAACATATTGTATGAACAAGGTTTAGACAGCCATACATGTAAAATTATTAGAATTTTTTTAGTGTACAGAAACTTTATAAAACAAATCATATTTTTCCTACTACTGAACACTGGATGTTTTTGTTGAAGTAATATGGTTAAAAATATGTTTTGTTTTATTATCAAAAGGTTAAATGTCACAGAGAAATGCATAAAACATTTTAATTCCACACAACCCACTGAATTTTAATCGTGGTGAATGTGAACTCTTTCCTGACCGTGCCCACAGGCTGAACTTCATAGAAATTTACAAGGAAGAAATTTACATACATAACACGGAAATAAACTGCTTTCACATTTAAAATAGGAGGAAAGGATTCTAGAAACAAACGTTGTTGGGACAGCAAGGATCAGCCAAACTCATTGGGATGGGCTCACCTTAGCAACCATAACCGTGATATTGTTTGCACATCAACAGTTAGTACTTTAAGTGGTGTAGAGTCGCTGCTGCTCAGCGCTGAGCTAAATTTACTTTTCAAACAGCAGATACGGAGACAGCTGTCTGACGCTCGTCTTCTGCGCAATCTACTCCAAATCACTGCCCTTCTAAACGTTCCTTAAACTTCCTTAACCTTCAAAATACAAAAACACCCATGTTCTGTGGATAGCAATTTGTGATGTAGTAAATTCTGTAAAAATATAACCTTGATATCTTTATATCGACTGGGTAAGGTCATGTCAAAGATTAAAATAAGTGAGTAAAATCAAACTGATGCTCTTAATCTCATCATTAGACTTTAGCTGGGATTTTACAGAGAGGATCACATAAATCTAAAACGAGGATCAAACAGCCTGAAGCAAAAATCTGAGCTAAACTACAAGCCAAAATGCAAATATATAAACCAAAACAGCTTAATTTTTTGGTATACATTTAATTCTTTCATACACTATCATCATCATCTACAAAACCTCTTTAAATATTAAAATGTTACTGAATATACGTTTCCAAAAACGCACACAGTGCTTTTACAGGCATACAATTTGCATCACAACCTCTAACTCTGAAAACCTCAGAAATACCAGACCTCTCCAACCAGTCTCACAGTTTTGTTTCTTTTATTCAAAGCAATAGGAAGTGTATTTGACACAGTGATGCTCGAGGTTGATGTCTATGTCAAGCATTGTAAAAAAAATTTTTTGAACTTACATTTAAAATTTAATCAACTTGGATTTACAAGTTATTTTAACTTTATGTTTTAACTTTAATTTTTAATAAGCAACTTGAAATGACTTATAAACCCTAGTTGATTAAACTTAAAAATGTAAGTGCAAAAAGTTGTTTTTTTACAGTGAGTAAACCTATTTATGCACATAGATCCACAGAATAACATATTAAGAAACTTTATGTGTTAGATCTACAGTCCGTTTAGATGAAACCTGATTCTCCTGCAATGAAACCACAAGTATCATTTACATATGTATCAACACATGCCCTGTGTACAGGTTTCGTTCTAATACTTTAGCTTTTTCTTCCATGGTGTATTATGTACAACCGCAATTTTGCCAGAAACCAAAAATATGATATTAGTCATTTACAAGTTGAGCCTTTGCAAACAAACCCTAGCCTACTTATAATTCATATTTTCTTATGACATTAAAGGGATAGTTTACCCAAAAAATAAAATTGTTATCATTTACTCACCCTCATGTTTCTTTGTTTTGATGAACACAAAGGAAGATATTTTGAGGAATGTTTGTAACCAAATCAGAAGCCACATTGACTTTCATAGTATTCTTTTAAAATTTACTCAACTCAAACCATTTGAGAAAACCGATTACCTCGAACCTTTTAAGTTTTAAACACATACATATGAGTACTGTGAACTTAAATATACGTGCATATGTGCATATAACTTATATATAAGTTAAGGCAATCGGTTTTCTCAAATTGTTTGAGTTATCTTTTCAGGTTTTAAGTCAATGGGCCTCTGATTGGTTTGGTTACAAATATTCCTTAAAATGTTTCTTCTTTTACAGGTTTGTAACAAGAATTTTCATTTTTGGGTGAACTATACCTTTAAATAATGCAAATATGTTTGTTGTCCTAGAACCTATAAGAGATTTAGTTTTAAGCTACTGTATGAGTTATTAATATTTATTCATATGGACTAATATTTATTTATAATTATACTATTGTTAATATTTACTCTTAGAACAAAAACAACCACAACATTTAAACACAATGCATTGTCCCAGAATCCACCCATCTCTGTGTTATTATTAAAACAACACATTTTGTGTTATTTTTAACACAACTTGTGTTTTATTTTAACACCAAATCAACACAAAATGACACATAATGTGTTAAAAATATACATACACTGTAAAACATGTCTGTAGAAATTACAGTATTAATGGGTATTACTGGCAACTAGCTGCCAGTAACTTACTGTAGATTTTACATTTATGTTATGTACTGGCAACATTTTGTTCAAAGTTAAATGAACATGAAACATTTTTTGACTTTATCTTCTACAGTAAGTTACTGGCAACCAGCTGCAAAATTACATCTAATTTTTTAGAGTGTAATGTGTTAAAAGCTTAACACAAAAAGATGTGTTAAAAATTAACATATCCTTTCTAATAGTGTATACACCTTTACATTTCTGCATTTGACAGATGCTTTTGTCCAAAGCGACTGCTTTACAAGGTATTTTTATCAGGATATGTGTTAGGTTTAAACCAAAGACCTTTTGCGCTGCTAATCCAATGCTCTACCACTGAGGTATATAGACATTATTGATATTACATATTATTTCATTGACTGTCCCTTTAAACAAACCAACTAAACCTCATAGAAATGTCGCATTTTTATTAGTCCTGACCTTTTCCTAAAGAAAACGCAGCCCATATCTTACATACATAGTGTCACAAATACATGCATGTACACACATTAAACGTGAACACATACATCCTTCCTCTGCTCTTAAACATTGCATACCTGCTGCTGTAACAGTAAGCCGTAGTTTCTGTGGTGAGACAGACAGGATAAATACCAATCTCTCTCTCTCTCTTTCTCGCTTCAGTCCTGTGGTTCTGTCTTTTTCTTTGTGGACTAAAGCAAACTTAACTGTTATGGTTCAGTTGTAGCACCTCTATCTCTATCTCTTTCTTTCTCTCAATCTAACCGGGCTGTGGAGAAGCAGGGGATTCCTCCCATAACTGGGATTTGTACACACTATAAATAGTAGTGTGATACACATAAGGGACCTGCTTTCTGTCTGCCATGACCCTTCACTACACTGAGACCTTTTATGTACGTATATGTATATAGAATCAAGGCACAATTTACAGTAGTCGCTTCCAAAACATATTCATAACACCCTTACAGACGCCAGGCACAAAACTGACGTATAGAACCCCCATATAATCTGAGATCGTATTGGCATAATCTAAAATTCAGAATCGAATTTTAAACAAACATTGTTTGAAGATTTGAACAAAAACTAACTAATAAAATAAACAAATTTGGCCCCTAAATGTGACCTCCGGTGGACGCAACCTCCAAAATGAGCCACAGATTAAGTTAAAAAAAATCTGGTTTATAATTTGCAATATTTTTTTCACGTTTGAAGTCACGTTTGATCTTGCGTTTTTTTGAGATCTTGCGTCACTTTAAAGGGACTGTAAGTAGGATTTTAAGTGTTTTATTAATCAAAATCAATGTCTTTATTCATAAATATGTCTTCGTTGGTGTCAAATTACCTCTGCCAATGATCTGACTTTTGTTTGTAAGCTTAGAATTTCTTCTCTTTACTAACATTGAACGGGTAAGTCCAAGGAGGCATCCATGTCGTTTCCACCATACTGATAAACTATAATATCAGAGAGGGACAAAAAGCACTAGCCTACCAACGTGTTTCCACAACGCGTTTTCATTCAAAACACGTGAACCAGCTGAAACGGACAAGGAGATCAGTGATTACATAACGGCTACCGTAGTTCCAACACACATTTGGAAAGGCGAGGCGCTAGAGAGCACTGTTCGTTTGGATGCAAAATACAATTTTACCACTAGATGGGGGTAAATCCTACTTATTGTCCCTTTAAAGGAAAACATCACTGTTTTTTAATATTTTACTATGTTCTTACCTCAACTTAGACAAATTAATACATATCTATCTTTTTCAATGCGTGCACTTAATCTTTGTACAGCGTGTCGTGAATGTGTTAGCATTTAGCCTAGCCCCATTCATTCCTATGGCTCCAAACAGGGATGAATTTAGAAGCCACCAAACACGTTCATGTTTTCCCTATTTAAAGACTGTTACATGATTAGTTACACGAGTAAGTATGGTGGCACAAAATAAAACTTTTGTTTGGAGCCATAGGAATGAATGGAGCTAGGCTAAATGCTAACACATTCAAGATGCGCTGTACAAAGATTAAAAGTGCACACATTGAAAAAGATAGGTATGTATTAATTCATCAAGTTGAGGTAAGAACATAGTAAAATATTGAAAACGGTGGTGTTTTCCTTTAAAATCGTTACTACAGTCATCACTTGTGTGGTCTTGCAGTCTGGTCGAATCTTCCAGTGTGTGTGCAATCTGAGGATTATGTCTCCCATGGATATAAATTCATTTAAGATGTAAAAATCGTCCAGTGCATGTCCCAGGCCTAATTTGAAGTTCTCAAGATGCTGTTGTAAATATTTCACATGGCTCCCAACATTTTTGCAGAGTCCAGTTTAAGTGCACGCTGCCATTAAAAGTCAGATATCGATGCTTCGAAATTATAATGATCTTTTTAATGCAAATTAGTTTACTAATATTAACAAATTCATGGTGTTTCCAGAGAACACATGCATACTGCAAAAAATAAAATACTTTACATACTGGTCAATTGTATACCTTTCAATGCACTATAAGTCACTTAGGATAAAAGCATTTGCCAAATGCACGAATTAAAAAAATTGTAATGAAAATAGAGGCATTGTAACTAGCCGTCTCAAACGTTTGCATGTGTTTGCCCCACAAACACATGGTTTATTGCTGATATTGCTTTAAAATGGTACATATAGCACACATGCAAAACAAGCATTACTCATATTGTGATATCTAAAATTTACCACCATCACTTCAAAAACTGCAAAAAGTGAAGTGCAGCATGCACATATGCATGTATCCAAAAGTGTGTGCTTTGTAAGTGTGCTGTATATATTTAGAAAGAAATAACCTAGATCAATGTCCTTTATATCCTGAACTTAGCATCATCTTGAACATAATGCTAAACGCAAGAGGAAAGATGACAGAGTGGAGTACTGAAGTACACTATGACCTTTGCATGACAGTTCACTGTACTCATGACCTCAGCATATTCTTACCTATTTAGCTGCCAGTGTGAGGTCCACAGTACACCCCCTCGCTGCTTTGTATTCTACTGTGATGATGACCAGTATAAAACCCCTGCCTGTTCTCTGTGAGGTCCTCTTCTGCTCTCTTCCACGCAGTCAGAATTACAGAGCGACAATACTTATTAAGATCATGACCTAATTTAGGCTCCGCCATGCAGATCTGGGGAGTCATCTGATTGGCTAATGGTTTGACATGTCGACCCGTTCCCAGCGGTATAAGCATTGCCAATCTCAAGAGTCTAAACTGGGCTAATTTTAAGTGACAACTGGATAGGTATAAACAAACGATGAGTCCCTTAGAGAATTCATTTTGATAGCTTTGCTTAAAATGTATAAATGTATTTCCATGCTGGTTTATTCTAGTTAGGGTTTGTGCTGGTCTAGCTTAGTCATACTGTTTCTGGTTGACTAAGTTTTAGGATCTCATTCTGCTGCCTTTCATTAAATCAATGCAATAGGAAGGGTATGGGTTCAAGTCCCATGGCATGCATGGATTGTTACAATATACTGTATGTAATTTTGGATCAAACCACATGCATAAAACATTGAGATTCCTAGAGAGCCATATTATTAAGCTTAAGCACACTTCACTAATTAAAAATTTACAGGGGTGAGCAACAAATAACAATCATGCAATGAAGAAAAATCATCTGTACTAACCTGGATGTCCCACAAGGACTCTCTGTGTGACTCTACTCCTCAGCACCTTCAGTGGGAAAACTCTACTGGATCTGACAGCTGATGCTGCAGGTGTCCTCTACACACGGCAAAGCTATGCAAATGCTCACCTGAATGTTCCTCCCCCAAACTTGCATCACATACTTCCTGTTACTCTTTTCAGCCACCAAATAAAATGTTGAATTTTATCTATAAATTGCATGTTGTCTTACACTGATCTAATATTAGCCATCCACCTCCACTCATATACACTTTATCACCAATCCTAGGTACTAAATTATTTTATTAAACCTTTGGAGTCTAAGTGGTGATTTGCTCACCTGTTTTGGCTTCATTGCAGATATATTGGGCAGTAATTGTTGGGCTGCATGAACAATTAGCATAATTCACCCATCATTTGCTTCCATGTTCTTTACATTTAAAGCCACTATTTCCATGGTGGTATGCCTTTCAATAGCCTGAACTCACACACTAAGCCTCTTTTTTGGTTGTCTTCTGTGATTTGCTTTTACAGTAGGTCAACAGTATAATGCCTCAGATGAAATTTCACACCTAAAGGCACGTTGTGCGAGTACAAAACCCCTTTTTCTCGATAGCAATTTATTGTAAGGAAGAGCATGGATGTGCTGAAAACTGCAGCATATACATCACATGGCTGATAAAAGAAACCATAATGGGTTTAATGGCTATAATAGAAATTGTATTGTTCTCTAAAGCTATTAAAACCTATACTGGAATAAGGCCTATATAAAGGCATTTCGTAAGGATTTTGATTGTAAACAGGTCATGGTTCAAATAGTATTTGTAATGGAAATCATTACAATTTGTTTTTTTTTAGCAGGGAACAAATAGGTCCAAAGTGACATGATGCATTTAATGCAAATTAAAAGCGCAAGTAAGGGGACATATCATTAAAATCTGACTTTTTCCATGGTTAAGTGCTATAATTGGGTCTATCAAACTAGAAAATGTGAAAAAGATCAACCCAGTAACTTAGTTTTGGTAAACCATTCTCTGCAAGCATGTGAAAAAATAGGTGTTTAAAATTTGGCACCCCTTGTGATGTCAAAAGGGGATCTTATTTTAATAAAACCGCCCCTTAATCTGCACTAACCATGGCATTGCCATTTAGTGCAGAGATCAGCTCATTTGCATGTTAAAAGACACACCCAAAAAGTGCACTTTCTTGCTCACACCTACAAAGTGGAATTTTAACATGTTAAAATAAATTATCTATATTCTATTTTGAGCTAAAACTTTAAATATGTACTCTGGGGACACCAAAGATTGATTTTACATATTAAAAAAGTCCCCTTTGAAATGTCCCCTTTAAAACTGCATTGCGCAATTGATAGTTTTCAGTCACGTGACCCACGTTGGAGAGCAAGAAAGCGGCAGTTTACATTGGGCTATCTAGAGAGAAAGCACAAGCTGGTCAGTTTCCCCTCTGTTTCAAGCCTCGGATATTTAAATCACCTCTCAACATCGCTTTGTGAGCCGCTATGTGGTCTGAGTAAAGTAAACAATCGGACTCGATTAATAAACCTGCGCTCGCAGCCTCGCACGCGCTTCACATGCAAACCCGGAAGTGACGGTGATTTTGTGTACAGTGCGGTTGTCGTCTACCGACAATCGGATTTTAAAGTTCATTGATAACAAAATCGGACGCGTTTGAGACGCATGCAGCGCGTTGTGTCATGATTCCCATATCGGTTGTGGTGGTTGTGATGGGCGGCTGGTGTACTGTGTATCTCACGGACACAATACTGCGGGTAAGCTGGTACCATTACACCCCATAATACAGTAACTTTGCACACACTGATACATATATCAGTTTTATATGCGTTAACGCTTTATTATATAAACTGGTACTTTTACGTGACTATATTTGTGTACCACGCACGGTTACATTTAAAATAGCTCGGATATGAGGCTGTAAATTGCATAGTGTATTAGGGTCCATCCCAAGTTTACCATGGTAAACATGCCAAAATGTGGTTATAAATCTAGTAACTTTATTAGTCAAAGATTTCTTAAAAAGGTTGTCATTTGCAACCCTGTATCTAATCTATAATGTATAATAGTTTTACATTAGATTTAGTAGGAATACCTGTAAAATTGTATTTGGCATACGGTCTTGTTAATCTGGTAAATTGTTTTTATCAATGCACCATTCTAACTTAATTCTTTACTATGTGCCCTGCAGTCGTCCAGTTCATTGAAGAACCGCTATGAATCCTGGTTGTCCTCCAATGGATTCACCCTCTCCCCTTTCCACATCAAATGGCACACGAGCATCTTTAACAGGCTGTTTACAAGATGTGCTCATCTTAATCCTCGTTTTCTCTATATCTGGTATTTAAGTTTCATTTTATCATATTTTGTCATTTCCAGTTTGACACTCTTTAATTCCTTTGAATAGTGAAGGTTTCAGTCTACAATGTAATTATTAAAATATTCTTAAGCTTCTTATGGAGAAAGCAGTGGGTACAGAAAAGGATTATGGGTAACCCCCCCCCCCCACACACACACACACACTTTTCCTCTGACATATCTATTGTACACAATAGGTATCATAGAAATGCAGAGAGCTTGCCATTGGCTGGGATGTTCATCAAAACAATCTCTTCTGTGTAACCTCAGTTTAACCCAGCCAAATCCGGTCATCATTGACAGATGTATGTAAATCACTAGTGTCTATTTTGCGTGCACGCATTTTTCAGGTTCAGCGCTGGAATGGTGTTTGGGGTTCTGGCGATGTTTGGGTCGGTGGTTTTGCTGAGCCAAACTTTGCTGCAGACGCTAAGACAAATGATGGCAGAAACACCTCAGGGTTCACACGAGCAGGTCTTACAAGTGGTGGTGAGTACATGGGGTTAAATATCCTAGTCAAGGAAGTCAGAATTAGTCAATTTTCTTAAAAAAAATCCAGATAATTTACTCACCACCATGTCGTCCAAAATGTTGATGTCTTTCTTTGTTCAGTCGAGAGGAAATTGTGTTTTTGAGAAAGGCATTCCAGGTTTTTTCTCATTTTAATGGACTTTAATGGACCCCAACACGCAACAGTTCCAATGCAGTTCAAAATTGCAGCTTCAAAGGACTCCAAACGATCCCAAACGAGGCACAAGGGTCCCATCTAGCGAAACGATTGTCATTTTTGGCAAGAAAAATAAAAAATATGCACTTTTAAACCACAACTTGTCCTCCTCCTTTGTTTGTGTGAAGCGCCAGCGCGACCTCACGCAATTGCGCCATGACGTGGAAAGGTCACGTGTTACATCTATGAAACGCACATTTACGGACCATTTTAAACAATAAACTGACTCAAAGACATTAATTAGTATCATTCTACACACAACAACTTCTGAACGGTCTTCTTTCTCTACAATTGTAAACACTGGGCCGTAGTTTCGCATACGTCATCCGTGACCTCTTGATGTGTTGACGTATTACATGAGGTCGCGCTGGCGCGTCAAAGGACTGGAGAAGACAAGAAGTTCTGGTTTAAAAGTGCACATTTTTTATTTTTCTTGCCAAAAATGACAATCGTTTCGCTAGATAAGACACTTATGCCTCATTTGGGATCATTTAAAGTTTTTTGAAACTACAATTTTAAACCTCATTAAAATTGTTAAATGTTGGGGTCCATTAAAATTAGAAAAATCCTGGAATGTTTTCCTCAATAAACATAATTTCTTCTCGACTGAACAAAGAAAGACATCAACATTTAGGACTACATGGTGGTGAGTAAATTATCTGGATTTTTTTTTTTTCAGAAAATAGACTAATCCTTTAATTTTATTAACAGGTGCCTGGTGTGAACCTGCCCGTCAGTCAGCTGGCATATTTCTTCATCGCTATCTTGATCAGTGGAGTCATACATGAGTTTGGCCATGGGGTGGCAGCACTGAGGTAAAATTATGGTCTTAAAGGCACAGGTGTAATTTGGAAGTACAAACAGGCAGTCACACACTAATATGTCACGTAGGGTGACCTATTGTGATGTGTTGGCCAGTCACATAAAGCAGTGGTTTGCAGTGTTTACTGTTTGTGTGCATTTTGATGGATTTAAGAATGCTGGTAAAGTAAAAAAAGATAACTGAGCAATAATAATTTAAGTAAGTGTAGCATAAATGTACAAACATTTATGCTACAAATATTTTGAACAATCACTGACATTAAGTTTAAATTCTATATTGATGCATAATATATATGAAAAAAACATGCTTTTTTCTGATCTTGCATGCATGTGTCTGTGAGAAACTGAATTTTGCATAGAGCCTTCAATCAAAAACTCAAATCTTGCCCTATTTGACTAGTAAAACAATCCCAAAAGTGTGTGTGTGTCCAAATACCCAGGGCGTGTGCTATGATAATGTAAGTCATACTTGAAAATCATTCAGAAGTCTTGTCTCTCCACCTATTAGGGAGCAGGTGAGGTTAAATGGGTTCGGCATGTTTATGTTTGTGGTTTACCCTGGTGCATTCGTGGACCTCTTTACCACCCACCTGAACCTCATCACTCCAGTCCAGCAGATGAGGATATTCTGTGCAGGTGAGACTTACAAACAACTTTATGGAAATATATTATTCTGGCAGAAGATTAAGGTTATTAGATAAACATGCCAAACATGGCTTAAAAATGCTTACTGTTTTCCTAGGTGCATTGGCTTTATTTGCAGCTAGACTAACTACAGAGTTTTAAGACATTTTATTCATTACTTTTACAAGCATGTGCATTTACGCCTTAGGAAAACACTTTTATCCAAAGCGACTTACTCTACAGTGCGAATGTCTAACATATTCATCCATCTTTATATAGGTGTGTGGCACAACTTCATGCTCTGTGTTGCGGCCCTCAGCTTTCTTTTCCTGTTGCCTGTCTTCCTGTTTCCCTTTTACTACACCGGTACCGGAGCACTGGTCACTGAGGTGATAGATGTAAGGACACCCTCCATCTATAACACACCGACTAGTGTTTTATGATCTATGATTTGTGTTTGAGATCACCATATGGTTTTAATCTTTTGCTGTAGGGATCTCCCTCAAGTGGACCTCGTGGGCTGTTTTTAGGAGATCTGATTACTCATTTGGAGGACTGTCCTGTGAGAGGAGTACAGGACTGGCACGACTGTATTCAACATCTATCCCATAATCCTCAGACGGGCTACTGTGTCCACACTGCCAAGCTTCAGCATAGTAGGAGCACAGGGAGAGGTTCTGAAGTCTGACCACTGCAAATAGAGATTTAAAAAGGATAGTTTACCCAAAAATGAAAATTCTGTCACACTCTCATGTTGTTACAAACCCGCATACATTTCTTTATTCTGATGAACACAAAGGAGGATATTTTAAGAAATGTTTGTAACCAAACCATTTGTGGACCCCATTCACTTCCATAGTATGAATAAAGAATACTATGGAGGTGAATGGGTTCCATGAAGGGTTTATATTAAGTGTCTTCCTTTGTGTTCATCGGAGCCAATGGGTTTATGCGGGTTTGTGGCAGCGTGAGGGTGAGTAAATGATGACAGACTTTTCATTTTTGGGTGAACTATCCCTTTAAGCTTATACATATGTAAAGGTGTACAGTCAGGTGGTCATTAGAGTCATTGAGGCTCTGGATCACCTCCGATAGGCTTATGGGGGATAAGGCACAGAAGGCCATGCTATATTGTAAATATAAACACAGCTGAATTAAACAAAAACATTTATGTCATAAGAAATTTCTGTCATTAATTACTCGCCCTCGCTTTAATACATTTCTGCTGAACACAAATGAAGATGTTTTGTAACCAAATAGATCTGGGGCACCATTCACTTCAGTAGTATAATTTTTTCCTGAAAGTCAATGGTGCCCCAGATCTGCTTTGTTATAAACATTTTTCAAAATTTATTCTTTTGTGTTCAGAAGAACAAAGAAATTTATACAGTACAGGTTTTAAACAACTTAAAGAGACACTTCACCTTTTTTTGAAAAAAAAACATTTCGTCGGTCTTAGTACTAGGGATGGGCATTTTCCAGTAATTTACTATTCGAATATTTAAGCTCATAAAGAACGAATATTCGTTTATTTAAATTATGTTCATTAAGACATGCGTCTTTTGTATTTTTCATTTTGTCATAATTTCACAGAAGGCGCCTTATAATTAGGAAACATCCACAACAAGCTAAACTTATATTCTGTATGTATATGTATGTATGTATGTATGTATTTTTAAGTTGAAAACATTGTTAATTGTATATATATATATATTAAATTATTCTTAAAAAATATCCTACAGAAAAAAAGGCGTTAAAACCCCATGCGGATCGAAGTCTGAGTCAGTCAAACCCTTAGTTTCAAGTCGGTCGTTAGTATGAATTCATTACTGTTGGATCTTACATACATTATATTATACCAAATATTATACATTAACCCCAAATCTAAGCGAAGTTTGAGGACTTGCGAAGTTTAAAGTTTGAGGACTTGACAAAGTAGGCTATCATCATTTAAACCCTTAAACAGACTCCAAATAAGAGCCCGGAGCAAACGAAAAAACGCATCTACATAACTGCTCAGTCAACATATAAATATCTTCTCAGTTTAGTTTGACATGTATTTGTGAATCAAGAAACCATCTTTACCCTACCTGCTTCGGTGAAAGCCCGTTCTTCTGACTAGATACTATAATGCCGGTGCTGCGGAGAAAACTCTTCCTCGCGTTGCACGTGATGATGGTTATCGGATAAAAACAACAGACGGATTGAACAAGATTGAATATCTGTATTTAACATTATTTTACAAATAACGTAAGCTAGCTCGATAGATTATGGTTGACTGTGCAAAGTTACTAACGTTAGCTTAATTTAACAAGATTTCACAAAGACGGAGCTTTGACAGCCATGTGCAGTTATCCGGTTCATTTTTGAAAGAGCACCGCATATTATAAATGTTCTCCATTTCATTTCGTTCTCCGTGTCTGTCTCGTTATTAACAAAATAAAGTAGACTTTATAACAGAAAGCTTACAAATCTCTCATGATATGTTGATGCGGGCGGCGGAGAAGCACGTTTAATAACACGTGAGCCTTCACTGAGCCAGTTGCCAAATATGGCGCGGCGCGGACAAACCCGGAGATAAAAGAAAAAAAAACTTAAATTCGTCTGCAATCTGCATTGCCAAACAATCAGAAATATATACGAATTAATGTTCATGTATATCTTACATTTAAGTCTGTAAAAGTGAAAAAGCATTAAATAAGTCGTAACCCTTTGGTGGCACATTAAAAACAAACAAACATTCGAATAGCATTTTTTAAATTCGAATTATTATTGCCGATCGAATATTCGAATATTCGAATATCCGTGCCCATCCCTACTTAGTACACGATGTAACTACAGAAGAGTCAAGTTTTAAATAGGAAAAATATTGAAACTCTTTGGTTATTTTTAGCGCAATGCTAATGGTCGAATCAAATTCAATAGATTATGCTAAGCTATGCAAAAATTGGTACCGCCAGATCAGCTGAATGGATTCCAAAACTGTAAATATCAAAAGTTTAACTCTAGGGGAGCTGGAAAATGAGCATATTTTTAAAAAAGTGGAGTGTCCCTTTAAGGGCATATAAATAATGACTATCTCTTTAATAGTCACATGATAATTGGCCACAGACTGAAGGCGGTATGTGACTTTCTGAATAATATTTGGTTTATTCTTTCACACAGCATACAAGAGACTTGATGGCACCATGGAGTGCTGTGGAAATAACAGCATGTCCGACCTCTGCTTCTCTTACAGTAACAATGTGGAAAGCAAACTGGTAAGACTGCACATGGATACGCATAATACACTTGCTGCACACATCTGAACTGCAAGAATGAAATACAAGCAACTATTTGCATCTCAGACCTGTGTTAATATTTACAGAAAGTTTAAGATAATTGAATGTTGTTTGAATTCATGCAAAGCAGAGCTGGACCCTTCTGCTGTAAACTATATGAGTAGATTAAGCTCTGTCGTGTGAATACTGGCAATAAACATCAAATGTTGACCTTATTTTCAAGCACAGAGGACTGTTTATCAGATTATAAACATTATCGTTTACACTTGACTTTATAGCTCATGTTTAAAACAATTGTGACCCTGTTTGTGAAATACAGGCTAAAGTCTCAATATAATTTTGTGATTAGGAGGTTTTCAATCTTTGACATGACCTTACTCAATATTAAAAATATCAAGGTTATATTTCACAGAATGTTCTTTGTTTATGTAGAAAACACAGTAATTGACTTTAAAAAATGGCTTGGTGGGTCAATTCATTCTTAATATTATTTGAAAATGCCACGTCATTGTTGTTTGTCAGTGTGATGGAGAGTAATTTCCCCCTTAGTCGAAGCATTTATCAAAATCTTGACATTTTAAACTCCTGCTCCTTTCACGCTAGTTTGCCTGCCTGCCGGTCAGAAAAACCATCGAAGCGAGTCGCACATGTCGCACCAACACGGACTGTCAAACAGACTTCACCCCCAGCTTGTGTTTAATCCCATCTCTGGAGAACCAAACCAGACTGATCCGGGTCAAACATCCGCCGCAGACCGACATGCTTTTCGTTGGCTACCCTTCACACCTACAGTACTCGGGTGAGACAGATGGATTTGTTTAATGGTTACTGTTTGACAGATGTGCACTGCTCCAGCAAATTTGCAAAGGTCGGTGTGCATGTTTCTGCTTCAAACCCCTCAAGAAGTGAAGGTCCTGGGTCACTCCAGTACATCATGTATGAAAATATATTTCGTTTTTGTACTTTCAGTGAGTCTCACCAACTTTGTCCCTCGTTTGGGGTTTCTCCATCCAGACCTGCCCGTCATGCTGGAGACTTTCTGCAAGTATCCTTTTACAAAATTGGGATTTGCTCATACATTTACATTAAAGGTGCAGTGTGTCATTTTTAGAAGGATTTCTTGATCGAAATGCAAAATAATATACAAAGCTACATTATCAGTGGTGTATAAAGATCTTTCATAATGAACCGTTATGTGTTTATTACCATAGAATAAGACGTTTTTATCTACATATATACAGAGGGTCCCCTTACATGGAAGTCGCCATTTTGTGCCGCCATGTTTCTACAGAAGCCCTTAATGGACAAACTTTTTTTTACTAACGGTACATTCTACTAACGTTTGACGGAAGGCTTGTCTGAAGCGTGGCCAACAGCCAATCACAGTGGCCGCAACACATTCTCCGGTCTTCCATAAACGTAATTGGCTGGCTCGCCTAGGTTATTTGCATAAGGCTGATTGGCTGACGCACGCGTTGCCGCTTGAAAAGTTGAGAAATGTTCAACTTCTGCTGCGAGCAACGGCACTGACCTGGCGCCTACGGATTCACAATTCAGTTCGTCAACGCATGACGTCACCCATTAAAAGTGAATGGGAAGCATCAACGCTTTCGCCCAGTGTGAATGTACCGTAAGTTGTCTCCGATGACATGTTTGTCCGGTGCCGGCTACCGTAGTTTCTCTATGTGATTAAAAAATGAGGGGTAAACAGTGGAGTGAGGCGTTGGTTGCAATTCACCAACACTTCACCACTAGATGCAGCTAAAATGTACATACTGCACTTTTAAAGGGATAGTTCACCCAAAAAATTACAATATTGTCATTTACTCACCTTCAAATTGTTCAAACCTGTATAAATGTCTTTTTTCTGAAATGTTTGTAAACAACATTTTGGAGCACTATTGACTTCCATAGTATTTTTATTTCGTACTAAGGAGTCAATGGTGCTCCTGTTTACTGCTTACAGGAATAGTCGATTTCTTGGAGGAAAGGTCCAGATGGTTCGCTCAGCATCATGTCATCCAAAGTGTTGATGTCTTTTTTTGTTCAGTCCAGAAGAGGTTATGTTTTTTGAGGAAAACATTGCAGGATTTTTTTCTCGTTTTGGTGGACTTTAATGGACACCAACACAACTCGGCGGAGTTTCGAAGGGCTATGGACGATCCCGGACGGGGCGTGGGGGTCTTGTCTGGCGAGACGATTGTCATTTTTGACAATAAGAGTAACAGGTATGCACTTTTGAACCATAATTTCTCGTCTGGGTCCGGTCCTGAAAGCGTCAGCGTGACCACACGCAGTACGTCATGACGTCAAGAGGTCACAGAGGATGAACGCGAAACTCCGCCCTAGTGTTTACAAGTGTGTTGAAAGAGGACCGTGTGGAATGATACTGATTAATGTCTTTGTGTCAGTTTATTGTTTAAAATGGTCCGCAAATGTGCGTTTTATATATGTAACACGTGACCTCTCTACGTCACTACGCATTTATGTGAGGTCGCGCTGGACCGGACCTAGACGAAAAGTTGTGGTTTAAAAGTGCATATTTTTTTATTTTCTTGTCAAAAATGACAATCATTTCGCTAGATAAGACCCTTATGCCTCGTTTGGGATCGTTTATAGTCCTTTGAAACTCCGTTGAAAAAAACTGTTACGTGTTAAGTGTTGATGTCCATTGAAGTCCCTTAAAATGAGAAAAATAATGCAATGTTTTCCTCAAAAAACATAATTTCTAAAATATTAAAAACATTTTGGATGACATGGTGGTGAGTAAATTATCTGGATTTTTCTTTTAAGAAAATAGACTATTCCTTTAATTACAATTATCTTCCTTTGTGTCCCGCAAAACAAATGTTTACAGATTTGTAACAGCTTTAGGATTAGTAAATGATGACCGAATTTTCATTTTTGGGTGAACTATCCCTTTAAATTTAGATGACCTTAAAACTAACATACTTAATACTACAAAACTCTTTGTGATTTGGATCTCCTTAGGGTATTATAGTTATTAGTGCGAGCGCATTACGGTCATTATTTCTTCCTAAATTGTGAGCAGAATAGTCACCTCATATCAGAAGTATGCTGATGTCTACCTTAACCCTATGCATTTAGATATCTAATCTCATTATCCGGTGCTCTGGCGGTAGTAAACGCTGTTCCATGCTTTGCTCTGGACGGTCAGTGGATGCTCACCGCTTTTCTGGAGGCAACGCTGAGCTCTGTGATCCCAGAGAGGAACAACCGAGAGCTGATTGGTTTCTTTTTTCTGCTGGGGGGCAGCGCCCTTCTTGCAGCCAACGTGGCACTGGGCCTATGGATGGTCACGGCACGGTAACGGACAGCTGTGTCCTCCAATCAGAGTATTTGGAGGAAGTGTTTACTGAAGGACTAACTTGAACTGATGGACTGGGTGTGGAGATTTTTTCCAAGAGAACATCAGGGGGTTAAAGCGCTGCTGGGTCTGAATTGCTGAGCTAGAAACAAGCAGTAAAAATTAAGGCTGCATGCTTAGACACCATGACCTCAGGATAGCACCAATAGTGCCCAATACACACATATAAAGCATGTTGTGTCTGATTTGTCATCGCACTAAATCAACTTTTAACAAAATATGGATGCGATTCTTTTGAAATGGCTACTTTATTTACCAAAAGAAGGATGTTTGGGTATAACAGCATCTGCAAACAATATAAAAATATAAATCAACTAGAATTGTTGCCTGAAAATGAAAATAATACACACCTATATACATATACACTTGATATATACTGTACACACAATGAGTACACAAAAAATAAAATACTCTTCAGTATTATTGGATAGGAAGCAGAAAGTGGCTTAGTCTCTTAAAGTTATGACGCTACAATACTGTAAACTGTTAAAATGTTTCCTCCAATGGCATGGCATGAGACATTTGTGCTCTAATGTCTAATACCATCTCAGGGCTCCAGACTAACTTTTTTCACTAGGAGCACAGTGGCCCCCAACTGAAAATTTTAGGGGCACAACCAGAAAATTTAGGGGCACACACCATAAATCAACATGCTAACCAAATATTCACATTTCTACTAATTTCCACTGGATTACTAATAAATACTTTGATTATAGATGCAGAAAGTACAATGTGCCGTTTCAAATTCAGTGTCACATCACAAAAGAAGGTCAAATTTACTGGTCGCACATGTGCGACTGGATGTAAAATTCATTGGCACACTCTCAAATTTTGGTGGCAGTCTGGAGCCCTGCATCTTATTTGCAGCAGATTTTGTTTGAATACTGTGAATTTTTTCTTTAAATAAGCTTAAATGATCCCAAAAACTGCTAGGCTTGGTTACGCGACTGCACTAAAGTAGGATTTATTTGTACCATTGTGTATGTTTTTAAAGTACTTTTTATTTCGTATGTCTGATGTCCTTCCTGAACCATTGTACAGTTTATAAAGGGAATTTGCTTAAACCTTTCTGTGTCGTTGGATTATTTGTTTAGAGAGGTCAGACCTGCTCTAAAACCTTTGACAGTTTAGTCTTCACATTGTGAATTTGATATCTGATAAGGTAATGTATAGAGTTGACTGTCTGGCATATAGTGGCTGGGCCTGGTGTCTTGTTCTGTGTTTCTGAACCTCAGAGAGAAATTTGCTTAAGAATGATTAGAATACTGTAGGTGTTTTTTGCCTACTGTAAGTATAATACTTAGTTTTCCTACTCATTTGACATGCTGTTTAACAAAATTATGCAGATTGGACCATGATGTTGTCTTTGTAGTGAATCCTCTAAAAATCCTTACATGTTCTGCCACTAGATGCCAGTATTGTTACATAAGATTGAATTCAAGGTTGACTCAGCAATACTGTAAAAAATCTCATGTAAGAAACTTTAAGATTACACTTTGATAACTGACAGATAACACACACACACACATAATACAAACAGATAACGGAGACATTAGTGTTAGACGTTATATGTTCTCAAGGGTGCTATTGGCTTCTGCATATCTCTTTTCCCTTGTTGCAAAGCAAAGCATTATGGAAAAATGATAGCAATTACAGTATGTGGACAGCTTACCGGCATTTCAATTATCTTTTCCATGTAAACTTTCACTCACGCAACATTGCTATTTTACAGTGTTAAAGAAATAGTTCAACCCAAAATGAAAATCCACTCATATTTTAATTACCCTCAAGCCATCGTAGTTGTATATGACTTTATTTTATTTTACTTAGAGTTACTGTATATTAAATAATATCAGCTTTATAATGGCATTGGATAGTGCCCCATATTTAAAGGGCACATTTTACAAGACTTTTTTCAAATAAAAAGTCAAATAAATCTTTGGTGTCCCCAGAGTACATACATGAAGTTCTAGCTTAAAGCAACACTACAGAGTTTTTGCTCCCCCTACATGTTAGAAGCGGAATTGTCCATTACCACTGTCGTAAATAGGGCTGTAACGATTAATCGTGTGTCCCATTTTAAATGTCTGAAATCGATTCTGAATTGCAAGGGTGCGATTGTGTGTTTCATGCACTGCTTGTGCGTGTACTACGGCATTTGGTCAGTAGGAAGTCCTTATCAATCTAAAATCATTATGAGGCGGAGTTGTTTATAACGTGCATTTAAAAAAGCAACACTCATTAAACAAAATCATTCAAAATATTCCTTATTATCATGAAAATACCTGAAATAATTTGAAGAACAGCGATATAAATATTCCTGTAGACATTTCCTGGAGCGATTGTAATGCTGCTACTTTAGTGGCACAAAGGGAGTTTTTGCACAAGAGCGCCCCCTGGCTTTGGGATGTGCCAGGATTTCACCGTAATTCAATAAAATTAATTCATTGAGAAAACGCGCATTTGCACTATTAATCGTTACAGCCCTAGTCGTAAATAATTTAGCCTACTGCAGCATAGCTGGCTCTGATTGGATTGTAGGTCTGCCATAAAGCATGTTTTTGTAGTTTTCACTCGAACTACAGGACCGTGACCCGACGGTTGAAAACTTCTTTAGTACGGTTTTGGCCGATAGAAGGCTGCAAAGCGAATGTGAAAGTGCCGTTCACCCTGTTTCGAGTGGATGAACGACTGAAACTTTTTTGGAAACGTTATTTTAAGATAAAAAAAACTCTTTGATGTCTATATAATGTTAAAATTGCCACTTTGTAGGTGTGGTGAGGGAGGTTGTAGAGTGCCCTCTGGTGGACAAACTATACAACGGCAACACTCATGACATGGTAGAAGGCTATTTCGTCTGTTTTTTTAATTTAATATTCATTTATCGGCCATTATGAATGCCAATACCGATAGTTTTGAAAAATGCCTAATATCGGCCTGCCGATATATCAGCCTAGCTCTACTTTCCACCTGACCTCAACCTGGGGAATACGCTTACACTCATACGGCCGTAGTTTATAAAGTTTGAAATATAAATGTTTCCTTACAAAAACCCATCGCTTCACTTCAGAAGACATTTTATAACTGTATGGATTAGTTTTTGGTGGATGGAGCACTTTGTAGAGCTTTAATAATGGGGCACTATCCAGTTCCATTGTAAAGCTGAAAAGAGACAGGATATTATTTAAAATGGCACCAACTGTGTTTGACTAACAGATGAAAGATCTATACACGTACACTGTCAGACAAATGGTCATAAAATGGTTCCTAGCTGTCACTGGGGTGGTACCCTTTTTAAAAAGTACACATTTGCAACTAAAGGGCTCATATTGGTACATCAGAAAAGTTCATAAGTGGTACATAATAGGACATTTTTAAAGGGTACTGCTCCAGTGACACCATGGGACCATATTTGGATCATTTTTTGTGTAGGATGGCTTGAGGGTGAGTTAAATATAGGCTAATTTTCATTTTGGGGTAAACTATTCCTGTAAAAGGACACAATACCAGACGTTTCTCCTGAGGCAACAGTATTGATGACATTGGGACAGAAGTCCATGTGTCAAACATTTCTTTTCATGAAATTTTCAGTGCAACTTGGGTTTGGTTTACGAGCACATATATGAAATCTGATCATTCACCACTTCTCTGAACTGCACATCATACACAAAATATGTATTTTAAAGGACATGCGTCGTGTGTGAGCATGTTTGGATTTTAGTTCCAGGCTCTTCTGATGGTCTTACAATATACATCCCAGACGCACAACTATAATCAACACTCATTGTGTTTTTTTGAGGGTCATTTCCTCCCACGAAGGGTGGGTTGACGTAACGTTTGGGACGTGCCCCCTGGGAAAATTGAGGACTGTGTGTGTCTGTGCTATTTCAGAAGGAAAATAATAGCACTCGGATGTGGTTGTGCGTGGGGAGAGCAGACTCCTCCCCTCTTAACATCACCAGGAACGCCTGAAACTGTTTATACGCGTGTCTGTTCATAGTTTAGGGGATGAACTAATTACTGGGTTTTATATATACAGTACATCCAGAACCGTGTCTGGAGAATTAAATCTGAATTACCATATGTTCATCCATCTCCCACAGCATCTCTTTCGTTTTGTTTGCTTTGGGTTTGCAAATCATATTTCAAGTGAGATTTTATGCCAATGAATATAAAAGTTTGATTTGTGTTTATTGATGTTTATAACTAAGCAGCATTTCAAATGTATGTTCATGGTTTCAGAGTCCCAAAAGGACTCCAAAACTAAAGTCAGACTTTATTTCCTACTTTTCTCTGTCATTTGTCAAAAATATGCAGATTTATGCGTGTCTGTATCTTAATTTAGCCCCACATTAAAGGAAAACATGTCCGTCATGATGTTAAATGCATTTAACACTTGATAAATTTCATTCATATACATTATGCGTTTTTTAGGCTAAAGCTAAAACTGTCCTACGACTGCACATAGTTTAAAACCACATATAGATAATAACACATGATTTATGAGTGTTTGTTTTTGGCTCTGTGGTTAACTAAGGCCCCCAAAATCTCATGCTGCCAAATCAGTTTGTTTTTCATTCTTTTGAAGAGAAAAGACCTGCTACAGCTTCTTTCTTTAGTAATGCTTTAAATTGAAGGCCTGGCCTGATGAATCAGTCATGGTAAGCTTAACTTCATACACTATTTGTGAAAAAAAGACTGTCTGCCGGGTATATGACCAGTTTAGAGAAGTCACGCAATGTTTCTTAAAAGACTGATTGGCATTTAAACAACTATTGAGATTTAAGACATTAAGATATTTCTAACCAAAGTGTACTATTGTAATTGTGTGTTCACTGTGATTAAAATGTAATTGTTGTAATAACTGCTGTGTGTTGTTAAAATAACAGTGAAAGATATTACATTTTTTTATTCATTTTTTCCTTATAGAAGGTGTATTTGTCTAACATACACTTAAAAAAAATGCTTTAATCATGATTTTTTTGTTTCAACTGCGCATTTTGGGTTAAAACAACCTAGCATTTCTGTAGCCTAATGTCCAATAATAAATGTGTTTTCAGTTTGTCACACCACAGAAAAATGTGTTATTAACAACCCAGCCAAATCTGAATGATTATAAAAACCGCCAAATAAATAAAATAAGTTATCAAAAAAGGCCAGATTCTCTGCTCTCAAACGCTGGGGGCGTGTCCACTGTCGGAGATTAAACCACGCCCACTCGCGGGAAACTGAATTGATTATCTCGATTGTCTTGGTTTTTTTCATTATGCAAAGATATACAACTCACAACTTGTGGAAGAAATAAACATACATAAAATGTAAAGTAAAAAAAGTTTATGCCAGTGTTAAATTACAACAATTTAAAGTAACAAAAAGCTTCATAGGTCTTTCTTGCGTTTTTGTTCTTGATTTTGGCTAATGTTGTACCATATTGTTTAATTTCTTTTATAAAATGTCCATAGTTTGGCTTAGCTTTCGTCCATTTTTTGCACATGAATGTGATATTTTCTAAGTAAAATAAAAAGTTGTGGAAGCACATCGTATTTTTGGAATCAACAATGTCCTGTACAAAAAATACTACATCATCATACAGATCAATTTGTATACATATTCCAAACAACCTAGAAACAAAGTTAGATACATCCACCCAAAAAATATTGAATATACACAATTAAAAAAAAAGAGGAAAGAGATCATCTTGAGGTCGGGGTCATGCTAGGTGGCTCCAGTGCGTCATCGAGCCACCGTATAGCCCCGCCCACAGTTGTATTTTAGCAATAACATTTCTGAAAACTGACATGTAATGGACTATATGGACTAACCAACAGTTGGGGTTGTCCATATTTTATCAAGCAAAAACAACCCAGCATGTTTTAGTGTCATTTTTTTTATTTAAGTCCAAATTTTGTATCTTGGTGAAAACTAGGCTATGTTTAGCATGGTAAATGTTGGTATGTCATAATATCTTGTCTTTTAATGATACATTTTATGTACATTCATAAACATATAGTGGCATACAAGCTCTGAATTGAGTATGTCTCTGCGTGCGTGTTTGTTTGTAGGCCTCAGATTGTTGGTATCAGTGTAATGACACACTGTCAGGCTGTTTTTCTGTGTACTGTAAACACAGCAGCCACAGCATGAGCTTTAGTTTGGGGATGTGTCTCTTATTCTCCTCTGTCATTGGCTGACTCCTTATTCAATCTCCTTATGTCTTTACAACTAAAGTATGTAAGCCGTTGTCTGCCTTTTCGCTAAATATGGGTTTCATTTTTAACCGTTTCATGCTGTGAACGTGACCCTCCCTCTGTGTGTGTAGTCTTTTGACCACAGCCTCCTGTTCACTTACTGCATAATACGATACAATTCTCCCAAGAAAATGTCTTTAAAAAGAAGCTTTCGCCCCCTCACAAACCACAATTGCTTTGTGTTTAAATATAACTTTTTGTAAGGCACCATTTTATTTTTCTTAGAACTGCTTTGAAACATATACTGTCAAAACACTACACAAATCAATAGAAGTGCAATGTGCAATGTTATCTTCATAAATAGAGGCTAAAATAGATTTTAACTCTATTTAATACAATACCGTAACTTTAGGACCTCTTATAGGTCAGATAAAATTGTTTGATCCGCCTTAAAGAAAGAGTGCACCTAAATAAACACTGTGGGATTTGGGAATTGTTTGATACGGGAATTCATGACTATGGATGGCTAATTCTTATGAATTAAGATGATGTAAATACAGAAACATACATTATGATTATTAAAAAAAAGCAATAATGAAGCCCCAGTAATCCCAAACCCATATCATGCAAATATGAATTACCCAGATTGTGTTGATATATATATATATATATATATATATATATATATATATATAAGAGAGAGACGCAAGAGAGAGACGCAAGAGAGAGACGCAAGAGAGAGACGCAAGAGAGAGACGCAAGAGAGAACCTTTCCTCACCAGAGCGGGAAGCTGTGGAGGAGTTGTGTCCCGGTGTTGTGTCGAACTCAGTTCCCCCTATGTTTCCCTTTAGTGTAGTGCTTTTATAGCGTTTTCATCACGTTACATTTAGAAAGATTAAAGATTTGAATTGGTTATACTAAAAAGGCATAATATCATGTATTTTATAATACAATTTATTAAATATTTCATACATTTGACAGTTTTCTATTAGGGTATTTCTTTTAAAATATAGCCTGTCTTTTTCTTTTTTTTTTCCTTTACTGGTCGTTTTAAAAATGTAATGTTTGCATACATAATTAAATAAATATTATAAATATAATATTATTCATAATGTAAAAATAATTGGCTTACCATTAAGAAAAATACAGATACGTTACAGAGATGCACACATATACATCTCAGTAGCAATTAAAACTTTAAATATATAAATAATAAAACCTATAACGTGATAAAAACGCCATAAAAACACTACACTGAAGGGAAAAATAGGGGGGGAACATAGGGGGAACAGACTTCGACACAACACCGGCATTAGCACCAGGCGGTACAGCGTGCCTCACATCACCCTGGCTCCAGGCACCCGGAGACGTACGAGGCAGCCAGCGAGCGAGCACCGGTCTCGATGCAGCTTCACGGACCGCGTTCAGGCGAACAGAGACGCCATCGCCCAAAATGAAAACGGTAAGACTCCGCTTGTCATTGTAACCTGCACTGCTTGCCACATGTACAGTTTAGCTTCTTCCGTCAGCACAGAGGGGTTTACATGTGTTAAGTGTATTGAAGTAGTAAGGCTGACGGAGAAGGTTGCAGAACTAGAAGCGCACATCCGAACGCTCGTTGAGGACAGTAAGACCGCTAATGCTAATGTTAATGTTTCAAACACTGTTTCGGGTGCGCCTACGGCAACGCGTAGCACACATAGCCCGGTTCCGGCAACTGATTTAACACGGCCGACTAACTGGGTGACTGTCAGGCGGCGTAATCATATTCGATGCCCATCGAAGTCCCCCCTAGTAATTTCTAACAGATTCGAGATTCTAAACAATACACCGGCTGAGACATCTGTTAAAGGTGCCCTTGTTATTGGAGACTCGATACTTAAGAACGTGAACATTGAGGCACCAGCCACCATAGTTGACTGTATACCGGGAGCCAGATCGTCAGACATTAGATCCAAACTTAAAGTACTGGCTAATGCTAAGCGTAAGTTTTCTAAAATTGTTATTCATGCCGGCGCAAATGACACCAGACTCCGCCAGTCAGAGATCACCAAAGATACTATTAAAGAGGTGTGTGAAATTGCAAAAACAATGTCAGATAATGTAATTTGCTCTGGTCCCCTCCCCGCCTACCGGGGTGATGAAACTTATAGCAGATTAGTGTCTCTTCACCACTGGATGTCAAAATGGTGCCCTCAGCATAACGTAGGGTTTATAGATAATTGGAAACACTTCAGGGGGAGACCTGACCTGCTAAAGAGAGATGGCCTTCATCCGTCATCGGAAGGAAATGCTATACTCTCTAGAAATCTGACCAATACTCTAAATTCTAATACAGTTTGACTACCCAGGGCCCAGGTCAGGAAACAGATAGATCGGCCTACCCGTCCATCTGTTAGTAGCTCTGACATGTCAAGATCACATATATCCCAGAACTTAGAGTCTATCTTACCAGAGTATCAACACATTCCAACTGTGTGCGTTCCTCGAACAAACGAATACAGAGCACCGTTTACCTCGTCTCGTACAAATCTTACTAACATAAAATTAGAAAACAATACGTTTACAGATGAACCTCGAATGTTAAAATTCGGCCTTCTTAACATTAGATCGCTTACCAATAAAGAACCTATTGTCAATGAAATAATTACTGACCAAAACTTAGATGCACTCTCTTTAACAGAAACCTGGCTTAAAGCAGACGATTACATTAGTTTAAACGAATCCACCCCACAAGACTACTATTATAAACATGAACCGCGTTTAAAGGGGAGAGGGGGTGGTGTAGCTACAATATACAAACATTTTTTTAAAGTAAACCATAAATCTGAACTAAAATTTAATTCATTTGAAATAATGCTATTAAATATGGAAATAACTGATCGTAACCATAAACAGCTCTCTTTTGTCCTTGCTACAATCTATAGACCTCCGGGCCATCATGTAGATTTTCTTAAAGAAATATCAAATTTCCTGTCTGACCTCGTAGTCACTGTAGATAAAGCTCTTATCGTTGGTGACTTTAATATACATGTTGATAACCCAACAGATACATTAGGATTAGCATTTATGGATATTCTAAATTCTCTCAATATTAGACAAAACGTGACAGGGCCCACGCATACTCATAGGCACACATTAGACTTAATTCTGTCACTCGGGCTCAATATTAATGAAATCGAGATATCACCTCAGAGCGATGCAGTTTCAGACCATTGCCTTGTCTCATACACGGTACTTCTAGATATGATCACTCGATCTACAATACGCTACCGACTAGCCAGAACAATAATTTCAACCACTAAAGATAACTTTATTAGCACTCTTCCAGACCTGTCCCAAATGAAACATGTAGCAGATAACCCTGAAGATCTAGATATTGTAATAGAAAACCTGAACAGTATTTGTTCTAACACATTGGATGCCGTAGCTCCAATTCGAAAAAAGAGAATCAAAGAAAAAACGCCAGCTCCATGGTACGACCATCAAACCGCTGCCCTTAAAAAGGCTGCTAGAAAAATGGAAAGAAATTATAGAAGCACAAAGTTAGAGGTATGGCGTGCAGCATGGAAAGAGAGTGTTAAACACTACAGACAGGCTATAAAAATCGCCAGATCTACGTATCTCAGCAATCTTATTAAAGAAAATCATAATAACCCTCGCTTCCTCTTTAGCACAGTTGCGAAACTGACTAGAAATAAAGAACAAACAGAACCCACTAATAAACTCCCACACAATAGTAACGACTTCATGAACTTCTTTACTAAGAAAATTATGATTATTAGGGAAAACATTGTAGGTACCCAAGCAGCCAGCACTCTACCCAGTAATACATTTAACGCTTGCCTACCATACGAACATCTTGAGTCATTTAAACCTACTACAATAGATGAGCTATCTAAATTAGTAGCATCATCCAAATCATCGTCCTGTATATTGGACCCTGTTCCCACAAAATTACTCAAAGGGGTATTCCCTACAGTGTCTAACCCAGTATTACATGTCTTTAACTCATCATTAGAATTAGGCTACGTTCCATCAACTTTCAAACTAGCAGTTATTAGACCGCTCATTAAAAAACCAAACCTTGACCAGGGAGATCTAAATAACTTTAGACCAATCTCAAATCTCCCTTTTCTTTCCAAAATTTTAGAAAAGGTAGTGGCAAGCCAGCTACGCACATTCTTAGCAAATAATAGTACGTATGAAAAGTTCCAATCAGGATTCAGGCCCCACCATAGCACAGAGACAGCGCTGCTTAGAGTTACAAATGACCTTCTCCTAACATCCGACCGTGGTGAAATATCACTCCTTATATGATTAGACCTTAGTGCAGCCTTTGACACAATAGATCACACAATCTTACTTAATAGGCTAGAAAACTATGTTGGCATCAGTGGTCAGGCGCTAGCTTGGTTCAGATCGTATCTAACCAATCGCTATCACTTTGTTTATGTAAATGAGGAGGAGTCACATCACTCCCTGGTTAAATACGGCGTACCGCAGGGATCAGTTTTAGGTCCTATTCTGTTTTCGTTATATATGTTACCTCTGGGAGATATTATCAGAAATCATAACATACAGTTTCACTGCTATGCAGATGACACACAGCTTTACATCTCCTCGCATCCTAGCGAAACACAAAATTTTTCTAAGCTATCAGACTGCATCAGCGATATAAGTGACTGGATGTCACATAACTTTCTTATGCTAAACTCCAATAAGACAGAGATACTTGTTATCGAACCGAATCGCTACAAACATAATATGACAGATTACAAGTTGCCCATAGATGGCTGCACTGTGGTGCCAACCTCCACGGTTAAGAATTTAGGTGTGATATTCGACAGCAGTTTATCCTTCGACAGCCATATCTCCAATGTCTGCCGCACAGCATTCTTCCACCTTAGAAATATCTCAAAAATACGCCATATGTTGTCTGCATCAGATGCAGAGAAGCTTATCCACGCTTTTATGACCTCTAGAATAGACTATTGTAACTCGTTACTCGGAGGATGCCATGCAAAACAGGTCAACAAGCTTCAGCTAGTTCAAAACGCTTCTGCAAGAGTTCTTACTCGAATTAAGAAGTATGACCGCATAAGCCCAATTCTGGCATCTTTACACTGGCTACCACACTGTAAAAAAAAATCCGTAGAAATTGCAGCTGAGTTGCCGGTAATTTACCGTAGATTTAAATTTATGTTATTTACTGGCAACATTTTGTTCAAAGTTAAATGAACATTAAACATTTACAAGTCTTTGTCTTTACAGAGTAAAACTAAAAAACAGCATCAAGCAAAACATTCTGGGAAACAAAATCTGAAGCAAAAAACAGAAAAAGGTTGATGATGATTTCTGGTTCCCAGAATGCTTTGCATGAGGCTGTTATTGTATAGTTTTATTCTGTAAAGATAAAGACTTGTTAATATTTAAAATTTATTTAGCTTTGAACAAACTCTTGCCGGTGGGTGGCATAGATGTAGATCTGCGGTGAATTGCCGGCAACCCAGCTGCAATAACATTGAAATTTTTACGGACTTTTTTTACAGTGCAGTTACATATCGTATACAATTTAAAATATTACTAATCACCTACAAAGCCTTAAATGGCCTAGCACCCTTATATCTTAGAGAATTATTATCAGAATACAATCCATCACGTGCATTGCGGTCACAAAATTCTGGCCTCTTAATTATCCCTAAAATATCAAAAGTGTCTAAAGGTGGCAGATCCTTTTCCTACTTAGCCCCTAAGCTATGGAATGATTTACCAACCGACGTCCGAAAATCAGAGACAGTAGATAACTTTAAATCTAGACTTAAAACTTTTCTCTTTAACAAGGCTTTCAAATAGTTGTTTTAACAATGGTACTTATCTCCTAATAGCTAGCTTGTACAACCTAATAAATAAATAAATTAATGAATAAATTAAAACCTTTTTTTTTTTCTTTTTCTCGTCAACACTTCAAAGCATGGTAAATATCATTAATACTCTTTAGTAACATGCTGAAACTTTGAATTGGTTTTCGATTGAGTCTTAACTGCCAAATATGGCCGGCTTGCAATTTTGGCCTTTTCCCATGACCTTAAAATAGTATGTCATACAGAACCGTTTGCCACTGTACGTTAGCATTAACGACGGCAGTGGGGCCTCTGGCCTTAGTCAAACGAGTTCTGTTTCCATTTCTAAAATCATCAACTATATGTAATACACTTAACCAGCAATAGTTAGCCTGTCCGGAACCGAGCTGACTAAAACCACATTACTGTGTGACACTTGTTTTCTATGTGAACGGCCCCTACGCTAATAAGATTTTGTTTCTCTCTCCCTGTCTCGTCCTTGATCCCGAGGACGAGACAAACAGATCCAGTTCCGGTACATGTGAAAGTCGGCACACAACTGATCTACTAGCTGTTCTTCAACGTGATGTCCAGCTGATGCCTGACCAAAGACCACCGGCAGAACCCGCTTAATCTCCGCTTAATCTCCGCTTAATCTCCTTCCGTTTCAATGTGTATATATATATATATATATATATACCTCCCAAGGGTTTTTTCCTCCTAGGACTTTTTTTACTTCCCCGGAAAAAATTCCGGGGTTTTTTTCTCCTAGGGGGTTTTTCAACCCGGGGAGGCAGCCTTTTTGGGCTTAACTTCTATACGTTACATTAGTAATACGTTTGCTTATAATGTTGATTTATAGCCGTAGCAAATTTAACTGCTTGTGCTATCGTTTATTTTGTTGTGCTATCTGTCGATTTTCTGTGCTTTTCACTGCATCTATTATGTAAAGCTGCTTTGATACAATTACCAAATTGTGAAAAGCGCTATATAAATAAAATTGAATTGAATTGAATTGAATTGAATATATATATATATATATATATATATATATACATACATATATATATACGCCTTTATAAATGTCAGCCAAATTCCAGACAGATAGGGGATAAACATCAGAGATATCAGTCAGGGTGACACACCAAATACAGTACATCTTTATCATTTCAGGAAGTATTTTATTGAAGTTCTGAAGGGACTCATTAGGAATGTTTATGACTGGTTTTGTGGTCCAGGCCAGGGTCACATATTTCATCCCAACAATGCCGTTTTTTTAGGGTTTAAAAAATGTAGTACCGCATATTATAAAAGCCCGTAACTTTGATCCTATTTGGATCATTTACAATAAGTTTGTCCTGCTGCATCATGTCATTTTCTTAAAGTATACTGCTGTTTTTGGGCAGGTCTGTTCTGTGAGATCCTACCTCTCTAGTCTTTGGAAAACAATCAGTTGGGAAATATCCAGAAATTTTTTCTATCTTTTTTGTGGGAAGAGTGTATGTTTTATACAAATATTTTGTGTCATTCCTGATCACCTAGGGCAACAATGTCAGAAATTAAGGTACTTAGATTTTTGTAAGAATCTGAACTGAATAATTTTTACATTGAATAGGAAACCTGGTTACACTTTATATTATGGTGTCTTTGTTGCAGTGTAACTATGCATTTAAAGGAACAGTATGTAAGAAATGTATATCAATTAATCATAAAATGGCCCTGATATGTCACTAGACATTAAGAAATCATTTTCATTTCAAATACTTATATCACTGACAACAGTGGTCTGGCCAGGATCTTGTTATTTAAAAAGTGGAGTTGTAGCCCTCAACTGATGTTTATGTTGTCATGTTGTGTATTGGCAACCTGTTGTGTAATTGCAATACCAGTTTTGGCCACAATCCTACATACTGTTCCTTTAAGTACTAAGTAATAATGATCGTGACATATTTTTAATGATACAAATAATAAATATATTTTTTGTTTACTTCCCATCTATACATTAATGCTGTTTTTTGGGAGATATGAAGTACTTTTGTACCTGTTTACCACTCAATTCCTCAACTACACCATTAGCTTGCCTGTATAATTTTTTTATGAAAAGTTCACATAAATTTGATTTAGATTGTTTTTAGATATTGATCTAGATGTCAGTGTTGAATTCGGCCGTCTGGTGCTTAGACACAAATTACAATTTAGGAAATAAATCATTTTGACCAGCAGAGGGCTATAGAGACCCATTCATTTCACTGGATGGCCAACCGCTCACATCACTACTTTAGTGATACTTTTTGTGAATTTATGTATATATAAACATTAGATTGGACATTAGATATTATTATTATTTTATTAAATAAAATGACACAGAAATTTGACTGCATGTGTGTGTGTATGTGCACCTGTGTGAGCATTCAAGCCCACCAATTTACATCTTTGTTTTGCATCTGTGGCTGTTTTTTTTTCCCAAATTCTACAAAAACGCTCTCTGTGGCAGTCATATCTTGGCGTGTGTGTGTGTGTGTTTGATTGAGCAAGTCTTTTCTATATTGCATTTATGCTCTAGTACCAGGCCTTTCGATTTATTCTGGATGCATTTTTATTTTGACAAATATAAAGAAAAAATATTTTTTTGCATTTCCTATTCATTTTCAATTGGGGTTATTGTTACCCCCAAGGGCCTCTTTTGGTAAAAATTTTTTACACATCTTTAGAACGGCCGAATAAAGACCATGGCTGTTTCTCAATTCCAAGAACACAAAGAACGGACTTTCGGCATTTTCGTGGAGACTTTCGGCATTTTCGTGGAGACTTTCGGCGTTTTCGAGGATGGTCTTGCCAGGCGACCTTGGAAGAACAAACTCAGAAGGTCACGAGAATTGTGAGAATTGAGATGTGTGCAATCTTCCTGTTGGACACCTGACCTCCCCAGATTTTAGCGTGCAAGTCTGCACTCGATGCATCCATGATATCAAGAACACATCCGGGTATTTTCATGCGTTCTCTGTAATTGCTTTCTTGAGAATTGGAATTGAACTTCGACTGTTAATGATGACGTAGAGCGAGCACACAAGATCGCTGAAGAACACATATTGAGTAACAGCTAATTTTTATATAAATATTGATAGATAGTCAAGAAAAGTCACAAAATCTTATTCCACTGAGATGAAGGGAACCATTTTTAACTAAAGAAAAGGTAACATTGACCCCAATGGACTTAAATGTTTATGCTGATCATGCTTGAGTTCATAAAAAAAAAAATTAGTTATCTTCATAAAAATGTTGAGTCAACTAATAATTTTAAGTTGAATTAACTCAACTTTTAGGAGAGCACTTTTGTGCTAAATTTTAAACTAAAATTTAAGTTAAACCAACAAATCTTTTTTTAAAGTGTACTTACTAAAGGGTTGGGGTTGGTTGCGTGTAACTATGCATATTTTACTGTTAATGTAATATTAATTGCATTTAACGTGTGTAACAAAAACACTGTAAATGAAGTGTTACCCTCACAATGAAGTCAGCACAATGGTATCAAATGGAAATACTTTTGGTATTTTCATGGCACTTCAAGGACTACCACAGTTCAACTATCACCATAGTATAAATCTTAAACCATGGTATTAATATAAAAATTTGACAAAAAAATACATAAAATCATGAGCATACTAAAAGCACACATAAAGCTGATTAAATATCCAATTATATTATTTAATATTTAACCCCATGTTATTTTAAACCAGCAATTAATGTCAGATTTTCTGAACAAATTTCACTCACCTAAAGTCATACTAAATGAATATAGATGTGTTAGTCATTGAGCAGATTTCCGAAAAACCATTCATGAGGCCTATTCATGTAGGAAACTTTGTGTTTGCATTAGTTTTTGTTCCAAGCACAGTCACACATGCAGAGTTCCATATTTATAATAAAGAGAGAAGTGTCCACATTTAACCATAGGGAGGATAGATCATCTCAAACTTAGTGCCGAGTGGGCAGATACTGGAACTTAAAAAATACACACCTGCAGAATAAACACAGACTGAGTCTCAGTAGACAAACTTACTTTCACCCTTCCTGAAGGATCCTGTATAATTTGGCCCTTGTAAGGTGCATCTCTCTCTCTCTCTCTCTCTCTCTCTCTTTCTTTACCCTCCCTCATTTCCTATTCTCCTCTTTTCCATCCTCTTCATCTGGGACTTCTTTGGCAAGTCGAGCATGACTCTTGTTCTCCCTGACTTTAGTTGTTGATCTCCACACTGTGCCTCTGCCCCTGACCTGAGGTCTGTGAGGTCATTTCATCTCTTCAGGGTCCCTCAACAATCCACAGGACTGCAGACCGGCCACTGATCAGGGATCAGGACAGGTTGTGGGGTGAAACAGGGCACGCTCAGCAAGGCAGAGTGTGAGAGGGGTTGAGAGAGGCGTCGTAAGAGAGAACAAACTCAACTTGGTGACAGTATGGACATGGAGAGGCTGGGGAGTGGAGGAACCAAACCCAGCGCGGGACCAAATGCACTGAAAGCCATCCTGGCAGTGTGTGTGTGCATCTGTCTGGCATTGCTAATAGCAGTCATTACACGTGAGTAAACAACACACTGTTTATTAATCTATAATCTTGCTTATAGATAGATCTAAGATGGATGTAATCTGTGTTGAGAAGTGTGTTTGTGTGTGAGATTATTTTAAGGAGTGTATAGTGTTACAGTGCATGTCTTCCAAGGCTGTAATTAGCACAGAGCCGCTCCAAGTAAGAGCCCTGGTTAGGAAACATATATGTGCCTTTAAAGTTTGGAGGTATGAGGGCTGTGGGTTTGTGTGATGATTTGGGAATGTGTGTGTAAGTTTAGAAAAGATTGTGTGAAAAGAAAATAGTTCAACCCGAGAATGACAATTCGGTTAACGGTTGCTCACACCCACCTCATTCTTAAACTTTTTGGCTTTCTTTCAAAAAAGGAGCGTTTCTGAAAAGTATGCACATTGCAATTTTAAAGCATATACTGACTGGGGGATGTTGAATTACTACAATTAAAGGTTTGAAGGCGTATTTGAAGGCGTATCTGCATATTTGTACCCTATTTTAGTACCTCAAAGGTACATATTGATACTTCAAAAATACATATTGGTACCTTAAATGCTAGTGGGAGCTTTTATAAAGGGTACCGCCCCAGTGAAAGCTTTTCTACACTGTAAAAAAATTCTGTAGAAATTTGCAGCTGCTTACCGTACTTACCGTAGATTTAAATTTATGTTATTTACTGGCAACATTTTGTTCAAAGTTAAATGAACATTTACAAGTCTTTGTCTTTACAGAATAAAACTAGAAAAACAGCATCAAGCAAAACGTTCTGGGAAACAAAATCTGAAGCAAAAAAAAAGAAAAAGTTTGATGATGATTTTTGGTTCCCAGAATGCTTTGCATGAGGCTGTTATTGTATAGTTTTATTCTGTAAAGATAAAGACTTGTTAATATTTAAAATGTATTCAACTTTGAAAAAACTTTTGCCAGTAAATAACATAAATTTAAATCTACGGTAATTTACCGGCAACCCAGCTGCAATAATTTATACGGATTTTTTTACAGTGTACCTTTATTTCTGACCACTGTAAAAAATATTTTTGCATTTAACTTTTTTTGTTTTGCCAACTTGGATTTACAAGTAATTTTATTTATTTAATTCTTTTGTCTTTGTTCTATGTCAAAAGCGACAGATTTAGCTGGTATTGGCTAATTTTATTCGTAGTCCCTTTTGCCAGGTTAATGTTATGGACCGAAATAACTTTTTAACTTTATTGACTAGTGATGAGTTGCTGTAACTTGTAAAATAAAGTTAATATAACTAAAGGAAGTTCAATTTAATTCAAACAGTTACAGCAACTCATCTCTTGAAATGACTTGTAAATCCTAGTTGATTGATTTTACAGTATACAATAACTTTTTGCGGGCCAACTTTTTCTTTCATTTTATCTTTATTTTATCTGATGACATACACTGTTAGACTTAACTGAATTTCTACAGTTACTTACCACAAAATGCCCAGTAAAATACCATAATTTTCTTTTCCAGTTCATTACTGTAATATGCATTGCATTATTGGTATTAACCTTTAATTTACAGTGATTTACTGTATGTTTTGAATTTGCGGTAGCCTGCTGTAAAACAACCGCAGTAGTGCTAGTGTAGTTGAATAAAATAGTGTTTATAAAAGCATATAAAATGGAAAAATAAAATATATTTATGAAATGAAATACATTTTATTTGTTATGCTTTTAGCAGTAAAGCAAATTTCAAAATGTGAATTTTTTGTAAAATGGAACTGCGGTAAAGGCATCATACTGTAAAAATATGTACAGTTATGGTACTTTAATGGGGCAGTTACAGTAACTCACTGGCAACACGTTGGCAGTGAGTTACCGCATGTATAAAATAAAAAGTCTAACAGTGTACTGTAGTATTATGACATCCTATAGAGCATTGTGTTTGAGATGCAAACTCATGGGTTTGATCTCAGGATCGCAAATACTGCTAAAATGCATAGCTTGAAGGCATTATAAATAAAAGCACCCTCCTAATGCATAAATCTAAAATGTTAACATGAGGTAAACAGGCTTTTGGTTTATATGTGGGTAACCTGCCTGCATAAATGTATTTCGGGAAAAAGGAGTGTTTCCTGGGTGGTGTACGTTTGAGACAAGTAAATGATGTCTTTCTTATTGTTTTGTGTCAGGGCTGCCTGCATATTAGTGGTTAGACTAGAGTGTAATTATACTCAATTGTGTCTGTACGTATTTCACTCACACACACTCATATGAAGCCGTGTCTGCTGGTTCTGGGGATATTGATGCTCGTCGGGCCGGGTGCTGGATCCTGCTGTGGTCATCTGCTGTCCAGTTGTGGACTGAACCATAAACACAGGCCTTTAAAAGCAATGCTTGTCCGATTTCACAACAAAGACACACGCAGTTTGGGTTGATTCCTGATTCACACAGCTTTACTGACACGTGCACGGAGAGCTTACTCTGTTTGGCTTTCAAAAATATTGTGTAACAAAAATAAGTGTGATATGATTTGTTACTTTTTGGTCTACTTTTAAAAATAAAGGTTTCTATAAGGTTCTTTAACATCCGCAGAACTCTTTAAGTTAAAAGTTTAAAAACGAATTTAACTAAAATGGTTGCATTACTGTGAAGACCCATTTTAAAACCTTTATTTTTACCTTTATTTATGTAAAGGAGTGTAGTGACATAATAATGCAATGCATAACTGTGAAAGTAACAATCCTCTGCCTTTTTTCCAGGAATGTGGTTTGTTTTGAATGTGTGTAGTATAAAGCATGCTCTTTTTTTAGTCATATTCAGGCCATAGACAGCTGAAGGCTGAGCACAACATGAACAGAGTTGGTGTTTATGTGTTTGATCCTACGCTGTGTTTGGTGGTCACATCAGGGCAGCTTGAGTTCACTTGTTGGGCTGCGTGACAAATATATTTTCCTCTTCTCTTGTAGTGTCACACAAATCAAGCAGTGAAGAATTCTGCCTTACGCCACATTGTATCGAAGCAGGTACACTTCTAGCATTCCTGAAAATGTGGCTTACTGTTTACAAGTTTGTCATTATGGTAATGCTGTGACTCTGTTGGCCCATGTGTCCACTTTAGCCGGATCTATTCTTAGTAAGATGGATCAATCTGTAGAGCCATGCGATGACTTCTACCAGTACGCATGTGGAGGGTGGCTCAGGGAACACCCGATTCCAGAGGATACTTCCAGCCATGGGATTTATCCATGGCTCCGACAGAATGTAGACCTTAAGCTTAAAGGTGCACTGATTTATTTATCAATCTGAAAAAATTAAAATAATAAAATACCAATCTAAAGTTAATATATTTGGAATCTTATTTTGTATATAGAGTTATTAGAGGAACCAATTGGAGCTAAAGACATTGATGCGGTGAAGAAGGCCAAAGTCCTCTATACATCATGCATGAATGAATGTAAGAACTGAAGAAGAGATTTTATCAAGTTTGTATACTTTCATCGTCATAATTTTCTTAATTGAGCAAAAGCATTATTTCCACTCCATCTCCTCTTTTAGCTGCCCTTGAGATTGAAGATTCAAGACCTCTACTGAAGAATCTAAAGCAGAAGGAATTTCGTTGGCCGGTTCTTGGAGACGCATTGGGTTCTTCTTCGAAGTGGGTGGAGTCTCAGTTTAATCTACTCGAGACGCTAGCTCAGATACGGAGCCAACACAGCAAATCCGTCCTCATTCGCCTTTTTGTTTCTCCTGATGATAAGAACTCAAACCAATACATCATCAAGCTGAGATCAACACATCATCAAAGGAAAAGTTTTTTTCCAGTTCAATGTGGAGACTATGACAATATAATATTACACACTCCTGGGAAATAAGGTACTGCGGTAGAACCCTTTAAAAAGGTCCTAATATGTACCATTTGGGTACAGATGTGTATACAATTGGTACCAAAACTCATTTTTAATGTACTAATATGTACCATGGAGGATTAGGGCCAAGCTAAAATAAAAAATAAACCCATCTCAAGATTCAAGTCATTAGAATGCAAGATTTAAGTAGTAGTTTTTCGAGAAAAAAGGCTAACTAAATACAATTTCGAGAATAAAGCCAATATATAACGCAAATAAAGTCATAAAATTTCAAGAAAAAAGAGAATATATATATTCACAATAAAGTCGTAAAATTTTGAGAATAAAGTCAATATATAACGAGAATAAAGTCATACAATTTCAAGAATAAAGTCATAAAATTTTGAGAATAAAGTGAATATATAACAAGAATAAAGTCATAAAATGTTGAGAAAAAAAGAGAATATATATATATAGAAATTGAAGTCGAGAATAAAGTCAATATATAACGAGAATAAATCGTTAAATTTTGAGAATAAAGTGAATATATAATAAGAATAAAGTCATTAAATTTTGAGAAATAAAGACAATATAATTTATTCTCTATATATATATAAGTCGCAACAT
Source organism: Misgurnus anguillicaudatus (assembly GCF_027580225.2). NCBI lineage: Eukaryota > Metazoa > Chordata > Actinopteri > Cypriniformes > Cobitidae > Misgurnus > Misgurnus anguillicaudatus. The sequence continues at coordinate 23,132,097 of NC_073361.2, read as the reverse complement.
TCTGAGTCAATATATAACGAGCATAAAGTCATAAAATTTCGAGAAAAAAATATATATATATATATCAAGAATAAAAAAAATATATATATGTATATATCGTCAATATATAACGAGCAAAGTCGCAAAATTCTGAAAATAAAGTCAATATATATCGAGAAAAAGGCGTAAAATTTCGAGAAAAAGTAAATATATAACGAGAGTATATTCGTCAAATTTTGATTATAAAGTCAATATATAACGAGAATAAAGTTAATATATAATGACAATAAAGTCATAAAATTTTGAGAATAAGGAGTATATATATGTACTTCTTATTCTCAAAATTTTAAGATTTTATTCTCATTATATATTGCTATATTCTCGAAAATTATATATGCTGAGAATAAAGCCAATATATAACGAGAATAAAGTTGTAAAATTTTGAGAATAAGGTCAATATATAACGAGAATAAAGTCACGAAATTTTGAGAATAAAAATATATAACGAAAATAAAGTCCTAAAATTTTCGAGAATATAGCAAATATATAATGAGGATAAAGTCTTAAAATTTCGAGAATAAAGTCAATATATAACGAAAAGCCCAAAATGTGCTTTATTCTCATCATATATTGACTATATTCTCAATATTTTATTTATTTTGACTTTTTCTCAAAAATCTATTCGTTAAATCTCGCATTATAATGACTTTAATCTCAAGATCTTTATATTTTTTTTTATTTTAGCTTGACCCAAATCTTCCTTGGTAAATATGCAAAGTACAAAGATGTACATTTTGAAAAAGTACTGCCCCAGTGACAGCTTTTATTATATTCAGTTATGGTTATGATGATGCTGTTTATGTAGACAGTAGCAAAATATAACACTGGCACTAGGTTTTAAAACACAACCATTAAGTCTTGTTAGTTTGACCAGTGACAATGTATCACACTTTGATATTTGATGTTTAAATATTCGAGGGAAATTTTTTGCCAAAATATTTCCTATTCCTTTTGTTGTAGCTGGATCAAGCTTCTTTATCCCTGTCATCCAGAGAGGATTACATCACCAACACAACCGAAGCTCAAATGGTACAGTAACCTGTACATTATTATAACATACTGTACTATCACATATCACTTTTACAGTATATATCTCTCTCTGTGTATCTCTTTGCAGTATCGAGAGGCTCTTCTGAGGCTCATGGTTGATGTTTCTGTAATGCTGGGAGCCAATGTACAAGCCGCAGAGGCTCAGATGAAACCAGTGCTTGATTTTGAGATAAAACTTGCACATGTAACTTTTAAAACAACCCTCCATAATTCCTCCAAATCATGAGGAGGACAACATTGCTGTTAGTATACCCCATGTACAGTATGTATTAATAAAGTGTGTGATCTTATGTGTGTGTGTAGATAGTGATCCCATACGAAAACCGCACCAGTGAAAACATGTACAACAAGTACAGTTTGTCTAAACTGCAGCGCACTGTTCCAGAGGTAATTATCATTATTAATAACGTGATATATAATTATATTTATATTAGTAATACATCAATCAATAGGTTTGTAAGTCATCTCTCCAACATGCATGATCTTTCTCTGTCTGCAGTTTAACTGGCTGGGTTTTGTCAGAGCTGTGATTGACACCGAGCTTTACCCAGACCATAAAATCAGCTCTTCGGAGCAGGTGATCGTACGTGCCCCACAGTACTTTAAAGACCTCTTCAAACTCATCAATGCCACTGAGACCAGGTATCCACACACGGATCAACCTTATTATAACCTCCATTAGAGCCCTGAGGCTCTGCTACTGTTTGTCTGGACATTGTCAATAGACAGTGCGTCTCTGTGGTGTGTAAACCATAAATGTATTTAACTACCCGCTCTGTTCAATAACACGCTCAAATGTACTCTATAATTCATTTAGGTACCCACTGTACTTTCTGTCTACTCAACCTTTCCTCCATATGTTTTTTTTCTTGCCTCAGGACAGTTGCCAATTATGTTATATGGAGATCAGTTTTGTCCAGAATCACCACGCTTAGCCGACGCTTTCTTTACAGATACCTGGACTTTGCTCGGGTTGGTTGATCTCCCCTGCAAACTTTAAATAAAAAATAATAATATTTTAATTTACTGGAGTACTATTGGGATAAAATAAATATATCTCCTTTCTCGGGTGACCACAGGAACTACTTCTTTGACCCCTCGATGGGACAAATGTGTGAATTATATTGAAAACACACTCATCTATGCCACTGGTAGACTGTTTGTCGATAAGCATTTTCAGGAGGATAAAAAACTCATGATGGGACTTATTTATATTATTTATGAATTTCAAGTTGCCCATTAGGTCATTCATTCATTCACTCACTCAACTATTGATTTTAGGTGTTTTGTCTCCCTCTAGTGGTACTAATCACAAAAACTATAAAACCATGAACACTATAAAAAGACTGTAAATAAAGCTGAATGTTTGTTTGATGAATATATGTCAATCTTTATAAAGATGGTGGAATTGATTGATGGTATCCGGTGGGCATTTATCGACATGCTGGAAAAGGAAAATGACTGGATGGATGAAGAAACAAAGAAAAAAGCAACAGAGAAGGTGTGTTTAAGGTGTGAAAACACATAAGATGAGCTGATGATTATGTGTTTCTCGCCTTTTATATCAAGCATCACTGTTATTTCTCATATTAGGCACATGCAGTCTTGGCAAAAGTGGGTTACCCGGAGTTTATCCTGAATGACACTTATATTAATGAGGACATCAAACGAGTATGTTTTTTAATTGTTGTTTTTTTAGCTGATGTTTTTGTTTGTAACTTGGAATGGCAGACATCATAGCAACTTAATCATTTTTCTTCTCGGTTTTGCACAGTTGTCATTCAATGAGACTGATTATTTTGGGAATGTCATGCAGACCCTCAAGTTTATAGCTCAGTCTGACATCGGCTGGCTGAGAAAAACAGTCCCACGTACAGAGTAAGTCATAAGCATTTACAAAGCATGCAGAAATGTGTTGAAATCATGTCGTTAAACCAGATAATATCTTTTTTGTTTTTTTTTCTAAGGTGGTTCACCAACCCGACTACAGTAAATGCATTCTACAGCTCCTCAACCAATCAGATTCGTGAGTCATCTTCACAATATACAGTATAATTCACTTGCAATTGCTGTATTTTATTATCGAGAATTTCTGTCTGAGATTTTTTGATTGACGCATTATGAACATGTCTGCAGGAATGGCAAGCTGTCATCTATTTTAAATGTTTATTCGATTCTTAAAATAGGATCATGTAGGTCACCTTGACTGCTGTTTGTCTTCCTCTACCCAGGATTCCCTGCAGGTGAACTACAAAAGCCATTTTTCTGGGGACTAGACTACCCTCGGTAAGACATAAGCCACAAAATCTATTCTCTGATGTTTTAAATTTATTTTTCAGCACACTTAAACTAAAATGTTTGAGGGTCTCCAGATTTTAAAAGACGTCTTGATGGAGAGATGGACCAGGGATCAACTTTTTCAGGGATCATTGTTACATACATAAGTCAAATGTCAAATTTCCAGACTTTCACTGACTAAAAAGCTAAATTTTTGATGATTTCTGGTTCCCAGAATGCTTTCCATGAGGCTGTTATTGTATAGTTTTATTCTGTGGGGATAAAGACTTGTTAATATTTGGAATGTATTTAGCTTTGAACAAACTCTTGCCAGTAAATAACATAAATTTAAATCTACAGTAAGTTACCGGCAACCCACTTGCAATATCATTGTAATTTCTACAGAATTTTTTTACAGTGTAATTTATTGTGCACTGTTATTTTACGGTATTTTTCAGGCACCCCACACTGTAAAAAAATTCCTTAGAAATGTCAATGTTATTGCAGCTGGGTTGCCGGTAATTTACCGTAGATTTAAATTTATGTTATTTACTGGAAAGAGTTTGTTCAAAGTTAAATAAATTTTAAATAAGTTTTTATCTTTACAGAATACAACCACACAACAACAGCCTCGTGCAAAGCACTCTGGGAACCAGAAATCATCATGAACCTTTTTCTGTTTTTTGCTTCAGATTTTGTTTCCCAGAATGTTTTGCTTGATGCTGTTTTTTTAGTTTTACTCTGTAAAGACAAAGACTTGTAAATGTTTAATGTTCATTTAACTTTGAACAAACTCTTGCCAGTAAATAACATAAATGTAAACCTACAGTAAATTACCGGCAACCCAGCTGCAATTTCTACGGAATTTTTTTACAATACAGCTGCCGGAATTTTACAGTTTTTTACGGATGTAAAATTACAGAATTTTTTTTATTTTTGTATTACGGAAAATTTCTGTAATTTATTTTACAGTATTTTTCCGGCACCCCAGCTGCCGAAATTTTACCGTTTTTTTATGGATGTAAAATTAAAGAAAAAAATATTTTTGTATTACGGAAAAATTTCTGTAATGTATTGTGCCCGTTATTTTACTGTATTTTCTGGCACCCCAGCTGCCGGAATTTTACTGTATTCTTACAGATTTTTACAGTGAAAAGGGGTGACGAAACAAGAACTTGGTGAACTTAATACTATAGTTTTAATAAAGTGCTTTACTTTCAAATATTTCTTTGAAAACCTATTACTGACCAAATCCATGTGTATTACAGATCCTTAAGTTATGGAGCAATTGGTGTAATTGTCGGACATGAATTGACTCATGGCTTCGATAACAATGGTAAGATCACTTGATTTATAATACAACACGTGTGTTGCCATAGTGATGGCCGGGTCTTAATAGACAGGTGTGTTCATCTAGGCAGAAAATATGACAAAGATGGAAACCTCGACCAGTGGTGGAGCAACTCATCAATCACCCGCTTCAACGAAAAGACACAATGCATGATTGACCAATACAACGGTTACTACTGGATGGAGGCGGGGCTAAATGTACAGTAGGCACCTGCCTTTTAAATGCATTTCACAAAACTAAATTAATCCATCATTAAAATGTGCAAGACAGGGCTGCCATCCTAATACTTACCCACAATTCCATCTCAAGGTCAGAGGGAAGAGGACACTAGGAGAAAATATTGCTGACAATGGAGGAATAAGAGAATCGTTTAGGGTATAATACCAACTACAACTCTCTAAAGTAACCTGAATCATATTAACCTTCAGCTTGTCTCCTCCAGAACATAAATATTTGTTTATGTCTGTCTACGTATGTTTACAGGCCTACAGGAGATGGATCGATACAAAGAGATCGGGACTTGAAGAACCTCTTTTACCTGGAGTGGGTCTGACCAATAATCAGCTCTTCTTCCTCAGTTATGCTCACGTTAGTATTTAACATTTAAATGTTTATCAGATATTCAAAGACATTGTTTTGATAGAAATAAATCAAGCTGGATTATTTAACTACCTACAGTAGAAATAGTTGGTAGAGCATTGCATTAGCAGTGCAAATGGGTTTGACTACCAGGAAACACAATACTGATGAAAACGTGCACTGTAAATCGCTTTGGATAAAAGCATCTGCCAAATGCATAAATGTAATGCAATGATTTAGTTCTTGTAAATGTGACTTTATATCTCAGAATTGTAATTTGAACACTGCAGACGTTTTTACAAGACATCAAATTATATTGCAAACTAAGGAAATAAAGTAGCATTTGTGAATCAAAATATACAACCTTATTGTATTTTAGGATTGATTCTGGAGTTTGCACATCTGCATGTTTGTTTTGTACTAATATTGCATATCTAAACCAGCATTTATTAGTGAATATATGTTTTTATTTTTATTTTCTAGGTTCGTTGTAATTCCTATAGACCAGAAGCAGCACGAGATCAGATCCAGAGTGGAGCTCATAGTCCTCCTAAATATAGGTACAACACTACACTTACTGCTAATTTACATCTATAATACAATAGAGATCACTGTCACTCACTTTACCCTTGTTACTACGGTAAAGGGTTATCGGGGCAATGAGCAACTATGAGGAGTTTCGTAAAGCTTTCAACTGCCCTGTGTCTTCAGTCATGAACAGAGGAGGGGAGTCCTGTCGAGTTTGGTAAAGCTGGGACAGAAAGGACCCTGTGAAGATTTTGGTCACGGCACCACCCAAACCTCCAGATTTTTGTCCCATTCACTGATTTCTATAGAGGTACAGCAGTTACTAACACTGAAGCCTCGGGCTGTGCTGAGCGCCTGGCCCATCATCAGCCACTGGATTACTGCAGACTACAGAGATACATCACATACTGTAAATGCTTGCAGTCAGATGCGTTTCTTTGCATTTTTGGTTAAAATTACCTCAGTGCAAATGCCAAACTGCACACATATAGATTCTATTGAGGTCTTGCTTTGTATTCGTCAGTGTTTATCTCACAAACATATGTGACCCTGGACCACAAAACCAGTCATAAGGGTACAAGCTTTCTATTAATGTATAGTTGGTGCTCTGGAATCTGAGGGTGCCAAAAAAACTACAAAAACTGAGAAAATCGCCTTTAAAGTTGTCCAAATTAAGTCAGTAGCAACACATATTAATAATGATAAATATTCTTTTGAGATTATTTTGAAATTTACAAAATAACTTCATGATCTTTACTTAAAAATCTGACTTTTTCCATGTTTAAGTGCTATAATTGGATCCCCAGTGCTTCTATCAACCTAGAAAATATGAAAAAAATCTACCCAGTTACTCAGTTTTGGTAAACCATTCTCTGCAAGCATGTGAATTTGAAATTTGACTCCATTTGTGATGTCAGAAGGGGATAATACCGCCCCTTAATCTGCACTATCCAACCATGGCGCTGCCATTTAGTGCAGAGATCAGCACATTTGCATTTAAAAGGGACACACCCCAAAACAGCATTTTTTGCTCACACCTACAATTTTTTTTCTTTTATCTGATGAACACAAAAGACGACATTTTGATAAATGATGGTGGACACACAGCTGGTGGAGGCCATTGACTTCCATAGTAGGATAAACAAATACTATGAAAGTATTGTGATAAATGATGATGAAGACATTTAATAAAATATGGTAAGCACAGTCGAAGGTTCCTATTGAATTCCATGGGATTTGTTTGTCCTACTGTGGAGGTCATTGGTTTCCACCAGCTTTGAGCTTATCATCAAAATTTCTTCTTTTGTCTTCATCAGAAAAAAAGAAATTCAGACAGGTGAGGGTAAGTAAATTAAAACAGCATTTTCATTTTTGGGTGAACTATCCATTTAATATCCAAATGATTTTTGGCATAAGTAAATAGATCATTTTGACCCATATGTATTGTTGGCTATTGCTACAAATATTCCAGTGTGACTTATGACTGGTTTTGTGGTCTAGGGTCACATATTAGAATTTAACGTTGCTTTAAGTCATCTATAAGTTATTGTTGTCATTGTTGTTGATAATAGTTTTGTTTTTACTTTATTTTATTGTATTTTATTGAAAAAAAAATGCTATGGTCTTAAAGTAAATAATTATTGTTTTCCTGAGTTTTTTTAAGTGTCTGTTTGCTATTGTTTTTCCACAACGACAAATACCAAATACAACCTTATTGTAAAGGTTTACAGAACCTTTTGTGAAGCTAAAAGTTTCAGATGTTAAAGGTTGTGTAGGGAACCATTCAGCCAAAAAAATAGTTCTTCTGTGGTATTGTGTTTATTTTTAGAAGTTTAATCTCAGACCCCCAGCTATCTCCTGAGCATCAATGCACACACTTGTTCCAATAATGCAGTCAAGCCGAGAACCAAAATCAATTCTTTTGACCTCTATTTAAGTAGAAATGACAGAGGATGTCTTGTGAGGACAAAACTGTGAAAACAGAATTTCATTGATTGGAAGACTAAAAAAGGACAAATCTAAAAATAACCCAGAGTTCCTGAAGAGATGCATCAGTCAGGTTGTGTGTAGTAGTGTTAGCTGTCATTCTGCGTGAGGAAGAAATAGAGAGGAACCACATTTAATGGGTTTAAATGTCTAGAGGCCAAATCTTCAGTCTGGCTGGAGGGAAATGAATTTGAAAGAGTGAGAGTTTTATAAAGCAACGCCAGAGGCGTCCATCCCATCATGAGGCTTATGAATCGGACAGCGTCTCCCTCTTTAATGCAAAAACAAACATGAATATTCTTTTCATAACTCGAGTTGCCACAGTATGAAAAAAATATATAAATACACCATGGGCTGGCCATTCTGCATGCGGATAGATAACTGTGGCCTGCATTTTGTTGTGGTCATATTCTAGACTTAATCTAAGCTAATTTTATTTAAATTAATAAATAAAAAGTATGTTTTATAATGAAAACAATTGTGGATATTGCATGCACTCTAAAAATTCTGGGTACAGGGTTTACACTCCTAAAATAACTTAAAATTCAAGGACCTTTCAAGGAATTTCCAGGTCCAATACCCTCAAATTCAAGGACTAAATGTGGGGACACATTTTAAGTGAGAGCAAGGTTACATCATGTTACCTTTTAGGATACATTGTTACAGTTCCCTTTCGAGGGAACTCGGGCTGCGTCGCTGCGGTGACACTTTGGGGACGCCTCCAGGGGTAAGTGCGTCTGAATGTGTATATAATATTCAACCAATAGTGATGCTTAACGACAAAGACAGGGTGACACGCGAGCCAGGGAGTATATCACTATCTAAAATATTGCCAAAGACGGCGTTACAGGGACGCAGGAAGTATAGCAAAGGAGACGCAGCGTCTCGTTCCCTTCTCAGGGAACAACAGTTACATACATAACCTGAGACGTTTTCATGTGTCAAACACAAGTATGCAAAAAAGCATTTTGGTATGAATCAACATTCGCATACAGAAGATATAAGCATTTAAAGCAAACAGTTTAGCGCGTGGGCTAAACTTTTAAGAAATTTTATGATCCTAGACTACACAGGGAATAATATGGATTTTTTTCCCCAAAAAACTACTTGCATAAAATAGATTCAAGCACTTTCAATGACCTGTATCTATGTACGGTATGTATATTTACAAAACCTTCCCAGGGCCTTGAATTATTTCCCCCAGATTCACAAACTTTTAAGGATTTCAAGGACCTGTGAGAACCCTTTGGGTAGTATTAAAATTGTCTATGATATCTTTGGTTTGTCCATTTTGTTTCCAACCACGGGTCGAAGCAACCCAACGTGTTTTCGAGTGCATGCAGTTTATCTGACGACATTGACTTCCATATGACAGATATGGGTATTACCCATAACTATGTTGCAATTTTCTATCCTTTTCCTATACTACATTCAGCATCCAAACTCATCCATTACCCAACTAGGCTACTTCAAATCCATCAAATGTCTGATAAAAATGAATGCTGGGTCCTCAGATGAGTTACATTCTAAGATCAAACATCTGTTAAAATGTAAAAGACAGCAATTTAAACTACTATTTAGCATGTGTGTGAGTGTGCGAATTAAAACGCATTAAACTATTGCATAAAAGCAGGTTTCTGATACAAGGAGAAAAAAACTTGTTCACTCCATAATTACCAGTTTCCAAAACTCCTCTTTTCTTTCTCTTCTTCACATGGACAATACTGTAATTACATGCATTTATGTATACTGTTCCTATGGTAACACAGGGCCCAAGAGTGCATTGTAACTTCTAGAGTTTGTGAAAGAGCCGCACTGAGTTTAAGCAATACATTATTAGTTTATGCTGGAGAGATGAAGCCACATCTTTACTGCAGTCAATGTGATCTCGTGCCCTATTAATATGACTTCACATAATGCACTACAACTAGAGTAGTAGAACATCACAGAGCCGAAACAGCCAAGAACAATTTAGTATTTAATAGGCTCATCAATCTTTAAAAGTACACACCTATGGTCCATTAACAGCAGATTGCATTAACCAGCCTTTAGTCCGTGTGTTCTACAGTAGCATCACTGCTGTAGATGTTTTAGGCATTGTGCACTGCTGGAGAGAGAGAGAGAGACAGACAGAGAGAGAGAGAGAGAGAGAGAGAGAGAGAGAGAGAGAGAGAGAGAAATGGTTGTACTGTACAGGGCTTAGTGTTATTTATAGGTTGGCCAGTACAGGGTTTTAAAACATGTTGCAGTGTCATTTAGTTGTTTTTATTTTACAACAAATGAAATTTGTTTCAGTATTCTGTTGTAGTTCTATAGTTTAGTAAATTGATAAACTGTACTATATTTCTTACTATATTTATTATAGTTGTGTATAATATAAAAATATCTGTAGTATGGTGAAAAACACTATAAATGTATCTATAAATTATATCTATAAATTTGACTATACAACAGTACACAGTGCTTTATCATGTGGGACATTATACAATAGCCTACATTGCACTCAAAAGCTTATATGTGACCCCTGTTTCTTTTTATACCTACAAATTCAGACTGATCTTACGGAAAGTCGTCTTATAGCCACAAAAATGTGATTAATTTATTCTTGTCCATGGCACAAAAATAAGCTTTTTTCGTGTCTTGAGCACGAATGTCTTTTTCATGTCACTTACTTAGCACAAATTTCTATAAATAGACTTTCTTTTTCGTGGCATTTTATGTATTGTTTTCTCATTGTTTTTCCTATTTTCTTACCATTTTCGCTTGATGTTGGGGTTAAGGGTCGTTCACATTATAACGATAAATATAAAAAACATAGTTTTAAAATGGTTTTATATTAAAGACAAAAGCGTAGTTCACATCATAACTTTAACGATAAAGATACAACGAACGATATCGATGGGATCACTTTCTGAGCAAATTTTTGCCAACCTGATGAACGATAAACAATTGACTGCCAATCAAATCTATTTGAACTTCAAGTGCACGCGACAGTGAAATGACAGTGGAAAATGCGGAGAACTATAACATAAAATTACCTCAGGTTTCCAGCGCTGATGCAGTTGCTTTGAAATCCTTTTTCCTACCACACTGACTACGGCAAAAGGTAAGATATTAAATTAGATTACACAAACTAGATACACTGTTTAGTGTTTAGACTTCAACAAAAGTTGAGGACAGCTTTGTAAATGCAACAAGAATAGCATATTTACATATTCAGTGACGTAAACAATTGCAAAAGTTTTTTTATTACAAGAAAAATCCAATAAAAGTGAATGTCAGTAAAGGCAAGTATTTGTGCGAGTGACCCTCCTGAGCGAATTAGCATAAAGTTATTGTTATAATGCTGCATTTACACCAGCCGCGGTAGAGGCGTCAAGCGTTAGTGATTTCAATGTTAAGTCAATGTGAAGACGCATTGACGCGCGTCTGGAGGTCTCGCGTCATGGATGAGGCGTTTGGCACGAAAGGCGCATGCCGTGGTACGCGCGAATGGTGCTTTATGTGCATTTTGCGTTTGACGCGAATTGCCGGCTGACGCCCAAGCTGAAAAATTTGAACTTGGCGGAATTTCACGCCACGTTAACCAATCAGGAGCCTGCTTGCTGCTGTGGCGGCAGCCCCGCCCGGAGTCACTCATTCAACCTGAAGGAACGCTTGATATTGTCCATAAGCAGTCACCCAGAGCTATACGACAAAAGTTCTTATTTCTATACAGACAGGGATAAAAAGGACCTCGCTTGGAAGAGTGTCAGTGAGGACATTGGGCAACCTGGTAAGTTGTAATACACATTTCACTTTTGAGTCACGTGACGTTTATCGACCCGCGCCGTTTATTTTCCCCCTACAGTAAGGTTAATAAATACAAACCGGTAACTCTCGATAAATGCACAATCAACATAAGTCATCTTGCAAACAGACAACCGCATAGCACTTGCCCCTCCCACAAGAAGCGGATTTTGCCTCTGACACGCGTCAAATGCTTACTTTTTCCGGGCGTCTACTCCTCTCTACACGTGCGAATGCATTCAAACTGTTCAAGCAGCAAACTATAGGCGCGGTAGACGCGATTTTGACACCTGAAACGCGGTTGGTGTAAACGCAGCATAATGTGGACACTAATATAGTTATCCTTATAGTTAACGTTATATTTATTGTTATAATGTGAACGGCCCTTTAGAATCACTTTCTGTTACATTGTTAGACATCCTAACCCAAACCCCAACTCTAACCCCCACTCCAGGTGAGAATAGTTTAAAAAGCGGAAAAAAAAACATGCAGAAATACATAAAAGTACATCCTAACCCTAAATCTAATCCCAAGCAACAATGATCTAAAAATACGGGGAAAAAATTAGAAAACAAATGACACAGAAATAAAAGTCGTGCCACGGACACGACAAACTATTTATAGAAATTTGTACTCAAGTGACACGAAAAAGACATTCATGCTCAAGACACGAAAACTTGAATTTCGTGGCATGGACACGAATAAATTACTCACATTTTTCGGGACTATAAAATTACTTTCTGTGAAATCATGTTCTACTAATTATATTGTTCATATTCACTGAGGAACTTTTATTTTGTGAAGCATTGAAATATAATTATATGATGAAAGGAAAGACTGAATGAAGAAATAAATCTCAAGCTGAAAAACCACCAATCCACAAAGTTGGGTACTGCAAAAGCGGGATATCCCCAAATTAAAAGAAACATTAGTAGTTTAGTATTTACTATATTAAACTGTAGTAAATTATAGTATATTATAGTAATACTAACTTGGATAATGTTTTTTACAGTATAAATACTGTAGAAATATTACTGTAGTATATTGATAAGCTGTATACAGTGTGGTATATTAACTATTGTATTTTTCATTTGGGATTGCAAACACTAAGACAACGTAAAAATTATGTAAACTTCAACAATTATTCAAATTCATCCAGGCAAAAACCAAACAATAATCATTATGGAGCACCTTGGTACCGAGGTCGTTGACCCAACCACTATACAGAAAGTAGTACAGTATGCCTCCATACTGCTGTAATTTGTTTTCTGAAGTATAGATGGATGTCTGGAGGACAAGGTTGTTACTTGTATCTACCGCCTCAATGACAGGCATGTATTTCAAATCAATGAAAACAAGCTATTAAAAAAATACCAAACTGAAGTGTTATTGGTAGACTTTTAAAGTCAGCTCACATCCATCCAATCATTAATCTATCCAACTAAGGACCTAGTCCCTGAATAGTGCTGTCAGATGACATTTAAGTCGTGGCAAAAAATTGACATCATTCATCCCCGGGTGGTCGAGGTTATGAACGCTGGAGCAGCAGGAATTCAAGCTAGAAAGCATGACTAAAGAAACACTCTGACAGTTCATCAGCCTGCAGATTTTCTGGTTAATATTTTTTCCATCAGTGCCCAGCAGAGTGTAGAACAGGGATTCAAAGTTAACATTTTATCAAGAATATAAGAGCTAAACTGGGACCTTACTGTTGAGAGGTCAGGCTGCAAGAGTCTTCATAAGAGCTTCTTCAAAATAAATACACTTGGAGATACGCTGAAAGCTGAGCTGAGAAATTGAGGAATTATTTATAGATATGTGTAGTTAAGATACAGCAAAAAGCATTTTTAAGAAACACAAGTAGATTCCACTTTCTTTCAACAAAACTATTCATTAATATTGCAATAATAAATATGGGTGAAAATGTATCTAGGGAACGATACAGAAGAAAACATTACTTTTCGTCTTTAAAGACAAAGATCTATTAAGGGTTTTTTTGTTTGTAGATCAATTTCTTCTCTGCATCCAATAAAGCTTTTAGGAACAAAAATGTGAATGTTGCTGAGGATGAAGAACTGGAGCATGATTATTGGGTAATCAGTATAACAGGCCCAAGCTGTCAGACGGGAACCAACATGAAGGATCTCAACTATGATTTATGACCAGCAATCCTGAAGGACTAAATGATTGCCTCCTTTTTAAACTGGCAATGCTAACATGTGTAGTCTGTAAAAAATTATTTGTTTTCTTAGCAATCATGACGTAGAGTATTATGAAATAGCTTTTACTTAAAAGCATATTTGCAACATCTTTAAAGGATTACTCCATTTTCTCAAAACAATCCCAGTAATTTACTCACCCCCATGAGCGCGCAGTAACACAGATCCTGACTACTCCCCCTCTCGCTCACACTTCTGTCAATATTATTGCGCCCGAGGTCAAAGTGCTGCAAACTAAGTGCTCTTCCGCCATTCAATATAGTTCTAATTTTATCCGCTTAAAAATAACGTTTTATTTTGTGTTTAAATACGGAAAACTTTCTGTAGAAATTACAGTATTACTGGGTATTACTGGCAACTAGCTAGATTTTACATTGATGTTATTTACTTGCAACAGTTTGTTCAAAGTTAAACGAACATGAAACATTTTCAGTCTTTATCTTCTACAGTAAGTTACTGGCAACCAGCTGCATAATTACAGCAAATTTTTTACAGTGTAAGGACTGAATGGGGCAAGGCTAAATGCTAACACATTTACGACGCGCTGTACAAAGATTAGGTGCACGCATTGAAAAATGTATTAATTTATCTAAGTTGAGGTAAGAACATAGTAAAATATTGAAAAACAGGAGTGTTTTCCTTTAATTCTGGCATCAGACAATTCAAAAATACCGGTTTGCTGGCAGAATCTGTTGAACGCCATAACAATTTTACAGCAAAGTCCTCTAATGCTGCGTTCACACCAAACACGAATAGAGCATCTGGCACAAATGATTTCAATGTTAAGTCAATGTAAAGATGCGTTTACACGCGAATGAGGTGTTTCGCACGGTGGGTACATGCGAATTCGTCTCATTAGCATGTCTAGTTCGAAAGTTGAAGTGTGCCGTCATTTTGCACCACAGTTCACCAATCAGGAGACAGTCAAATCTGTAAAATACCAATGTAATGACTAAAGCGATTTTAATTACTGACTAATAAACTTTTTATTGGCATTAAAGTGAAATTAATGAATCAAAACATAAGAGCCTGATAAAAATGCTCAAGAAAACATGTCAGATGCACTTAGAGGGTTTTGCATCTGAAAGTTTTCCATTAACATTCTGTGTAAGCAACTTAATTTAAATTTGATGAAAGTCAGCTCTGTTTAATGTGAACTGCAGTGTAAACATGTCTAAAAATATATTTGTGCATGTTAAATCAATTATGACAGCATTAATTCATCACATAATAGAATACAGCTTAGTTCAATGGGAAATGGTCCCAAGACAGAAATGGCGACCTATTAACACAAGCGTGAATACTGAATGACAACACCATCTTCCAAAGCCACTGATGTCTACAAGTGCCCTTCATGCAAATCTGTACCACAGATTATTCCCTCCTAACCTCCCTCTCTCGCTCACTTCAGAACGGTGTGCCATTGTAAGTCAGCAGCATAGCTCAGATCAGTCAATGACAAGAACATAGCCTCAGGGTCTGACGGACGAAACCATCGCACATCCGTCAACCACTGTCACCTCAACTCACTGCCTTTAACAAGCTGAAAGACAAAGATGATTCATGATTCTTTAAAAGCTGTAATCACATCCTCTCACAGAATATAAATCTGAACCACGATGCCCTTAGCAAGACATCCTCCTCCCGGAAAGCAACGTCATGACTCGGAAACGGGAAAGTACATTTTTTGCTTAACGTTTTGGACGATGAAGCTTGGGAAAGGAAGTCTGGGACTGACCGTCTAATTAGATCAAGCCTTTTTAATACTGCTATCAAGGTTTTGATCCTAAATGCATGCTCTTCCTATTCAGGGAAAAGAGAGAAGTTGAGAAAAGAAGTGTAAAGAAGGAAAATGTAGGAAGATTATGAATATGAATCAGTCAGGAATGCAAATTGTAATTTTGCAACGAAGGTATCCCAGGCATACAGAAGAGTTGAGAAGTCGTTTTTGGATACCAAATTTTTTGGCAGTACTCAGTGCGATGAGCTAGATGAGTTACTCTCCCTGGCTTCATATTGCATTACTCTCTGTTCTTCTAAACTGTCGACCACAGTAGAAATGAGGGCACAGGAGTAAAACAAGCTGACGTTAGGTGCTTTAAATGCCCACACTATGGGGATAATGTAGTATAAGTAGATACAGGTGGTTTTAGATAACAGTGAGATGATTGATGGCAGAATGCATCATCTGAAGCTTTCGATTCAGGCGGCATTGCCACGGTAACACGGAGGAAAATATGATTTTCTTTTGAGTGATTTGTTCCAATCTGATTTGACAGGGAGCGTGACGAGAATCTCTAAGGATTGACCTTCCTCTGGTAACCTGTCCACACATTCTGCTCTTGTGCATCTTATCTTTCACCTTCACCTTTCATTTGCACCGGAGACTAAATGTAGTTCTTTAATACAGTATACTTCATATAAATGATAATAAATATCCATATGAGAAATACAGCAGGATTACAGTAAGAACACAGAGTATAAATCAAACAAATGCACTGATTTCACATTGATGACTTTTCTCAGTCAATATTAAAGATAACCAGGTTATATTTTCACAGAATGATCATAACATTATGTAGGATGATTTTATGTAAAATATAGTAAATAAATATATCTGGGTTTTCACAGATAGGGTCACATATCTGTGATGTGCTGCAGTTAATAGATCTATGTGAGAGTTGTGTTGGTTACTGTGGTGATGGTTGCTGTGGCGACTGTGTCCGGTCCCCCATAAGGCTAATGTTAGGAGGGCTTCCTTTAGCTGCTTTAATGAGACATTTTTCTCCTCTCTGTGCCCTAACATTAGTTACTACACGCATTGCAAGCACATTGCTCACACACACACACATATCCTTTCATTAATATGTCAGATTTGGTGTCCTACACTACAGGCACCAAACATAAGGTACATAAACACAGCAGAAAGTGTCACATCAGGGAAAACTCGTCCAATAGTTTGATGTGGATACAAACTTTTAATGACTTAAAAACATGCTGCTTCTCAACTGTATGTTTATTTTTTGATAAGTTTGTTTCTTAAAGGGATAGTTGATTGGTTTGTTCACACATCTGAAATTGTTGTGAGATGAGACACAGTCACAGCCATTCTGAATTTTTTCTATATTTAATGTAAAATTATCAAGGAATTTCAGACTAATGAGATCTCATTGTGGGTGGGGCTTGTCATAGTGGGCGGAGTTTTCTCAGTCTCAAGTTCAGGGGTGCGTTTCCCGAAAGCATCGTTAGCCAACTACTGTCGTAAGTTTCGTCGTTACTGACAAATTTCAACAATTTGGTGTTTCTCGAAACCATCGTTTAAACGAACATTCGCAAGTTGCATCGCAAACTTGTGTAGTTTGAAGCATCGTTCCTTGTTATTATAATATGTAGACTTACGTTGATCATGCTTTTGAACAAAATAAGCAATAAACATGTAGTACAATGTATATCCATCATTCTAAATAATATTAAAATTTTATTTAACGTCTTTAGGTTTGTACACAGAATTAAAGTGCTGCATTTGAAAATTGTGCATGGGCACAGTCATACGAGCTTTAAGACCCTGGGGAGTCCCTGGGAGGAGTGACGTAAGAGGGAACTTGCGCATGAATTGAATATCTTGAAAATAAACAACAGATAACTAAATCACGATAACTTCCGATGCAATATATGTTATTTACAGCAATAATCTGACATTAAATTGATTTGCACAGATTAATTAGTACTTCACCTCCAACATGACATCATCAACTATTTGTTAAACCAACATGGTTCAAACGACGAATGTGCGATAAAGTTACTATGCTTCGGGAAACAGTCGTGACAAGGTAGTTTGTTTCTCCAACTATGCATCGTACTATGTTGGTTCAGCAGCGAGTTGCATCATTGTTCGGAAACTCACCCCAGGTAGATACATTTTTATAGACACTACAATCTCTGGTTTAAAGCCCCAATGAAATTGAGTGCCTGTTTCATTTTGTTAAGGTATTTAATATTATTCGACATAGTATTAACACATAATGACATTTTAATGACAAATTTAATTTGTATCATTGGTAAAAAGTGGTCAGAAAAATATTTATGACACAATTATAATGGTCTCATGACAGCCAATGTCAAAACCAAAAAAACAAAAAGTTTAATGTAATGTTAACCCATAAAGCTAGGTCATTTCTTAAGTTTATAATAAATCTGCTATGTCATGTCTATGACAGATTTATGACAAGTTATGCTGTCTTGTCTTGGTAATGTCAAGTTGTCAAGACAAGTTATAATGTAATGTCATAAACGTGCATAAAATCTCCTTCATGTTCATGACACATGATTATGAAGGTGTCATGTCAGTCTTATGCACATCCCTTCAAGTAGTGTTACCAAAAATTCATGTACCCTCATAAATTTCAATCCAAATTTGAAAATGTACTTCTGCCCTCTTGTGGCGATCATCCTCTGATGATCTTTAACTTCGCCCCAAATGTCTTTCATTTCTTAATAAAACACCTACTTTTCTATATCCAATCAAAGCACAGTGGAAAACACAAGCCACGCCCACTATTTTCCTCGCATTATATTTTGTTTCACTTGGAAATACGTCACAACACGGACGATCGCGGTCGATCGCGAGTTCCAGTTCACGTGGACTTGTATTTTTTCTTGTTTCTCAATAAAGGGATTCAAAAATTTCATCCAAAAATAAAATTCTGCAAACAATATTCATCCTCATGTCATTCAAATCTGTATATGACTCTTTCTTCTGTGGAACACAAAGGAAGATATTTTGAGAAATGTCTTAGTGGTTTTGCATCTATACAATAGCAGACAATGGAACATGTGTTGTTTATTTACCAATGCTCTTCAAAATATCTTTTGTGTTCTGCAGAAGAAACAAAGTCATAAAGGTTTGGAAAGACATGAAGGTAAGAATGATAAATGTATTTTCATTGAACTATCCCTTTAAGTACACACAGACATGAGGCAGGATCTTTTGTAATTTGGCTGTAAGAACGGTAAGTGCAGCAATACAAATAGCAATTTACAGTGCAAGCTATATATTTTATCATTATGTAATCAATACATTTTGCCATTTCTTCCAAAACATTTGATAGTTTCTCTCAATAACTCCAAAAGCGTGTTACGATAGAGAGATTCACCGTTTTCTAATGGCCTAATACAGTGATTGCTACAGCCTGTGGGATATGACGCTCCCAACTGTAATTTTTTCTTTCCTACACTATGCACTTTCTTATTCTCAACCGTCTATAACAAATCATCCCCCAAATAAAAGAAGAAAGCATCTCTGCATTTTACCTCCTTATTACAGCCTTTTTGAGCATCCTTAAGATGCAGACTAGAATTCATCAAACTCAACACCCACAACCAAGATCCATTTTTCTTTCTGGTTCAGTCATTTTAGTCTTTGTCTGCACTATTGCGCTCTGTCACTGTCAGTAAGCCTTGAGAACATGATTATCATGTGCTTTGAAGGCAGATCCGAGCTATGAAGCAGGCAAAAGCTTCTATGGGTGCGCATGACTCACGCCGTCTCCATACAATCGCACACCTACACACATACACACAAAAGACAGCCACCGATGTGACGCCACGCAGGAATTTCAGCTGAAAAGACTGGTGACCTCAGCCTTGGCAGTCTGCATGGGTAGTGTAAAATAATGTGGCAGGCAGTGGGCGCAGGGGCTGATTGTGTGCCCACTCGCACCACAGCGAGGCACAACGGCGAACTGACACTGCATCTCTCTCTCTCTGTCTCTCTCTGTCTCTCTCTGTCTCTCTCTGTCTCTCTATCTCTCTCTCTCTCTCTCTCTCTCTCTCTCTCTACACACATAGAGGTACTGCAGTGTGCCAACGTCTCTGAACCCAGTTACTTATTTTCATGCTGTGAAACCCTAATGGCTTGTTTATCTAGATTATGTCAGTTATATAGATTTGTGCACTAAACTGAGCTGGGAAACCTAAAACTAGTGTTACATTGATCTGGTACGGTTAGCATTGTGAATGAGGTCTGTTTAGTGAAATTATTTAATAAATTAACACAAGTAAGATAAATTCTGAGCAAAGAATGAATACTTGTCGCTGTTATTAGTCAAAAGCATAAATCTTACTCTTGTGCTGTCTCATAATTGCACAGCCATTACTAATAAAAAACATTGAATCAGCTTTTGTACATTGGCAGTTTTTTTTATATGCAGTATTTATTTTACCTGCAGTGTGTGTGTGTGTGTGTGTGTGTATGTGAGGAGGGCAATGTAGTACGAACAGTCTCATGGCGAAAGCTTACACGGATTTGTACAAACATAATGATGCACCTGTTATGAGTGAGCTAAAATGCTTTTAGAGCAATTCTGACACCCAAACCTTTCCAAGACTCAGACAGAAACAAACTAAGTGGGTCGGCGAAATTGTAATGTGCAAGCAGAGCATAGGGTGTCAGTGTGTGTATGAAAGAGAGAGAGAGAGAGAGAGAGAGAGAGAGAGACTGGATGTGCTGAGTCATTGTATAAGAATAGCTCCCTGTTTCTCCTTCTGCATCAGTTGTAGTTTTACTCCATTAAAAAATGTGACAGTTTGGAGTAATAGCCCCTAATGGCTAAGTCAAATGCACATGACGTAAAAGTATGAATAAATTGTTAATTTGTGTGCATTTATGTAAATCATTGCACCACGTTGGAGGCTGAACTTTCAATGGCTCACAATTTAAAATGTTTAACTATCAGCCAATTAAAAGTGTTCAGTAAATACTACAGTAGGTTTTCTTGTGACAGTTGCACACCACATTCCTAACGTTTACATTTATGCATTTGGCAGACGCTCTTATCCAAAGCAACTTACAGTGCATTACAAAGTATTTTATCAGTTTCTGTGTTCCCTGGGTTTGAACACATGACTTTTGGCACTGCTAACGCAATGCTGTACCACTGAGCTACACAGGAACACAAGGTGCTACAAAAGATTTTACACAGTGATGTCATTGAACAACAGTGTTGAGGGTAACGCATTACAAGCAGTGTTGGGGGTAACGCATTACAAGTAACGAGCATTACGTAATAATTTTAGTTTTCTGAAGTAACGAGTAAAGTGACGCATCACTTTGTTAATGTTGGAGTTACTTTTTTTAAAAAGTAATGCGAGTTACTTTTCAGTTTAATTAATTCAATTTAAAAATAAAATAATGTACTGAATTAAACTGAACATATTAACGTACAATTACGCACTCTTTGCACCTGAGCGGGAACATTTTGAGTCAGAAACGGAGATGGCAGGCCAGAGCTTGATTTTTTTTTATCATAAAAACACCTGCAAGGCCTGAAAGAGATGAAGCCTCAGCCAAGAAAGAAAAAGTAACTTAAAAGTAACCTAAGCATTACTTTCCATGAAAAGTAACTAAGTAACACAATTAATTACTTTTTTGTGGAGTAACCTAATATTGTAATGCATTACTTTTAAAAGTAACTTTCTCTAACACAAGTAACATGCATTACGTAATAATATTACTTTTCTAAAGTAATGAGTAAAGTAACGCATTACTTTTTAAATGTACACATTAATATTTGAGTTACTTTTTTTAAGTAATGCGAGTTACTTTTCATTTTAATTAATTCAATTTAAAAATAAAACAATGTACTGAATTAAACTGAACATATTAATGTAGAATTACGCACTCTGTGCACCTAAGCGGGAACAGTTTGAGTCAAAAACCGAGATGGCAGGCCAAAACTTGACATTTTTGCAATCATAAAAAACACCTGCAAGGCCTGAAAGAGATCAAGCCTCAGCCAAGTAAGAAAAAGTAACTAAAAAGTAACGTAAGCATTACTTTCCATGAAAAGTAACTAAGAAACACAATTATTTACTTTTTTGTGGAGTAACTTAATATTGTAATGCATTACTTTTAAAAGTAACTTTCCCCAACACTGATTACAAGTAACATGCATTACGTAATAACATTACTTTTCTAAAGTAACGAGTAAAGTAACGCATTACTTTTTAAATGTACACATTAATATTTGAGTTACTTTTTTAAAAAAGTAATGTGGGTTACTTTTCAGTCTAATTAATTCTATTTAATTCTATGTGTGTACTAAATTAAATTGAGCGTAGTCACATAGAATTACACACTCTATGCATGTAAACCTGAGCGGGAACAGTTTGAGTCAGAAACGGGGATGGCAGGCCAGCGCTTGACATTTTTGCGATGGAAATATGCATTTTTGCAGAACTTCTCAGTCATAAAAACAACTGCCAGGCCTGAAAGATCAAGCCTTAGCCAAGTAAGAAAAAGTAATGCAAAAGTAACTTAAAAGTAACGTAAATATTACTTTCTATGAAAAGTAACAAAGTAACGCAATTAGTTTTATTTGGGGAGTAACTTAATATTGTAATGCATTACTTTTAAAAGTAACTTTCCCGAACACTGTTGAACAAATATTTTAGTTTTAGACATCTGTGTGGATAAAAGGCAAAAACATAATTCCAAACCTATTTTAATCAATACATTGAATCTCTATGACCTGCATAGCATTAACATTTCTAGCTTTAAATAAAAAAATTATAGCATTTGTCTAGGTTTGGAATGACATTAATAATATGACTAAATAATAACAAGATTCTCCAATGGGAGAACTGTTACTTTACGTATAGGTTTTTTCTTATATTTTAAAACGTAGGGTTTTTTGGTTTAGGACCATGAAACATCTCTGTGTGCCATTCTGAGATAACCCCCTGAACTGTAGCCTTCGATCCATCTCGTCATCTCAACCATCATCTTGCTTTTCTCTTTAATGCTGATGTCCATCAACTCAATCACCAAATCCCTAGGCATAGCAGTCTTCTCCAAACAAACCCGAATTAATCATGAGACAATAAGACAATTAATCATTAGACTGATGGACCTGGATAGTGATTTACAGTGATAAATGGCTTGAATCGATTTGTCTTCCAGAAGCATCATGAATACCTGCTCGCTCTCGCTCGACCTGGGAAATAAACTAAGCAGTACATAATCTGCAACATCTAATGAGTGTTACCTTGCTTATTAACTAATTAATCATTAATTGCATTGTTCTAATGGACCCTCATTTCCGCTCCCATGGGACATTGGATTGCCTTTTCTTGCCTGATGCATATTCTTTTACAAGTGTTGCGCATTAAACAAAAGCAACATCAAGTATGTCAATGAGCTTGAAAATGATTCATTTAAATTAGGTAACATTTACAACAGCACCACTGAATTAGATTAGGGTAATTTGCACATATGTGGACAGGTTTCTGGCTACAGGAAGTTAAATTGGTTAGACAGAGAGTCCTTAAGTAATATAATAAATGACAAGGAAAAAAGTAAGGCAAGGGCCTACACAAAATGAACCAAAAGTACTGTATGAGGACACAATTCCTTATAATTATTTACTACTGAGTTCTCAACTGGTAAAGAGTGGTGTTAGCAACACCAAGGTCATGGGCTTGATTCCAAGGTTTGTAACGCTAAACTAAGACATGCACTTTACTTCAGTGGGCTTTTTTGTGTTAACAATGGTTCTTGATCTAAATAATATAAAAGTGCTACAAAAGGGTTTTCACAGTGATGCCATAGAAGAATATCTGGACACCTTGCAAACCCCAGCATGTGTGTCCAAAAATATCTTCCTGAAGACTGAAAACTGAGAGAA
Organism: Misgurnus anguillicaudatus; assembly: GCF_027580225.2. Lineage (NCBI taxonomy): Eukaryota > Metazoa > Chordata > Actinopteri > Cypriniformes > Cobitidae > Misgurnus > Misgurnus anguillicaudatus. Next base: position 23,108,596 of record NC_073361.2, on the reverse strand, counting down.
CTAGATATTAGTGCCTGTGGTTTTAAAATGAAATGTTCGTCATACAGCTTGTTACAGTATGTCCACATCTTTTGGCCATGTGGTGTATTAGATATCCAGGCTAATGCATTTCTAGACTATAATTAAAAGCAGAGAGGGGGCCGGGAAGATAAAGGCACGCGCTACATCACTGGTCCTTATTGGTTCCCTGTGCTTTGTGCGCAGACATCTCAATCTTTTCCCATTGCTGAGCTCAATCTAAATTCAAAATAATAAACAAAGCATGCACTTTTTTACCATCTTTATTTTGAGAGTTGTTTTTCTTTTTAAAGATTATTGTTCAGAAATCTGAATGCTAAAAACAAGAATTAAAAAATGTAAGTGCATACTGTAAGTGCTAAATGTACTATCATTGCAAGTAGGTGCACCCTGTACTCATTATTCAGTTCTACATGTGTGTATGGCAGACAGCTACATTAAAATTCATAGAGATAGACATGAAAATGTTAATTTTATAGGGCATGGTGTGCAGGTGATCAATGGCATGTCAGTGTGTCAGAAACGAATAATACATTTCTGACACATTTAATTTTAATGCTCACCTGTAATACATTTAGGGGTGTGGTCCTGGTAAAGACAATCTCCTGAACTCCAAACTGAATGTCAGAATGGGAAAGAAGCAATTTTGAGCGTGGCATGGTTGTTGGTGCCAGACGGGCCGGTCTGAGTATTTCACACTTTGCTCCGTTACTGGGATTTTCACGCACAACCATTTCTAGGGTTTACAAAGAATGGTGTGAAAAGGGAAAAACATCCAGTATGCGGCAGTCTTGTGCGGCAGTTGATGCTAGAGGTCAGAGGAGAATGGGCTGACTGATTCAAGCTGATAGAAGAGCAACTTTGACTGAAATAACCACTCGTTATAACCGAGGTATGCAGCAAAGCATTTGTGAAGCCACAACACGCACGACCTTGAGGTGGATGGGCTGCAACAGCAGAAGACCCCACCGAGTACCACTCATCTCCTCTACAAATAGGAAAAAGAGTCTACAATTTGCACAAGCTCACCAAAATTGGACAGTTGAAGACTGTCTGGTCTGATTAATCTCAATTTCTGTTGAGACGTTCAGATGGTAGAGTCAGAATTTGGCGTAAACAGAATGAGAACATGGATCCATCATGCCTTGTTACCACTGTGCAGGCTGGTGGTGGTGTAATGGTGTGGGGGATGTTTTCTTGGCACACTTGAGGCCCCTTAGTGCCAATTGGGCATCATTTAAATGCCACGGCCTACCTGAGCATTGTTTCTGATCATGTCCATCCCTTTATGACCACCATGTACTCATCCTCTGATACTTCCAGCAGGATAATGCACCATTTCACAAAGCTCGAATCATTTCAAATTGGTTTCTTGAACATGACAGTAAGTTCACTGTACTAAAATGGCCCCCAAAGTCACCAGATCTCAACCCAATAGAGCATCTTTGGGATTTGGTGTAACGGGAGCTTCATGCCCTGGATGTGCACCCACAAATCTCCATCAACTGCAAGATGCTATCTTATCAATATGGGCCAACATTTCTAAAGAATGCAGTTGAATCAATGCTACATAGAATTAAGGCAGTTCTGAAGGCGAAAGCATGTCAAACACAGTATTATTATGGTGTTCCTACAAATCCTTTAGGTGAGCGTATATATGATATAAAATAAAAAGTCTGAGAAAAAAATTTGTTTTCATTATTAATTAAATACTTTATCCTTTACAGCCTAACTATCTTAGTTTAAAAAGTTATTTCAGAAAGTATTTGGTATTTACTGACAGCTGGGATCCCTAAGTTTATGCAAAACTAATGATACATGCTACTTTAGCATAATTTAAGGTTTAAAAAAAAGATATAAGGAAACATTAAATGCGACCTAGAGATGCAGTACGTTATGCTCTAACAACTGAGATACAGGAACTCTGGAACTGTTTGTTTGTTTTTATGTCAACTTTTTAAAATCTTTTTTGTTTATTTCTAGGATAAAATCAAACATGATCCAGTTGTTGAGGATGCTGCAGGATTCATTTTCTCAAGGTATAATCTCATTATGTACATCCTTCTTTCCTGTATATATCCATTGTTTGCTGATGTGTTTTATTAGCATCCTTGATTTGTTTGCCTCCTCTCAGAGACAGGCAGAGACACATGTGGTGTTGTTTTATGGTCCTCTGTCATTACATACAAGGGCTCCGTGTAGTAAATACACATAAAATCCAATATCTCCTATCTATTAATGTTTGTTTTCTCACGATGACAGACAGTATATGGGAACAGAGATCTTGTAGAGAGCTACAGCAATATAATGGAAAGTGTTGGGGGCAAACAGAAACAAAAACCTTTAAATAAACTGCAAATACATCAAAGCAATGAAATGGAGTCTTGCGTTCTTTCTCAATCATGTACACACCGTCATAAATCAAATGCTCCATTAGCACACCTATATATCTCATTGATCTCCTATAAATCCATGCAGTTTCTTAATCTTTCTTTCTGGATTCCTGTCAAACGTATTTAAAACAAGATACATTTAATTAAGCAGCAAAATTACATTAAGTATTTACATTTATATTCACAAAAATGTCTTAAATTATTTTTCTTGCTAAACAGTTTTTGTTTGACTCTCTAAATTATAAATCTAACAAAAATGTGGCAATGGCAAATACTTAAAGGAATTATTTTAAAAAGAAATAAAAAATGTTGCTTTTCAAGTAAATGTATATTGTTTTAATTGTTTTGATATTTTGCTGGAAATCTACTAAAAGACTTAATAAGCATTTTTTGCCGTTTGTAAATGATTGAAGTACAATGAAGATAATGATTGGGGAAGGAGGATTTACTAGTTGAAATTCAGCTCACATTATTTCTCTTTCTCTTGTCATCATTCTTAATTTCCTACCCACTTCACACATCCCTTTTCTCTTTCCAGGTCTCCTCCTCCTTCCCCTCAGGTGCACTTTTCCCTAGACTCCCATGTACAGAAAAGTTTCCTTTAAACACCAAATAGCTCAAGAGATCATTAAAGAGCACCTATTGTCCCATTCAAATTTTTAGATTTCCTTTGGTGTGTAATTGTGTATTAGTACATGTTTATGATATGCAAAAGGTACAAACACCAAAGCGCACGGCGCACTGTCTAAATGGGCGTGTCCGATGCAACTTTTGCTAATTTAACGACGGGAAAAATGGTTTGTGAAACGGTCGAAAAGGGTTGTACCCATTTTAGTAATGAGTAATGGGAGTATTTTGGGCGTAACGTGCAATAAACCAATGAGAGTCTCATCCCCTTTAAAAGCCAGTTGTGCTGGCGCTATGTCTAATCAAGACGACGGACTTTGTAAACTGAAAAACTAAGTGGAGGAAGAAAACCCCCAGTTTAAGAATAATGTTAAAAAAATTGTGTTGTTTTCATTTTTATTGAAAATTTAAATTTTTTTGATTAAAACTTTTAAAAGCCGTTTTCTTTCAGTCATAGAAGTAAAAATAGCAGGCTTTTAATTGCTGTAAATGTATTCATATCCTACATAATCATTGTAATCTCATAAAATAATTTGCAAATATGCAAGAAAATGTTTGTACTCTAAAAATACTTTATTTGTAACAAACAAGAGTTAAAGAATGTACTAATGTGCGGAAAGCAGCGTTTCAGCACTGGGACAGCGCCATATGGGATTTTTTAAAAGCATTACTTAAAATGTTTCTCATCCCACCATATCCACAGGTATAGATTCATCACATACAATAAATCCGAGAGGTAGCATTTAAAAACATTTAAAAATAGATGCATTTGTTTAAAGCAAAGCATTTATTTACTTACCAAGCTGGTGAAGCAGCTCTTTGCGCCTTCTAACGTCTCATAACCGGTCCTCATTTATGTCCAAGAGACTCAATAATAATCTTTCACATTTCAATCCTTTAATCTTTTTATATTTGAAAAGCATTTTTATGCTGCTGAGCATTCATATGTGATAAGAAAACCTGCGTTGTCGTCCCGTTTATATAGCGCATACTTCTAACGCGCTCTTTAAATAACAAAAAACATATTGCGCTATTTTAGTTGCCTCAAAATAGCAACGTGCCAACAATGCGCCTAAAAACACCTCGTTTTTAGATCAGAACGCCCATGGGCGCAAACATGGGCACAAATGCATTTGCTATTTAAACTACGTGGAGCTAAACGTAAAAATTATAATTGCGCCGGGTCAAAACTAGCAAAAAAAACTTGCGTCGCGCTTTGCGCTGCATTGCGCCGGGTGTAAGATAGAGCCCTGAATCTCTTTTTTTGGACTACAACAAGCACACAGATTGTAGGCAACAGTTTACTTCCTGGGTTTGGTGATGTAGACAAGACCGACATTATCATAATTCCTCCTGCTTGGACTTACAGCCTGTAAGTTAACTTCTGTTAACATTGCATTGTGCGCAAATCTTTCAAACATGGTAAGGAGAATCACATTTCCGGCTGATGTCAGAAGTATTCAGGCCAATCACAACGTACAGATTAGCTGGCCAATCAGGGACACAGAACTTTTCAAATCAGTGAGTTTCAGGAAGAGAGTGAAATCTAGAGCTACAAAAATGTATGGTATGTGAAAAATAATGTGTTTTTAACAATAAACCACGCAAACACACTTTATTATACCAAATACACAAAATCATTTTTTTTAGTAACAAAATAGGTGCTCTTTAACTTTTTCCTGGAAAGTTAAATTTCCCTCATTGTTGTAAATAACTAAGTTATGAGAACAAACAACCAGAGACATTCTTTATCTGAAAAGTGATCTTTCTTTACCCTTTAAATCCTATCTCTTTCTCTCTCTCCCCAAATAAACTCACTCTATCCTCGCTCTATCTTTCAAAACCACTCTGCTATCAAAACATGTTTCATAGAGTTTCTCTTTTTGTGTCAGCTAGTCCTGCAGTCTGCACTGCGGTTGCAGTGTGAATTGCATTTTCACTTTTATAGATCCCAAAGCCACAATACAAGCAATTTCCATAAATATGGTAGAGTTTGGCATCCAATGCATTTTTTTCAAGCATTAGAGTCAAATTTTAACATAAAACGTTTTTATATAGAGTATGAAATATAAATGTTGAATTCATCTAATAAATGCTTTTAAATGACTATAAACTATATTATGAACATATTTTACCCATTAAAAAAGTACTCCGTAAAATCAGCTTTTCTATTACATGACAGAAAAGCCAATAAATGCATTAATAACTAACTATAAATCATTTGGTCCCAAACTACTGAGTGACAGCTCAATTTAGTGTTTTCAATTTTGGTAACAGTGCTGCAACAATCGCAAACCTTGAATGAATATAAAAATCCTGTAAACGAAACATTTACATAAACCTCCCAAGACTACAAATTAACTGCAGTCTGCATACTTCATGAGATGCATCCAAACATAAGTATTCTGAAATGCTTATTCAAACATGTCTCTTTGACACCAAACACAACCAGCACTTTCAGCTGTGAAGTCACAATGGTGCCCTTAAGCTGTAACCATGGAAACCAATCTTTGTCAGTTTGCTGGAACGATATGGCAAAGCATGGACTGCAGGAGGTATCAGCAATGGTTACCATGGCAATAACCATACAAAACAGTTATGATCATTACGAGCGCCGCTTTTCTGTCTCCAGCATAGGTCAAAGGTTAGAGGAAGGAAGAAAAACGCAGAAAGCATTTTTCTATTTGGAGAGCTTTCAATAATCTTAAGGGCACATACATAGAAATATGCCACATTATAAGACAGAATAAACAACTAGCATAGCAAAAGGTATGTAGCAGTCCAGGGAAAAATGCACTGCTTAAGCATGTTTTTAATAAGACATGCATGGGTACGTCCGGAGCCATGGCCCTGTACTTCAGCAGACTGCGCCGGCGTTATTAAATCATCTGTATGCCAGAGTCTGTCTGGGACACTTTAACCCAGTACTTTATGCATTGAGAGGAGTTGCAATTGAACCACACTCGTAGCTGTTACATTATCACATTATGTACAGTTTTTATTTATTAAAGAAGGCCATTTTAGTTTTAAGGTTTTTTGCAATGTATGCCAATATTAAATCCATAACTTTATTGCTCTCCATAACACTAAAAAGGATTATGATGCAGGTAGATATACTGTAGGTAAAACCTCAGATAAATATATGTGAGTCTATTTGGTGTATTGGCTATTCATTCTTTAAATTTTATATTTTAAATTCCTTTGAAAAGATGCAAATAAAGTAAAACTTGGCATTTGTCTCTGTCCATGGTGCTGAAAGCTGTATTGTAGTTTATAACACTGTTTGTCCATTAAAGGAAAATCAAATGTTCAGAACTGCAAGTCAGCTTTGATTCAGTATCATGGACAAAGACACAACAGCTTTTGTTTTATTGTACAAAGTCTATTGATTAATAGGTCTACTGCATTTACACAGTCACTGTTTGACATTCTCAGCTTTCTATATTGGTGTGAATCTTGAATTGTCCTGGTGATTTCAAAGGTTATGACTTATTGCATCTGACAGATTTTCAATATTACTATGGTCACTGTCACTATGGATACCGTGTATTGCGTAAATTGTGAAGGGGCTTAAAACACAAAAATATTAAATTTACAGCATTTCCCTGAGCAGCTCTCTTAGAAATCTTATTGCATCAATGCAACTACTTTTTGTAATTTGATGCCATATTAATATAAAAAAATGCATATAAAAAACTTTATTAATTTTAGATGCTAACATTTTTTTTAAAAAAGCGTTCTTTGTAAAGATGCCATAGAATAACTATTTCTGGCCCCCACCCCCCAAAAAATGTGTATAGGCTGCTGGGTTATTTCAACCTAGTGTTGGGTCAAAAAAGGGACGAGCCCTGCAGCTGGGTTGAAATTAACCCAGAAAATTTTTATATTTGATCCAACATTTTTTTGTGCATTTTCTGTGGATCTTGAAGGGTTATTTAAAATAAATAACCATTTACGCCATTTTCTTTTTAAGAGTGTACTAAATGTGTATAAATAAATTTTGCACAAGTCAACCCTGAAATAAACAAATGAAGGCCATAATATTATAAAAATCCCTATATAGACGGTTTATAACAATACACTTTATTACAGGCAAAAAAAAATGGAGAGAGATAATCTAATTTTCTCCTGTTTAGATAAAAAAGGCTTCTATTCGCATTTTGACCATCTCATTCACGGCTCGATCAAGTGTGATGTTGTTAGGGGCTTGTGTGGGCGCGCGTGTGTGGTGGGAGGTGTACCTCTAATGCCACGCACTTGCGCGAATCACTCTATAGTGCAACACTGCGCGAGGCGCGGCGGTATTTACCGGCCGGCTCCCGAAAACACTGCAACTTCTTTAGCTTCGTAAATGGGAATAGGTGTCGCATCGCTGCGTTTGCGAAGCGTTTACGCGGATCTCGTGTCCTCCGGACCAACGGCAACAAATGCAAACTTGAATCTTGGCAAATCTACCGGCAAGGGAATGCCCACAAGTGGATTCATGAATTCTGTACCGTAGCGGAAAGCCGTCGTGCTGGGCGCGGTGCTGAACTGGACCCACAGATGAATAAATGACACCGCATAGATGATGGAATATACAAAACTGTATTTGTGCATTTGAAACTGTTTGCAAGTGCTGAGGTGTGCATGACCGATCCACTGTTGACATACTGTATAATAAACGATATGTACTGGATTGATTTAGTGAAATCAACTTCTGGCTTTCAAAACAGAAATTTAAGGGGGAAAGCGATGCTCTCTTGGTTGACCTAGGCATACTGTTAGTACTTATCCTCGATCGGAACAACGACGCATTAGTGGAATGTGCATGAACCTGCAAAGACGTAACTGGTGATATCTTCTTTTGTCATGTTGCGATTTATGTTATGAATATAACCACATACATGTACCTACATTAATGCATTTGGCAGACGCTTTGATCCAAAGTTACTTACAGTCCATTACATTTTATCAGTATGTGTGTACCTTGGGTTCGAACCCATGACCTTTGCGTTGCTAACGCAATGCTCGTCCAGCTAAGCTACAGGAACACGATACAAGTATCAAGTTCATTAATATTACGTTGTTGATGTTAAAAAGTGACAACTATTGCCACATGCAAGTAACATAGTATTTTATTCATGAAAGTCAATGCAGCACAAACACACTGATGCCCCGGATTTCTGATGCTGGTGACCAGGCGGTGGGAGAGGCTCGCGACCTGCACGTTGTTCTTTGCGCTGTTGCTGCATTCTAGGATGTTGCGACAAGTGTTGCACGAGGGGCTCAGGACGTCATTCCACAAACTGGGCCACTTTGTAGCCAATCACCCGGTGTTTTTTGCCTCCGCGCCCGTGCTCGTTTCCATCCTGCTCGGCGCGAGCTTCAGCCGGTACCGCATAGAGGAAAACGTGGAGTACCTGTTGGCTCCCAAACACAGCCTGGCGAAGATCGAGGGGAACTTGGTGGATAGTTTGTTTCCGGTGAACAGGTCAAAACACACGCTGTACTCGGACCTGCAGACACCAGGGAGATATGGCCGGGTCATCGTGACCTCGCGCAGGGGAAACGTGTTGGACCCTCACCACGTCAATTCTGTGCTGAAGGTAAGCAACCTTTCATGGACTGTTAATTGTTTTTATCATAGCTTGAAGGGTTCTACAAATAAATGTTTAGATAGTTTAGTAACTATATTGGCAGATCCATTATTTTTCCTTATAAATTTATTTAGCCTATTGCTTTTCCGTGTAGCCTATAATTTTCAATAAATCATATCATGCAAAGGTCAACTATTAATCTTTATAGCCTAAAATTGTCATTGTGTTTAACTATAACCCATTTTTAAATGTACATTTTTTATTATCATTGTTGATTTTATTACCTCTTCTACTGCTTGCGAAATATATTAATGACCACAGTACTTTTGGACCATTTTGAATATCCCTGTCCACAAACTACACTGTCATGTAACAAGCACTTTGTAAATTTGAAGTTAAGTTCTCAGTCATTTTTAATTGAAAATATTTCATACTATTCAAATTGCACTTTATCTTCCTGTATCTTCTAAATCCAACTCCAAACTTTACTCCCCCGGATACCGGCAACGTTAGGTTTAAATGAATAGTAATCTCAACTTCAGGCAATTCCAAGTGATAACTTTTTGTGGAACCCCGGAGAGCCGTTTCACAAAAGCAAACTCTATTTTGAGAGCAAAGCACTGACATGTGCTACATTTAGACTTTATGAAACATTAATTTAAAATTTTCTAAACTGATGTAAGCCTGAGATACGAGCAGCATTCACATTTTATGATCTTCTTAATATTCACATGGTATTCGATTCGAAGCTTCTTTATATTCACTTTGCATCATAACAACACAGCAGGTATCGGTATAACCTTGTACACTGTATCAGTAATAAACCAACCTTTGTGAAAGAGGTTAGCTCACTTCAATGACATGAAGTAACCGAGTCAAATGCAGTGCAACAATTGGGATCGGATTTGCATCTGAGGAAAAAAAAAGGATTATATCCATTGTCATAAATACCATATGTGTTCAAGGAGCAGTGTGCATCAGAGATTGTGGGCATGCAGATGTCATGCTATAGTCTTAAATTAAGGGTTAATTATCATGCTTGAGCAATTAGAGGCCTGATCGGTGTCTGACATTTCAGTGCTCCTTAAGGAGGCTGGAGGAGGCAATTGACTGAAGCTTTCCTGGTGATCTGCGTCTGACACGGTCTAATCACTTTGACATTAACAATGTGGAGAGGCAGACCTCCGAGGACGATCAATTCTCTTCTCATAGGGGTCGCTTGGGAAGAAACTCAAAACGTTTGTCTTTATTGTTTTGTTTGTATTCTGGTGTATTTAAACAGGAAATAAAACTGTTGGCCCACTCTTCCTTGCAATTACATGATTTCTTGTTGCCTGGCAACAAGGCATTTGCAACTAAATGCTTTGAAATGTGATTTACGTACTAAAAATCCACGTAAAAAAATCACAATTGACCCTTTTTAGCGCCCATTACTAGTTTTGTGGTGAATAATTTATCTCTGTTATCTTTAATCCAAGTCTTAACCACTGCCCTCCAACTGTCAGTCTGCTCCCATCTCCATTTAATGACAGCCTACTTTTCCATACTTTTGCCATATTATTAATTTTTTATATTTAATATTCAGTTTTAGTCTGAAATATGCCCCAGTACTAAAGTTGGTCACAGCTTCTAGTTTTAGTGGACATCGAAGTTTGTAAAGTTCATGTCTGTCTCATTTTTCACATTATTTTCTCATAATATGTAAGGACTTTGCTGTTTAAGTGTGCAAGGACATCCAAAACTAAAAATGATGCTTAATTTAGTATATTAATTAGTTTAATTCAAGCTAAAACATTGTTTGAGGATTAGTCCATTTTCTTAAAAAAAATCCAGATAATTTACTCACCACCATGTCATCCAAAATGTTGATGTCTTTCTTTGTTCATTTGAGAAGAAATTATGTTTTTTTTTAAAGGAAAACATTCCAGGATTTTTCTCATTTTAATGGACTTTAATGGACCCCAACACATAACAGTTTTAATGCACTTTAAAATTGCAGTTTCAAAGGACTCTAAACAATCCCAAATGAGGCATAAGGGTCTTATCCAGCGAAACAATTCTCATTTTTGACAAGAAAAATAAAAAATATGCATTTTAAACCACAACTTCTTGTCTATATCCGGTCCCGTGACGCGCCTCACGCAATACGTCATCAAGTCAAGAGGTCACGGATGGCATATGCGAAACTCCGCCCCAGTGTTTACAAGTGTGGAGAAAGAGGACCGTTCCGAAGTTGTTGTATGTGGAATGATACTAATTAATGTCTTTTTGTCAGTTTATTGTTAAACATGGTCCGCAAATGTGCGTTTCATATATGTAACACGTGACCCCCTGCACAGCATTACGCAACTACGCGAGGTCATGCTGGCGTGTCACAGGACCGGAGATAGACGAGAAGTTGTGGTTTAAAAGTGTGTATTTTTATTTTTCTTGACAAAAATGACAATCGTTTCGCTAAATAAGACCCTTATGCCTCGTTTGGGTTCGTTTAGAGTCCTTTAAACTCTGTTGAAACTGCAATTTTAAACTGCACTAAAACTGTTACATGTTGGGGGTCCATAAAATTGAGAAAAATCCTGGAATGTTTTCCTCAAAAAACATAATTTCTTCTCGACTGAACAAAGAAAGACATCAACATTTTGGATGACATGGTGGTGAGTAAATTATCTGGACTTTTTTTAAGAAAATTGACTAATCCTTTAATATGACTAAATAAACCTGACAACATTTGGTTAGACTTACACTTGGGGTGGTTTCCCAGACAGGACGTAAGTCTAGTTCCTGACTAAAATAAATGTTTGAGCTCTCTTAACTGAAATCAACTTGCTTCTGACATATCTTAAAATATATCAGTGCCATAATTTTGTCTCAGTATGCAGTTTTTTGTAAGGTAGCCTATGTTTTTAAAAAATACTTAAATGTTCTAACATAACAAAGGCCTAGTCCTGGTTTTATCTAAACTCTGTCCAGGAAACCACCTCATGATGTTCAGGTGTCGGATGAGGTAGAAACAGCAAACTTTAAATAAATTGCATTAAGCCCTTTGCTAATTGACTAAATTAAATGTGGTTTATTTATTACCTGTACTTACTAATAACCTGTTTTTCTCCACCCCACCCCTCAAACCCAAGCTCCACAACACAATAACCCAGATCCAGGTCCCTATGCTGGGCTTCAACTACACCTTTGCCCACCTCTGCCTGTTGGATGATACCAAGAGCTGCATCATAGATGACATCCTGCGAGTTCTTGAGGAGATGCGGTCAGCACGGGCATCCAACCGTTCCACAATTCCTCTGCGTTACCCCATCACCAGACTTAAGGATGGGCGAGAGGCATACATAGGTCACCAACTGGGCGGAGTCCAAACAAGTGGAGGACGAGATGGAGTGCGGTCGGCTCGATCCCTTCAGCTTACGTACTACCTGCAAGCCGCCAGCCCGCTGAACGAGGTGGTGGCGGCCCGCTGGGAGCTGCTGTTCTGCAGGGAGCTGGAAAACTTTGGAACGGCTCATCAGGAGCTCGGCCTGTACCCGTTCACCTCCTCTTCTCTGCAAAGGGACTTCCAGAGGACTAGCCGGGTGTCGGAGCGGCCGCTTCTCTTCAGCCTGGTTGTTTGTCTTTCGCGGGCCAAGCTTTTCTGCTCGAAGCGGGACTGTGTAAGGACTAAACCCAGGCTGGGTCTGCTAGCCTTGGTAACCGTCAGCCTCGCTACGCTCACCTCTGCGGGAATATTCAACCTCACAGGTGGAAAGTACAATTCAACATACCTCGGCATCCCTTTTGTCATGTTGGGTAAGAAAAATATTCATATATCATGTTGAATTTATTCTCACTGATTTCAAGTCAACGTCGCTGTTTTCACATTCACCCCATTCATTTGATCTTCCATTTACATTAGCGTCTATGACTGTTTGTATCCCTAAGGCACAAAACTCTCAAGGTAAATGAGTGTACCTATTGACTGACCGCTTTTGCTCTGCGCTCAAGGTGCGTCATTAAAAATGGATCACTTGACATCAAAGGAATCACTGACAGTCAGCCTTTAGAGGAATTTCATCCTTTCCTTTTGTGCTCTGTCTCCGTGCCATTCTGGATGAATCAACTGTGTGCTTGCCGAGCAGATTCGCACGCTAGCAGATTTCGCTAACGACTAATTACAAACACACATGCACGTACCCTAACGGACATCCATCTCTGTTTTGTTCGCCCGCTCTCTCGTTAGGCATTTCTCATACGCGGTAATTAGTGTCTTGTGTGGGAGGAGGGTTCTGTTGACTGTTACACAAAGAGTAAATAACAGGCTTGTGGAAGATAGAGAAATGAGAAGAATGGACAGAGGATAGGGGAGGGAGAAAAAACCAAGGGATGCGGTCTGGGTGTGTTCGTGTTTCGATTGACCCCCATGCCACCCGCTGAACAAAATTACCTTTGTGTTTCTATTTCAAGAACGCTGATGTTCGTCCTTGTCATAAAGCTTGTACCGATCAATCACATCTTTGCCAACTGTGCCACGTCTCAACAATCTCCCTGCTGGTTTCCAAATGCAACCGGAGAGAGACTTGCAGCTCTACTGCCGAGCAGAACAGGGTAAAACCTGCAAAAGCTGCCCAGTGTTTTTGGCTTTCAGTGTTCATCCAGACTTCTCTTACAAAGTTCAATTAGATTACAAGATTAAAGAATTACAGATGTCTGACAAAACAAAAACCTTATCGTAATACAATAAGCCACTGGCCTCTTATTTCAAACAAAAAGACATTAGCTCTCCGATCATGTGACTTCTGTAATGATGACCGAAAGATGGAAGGAAGAGATAGCATAGGTCATAATTGTACAAATTAATATGATGAGCTAAGGAGATTTGTTGTTGAGAATCACTTAGTGTCATTTTACTGTTCTTTAATTTATTTTAAGATAAGTGGAAATGAAAGACTGAATTGATAAAAGGCTAAGCCACAACCGATACGGTTCTTTTAGTGAAGCGGAAAATGACTCTTGAAGAGAGAGACAAAGAGCACAGCACAAAAATAGGAGTCAAATCTCTCTTTTTCACTTTCTATTTCTCATTGCCCTTGATTTTTCAATTTAGCAACAACCACCTCTTTCCGCCCATTAATTTAATTTGTTACCTCCTGCCCGAAATCAGCACTGTCTGGTTGCTCACTATTGTGCCAGGCACAGTTCCCAGGTCAGTGTAAGATGCAGTAGTGTCGACATCGGACCGAGGGAACCTCCGTCATGAATGATGAGTCACTGATGCCGTGGCAACCCTGTTGGTGAGCCATCTGCTCTCTTTGGCCGCACGAGAGTGCTGTGTAAAAAGAAAGAGAGAGAGAAAAAAAAAGTGTAAACATTGCTACATTAAGAATGTCATGTTCATCATGCTTCAGGCTTCATGTTCATGGTAGGACCCCATGCCATTCTTTAAAAATAGGCTGACCCAGTTTGTCTAATGTCTTGGGCTTCTGAGTCGTCCCAAGACTATAAGGTCTGACAGCCTGCTTCACATCCATAAGGCTTTCTCTTTTCCTAAGATCAATTTTACATGACGTGTGGCCATCTTGTGTGACTGTGAATGAGATTTATTTAACTATAAACACATCAGCTGTGCAGATGGAAGAGAGAGTGGGCTATAGTTAGATCATGATCTGTAAATAGAGGTGGCGTTTTCTTTTGCTCTGCTTTTAACACTGACTCCTACTGTAAGTAAATAATACTGATGATGTATTCAGTATGCTTGAGCTATGGATTAGGATGCATGTTGTTTTCCTTATATGATTTAATTTACATGAATTTGATTAGAACGGTGCTATAAGCATTTTTTATGGTATGGCACATATCACTGAAAGAGAGGTCCTGAAATATCAGTCTAATATTTTTGCGAACAAAATGATGGACTCATTTAGCCAATCAGAGCCTTCAGAGACAGGGCATCCCATATATATGGTAAGCAGGATAGCAAAGAATACTATTTTGCCATAGTACCACCTTACTGAAAAATCCAGCTAAGACCAGCATAAGCTGGTGAGCTGGTTTTAGCTGGTCTCCCAGCTTGGTTTTAGCTGGTAGGCCTATTGCTGGTGTAGCAAGCTGGTCTAGCAGATAGCCACTGGACACTGTAATGGAACAGGACCGCAACCGCAAATGATAGAGCCGGATTCGTTCCTGAGTCCAAACGCACAACGGGCCGAAGCCGTTTCTGGTCTGTTTTTAGGGATTGTTGCGGATATGTGCCAGCGCCGATCCAGCACCGCCTGATCATCAGTATCGGCTCAGATTTGTATTGCAGATCTGGACCAAATCGGTGTCAGACACAGCTAAGGTCTTTCGGTTACCTTTGGGAAAAGTGATCTGGGCCACATCTGTAAATTTATATAAATACTAAACTGATGGCAGTTAGATGTTTAAGCTGAAACCTCTATCTGGCACGGATCTGGATCACAATCAGAAAACGTCTCTAAGATAGAAACGGAGACAAAGGGCTTAAAACGAATCCGGGCCAAATGTAATTGCTATCTGGGGTGTTTTGGTCACTTTTTAAGCTGGTCCAGTTGGACTTAGCTGGTCAGGCTGGAAGACCAGCTGACCCACCAGCTTGACCAGCTTTGCAAGGCTGGAAGGACCAGCTTAGACCAGCTACTGCCACCTTAAACCAGCTAAAACCAGCTATCAGCTTACAGCTTGCAGTTACATCAGTAGGGAAGTTACAAATCTAAAGTTTAAAAGCTTGCATATCTTAGTTACAGTACATTTGAGTGATGGATGTACAAATGGCACATCATGCAAATCTTCTATATCAAAACTATTTTCAGTGCCAAAGAAACAGAGCATTTGTTTTGTGTCCCATTGTTGCAGTGCAGCTGCAGGTCTTGTCACCGTGTTATTCAATTATTTAAATCCTCTCTTTTCCCAGCAGCCATTTATGTCACTTAAAAGCGATGCCTGCCAAAACTACTCTAAGCTATTTGCAGACCATTCTATTTGAAATTTCTGTTTCATAAATCACTGAACAGCAGTATTTTCTCTCTTCATCTTTTGCAGGACATGGCTTGTTCGGCACATTCGAAATGCTGTCATCTTGGCGGCGGACTCGCGAGGACCAGCACGTGAAGGATCGCGTCGCAGCTGTTTTCTCAGACTGTATGCTGCCGTTCACAGCCAGCACAGCCTTGCACGTGGTCACGTTCGGAATCGGGGCAAGTCCATTCACAAACATTGAGGCCGTGCGTCTCTTCTGTCAAAACGCCTGCATCTCTGTACTCTTTAACTACCTCTACATCCTCACCTTTTACGGTTCCAATCTGGTGTTTGCCGGCTACCTGGAAAACAACTACCGTCACAGTTTGTTCTGCAGGCGCGTTCCCAAACCAGAGTTGCTGCAGCAGAAGCCGTCATGGTATCGCTTCCTCATGTACACGCATTACAACGAGGAGGCCACGGACACTGGACCTCTGCGTGCTTACGAGAGTCACCTACTTGTAGCCTTCATGAAGCGGTACTACTGTGACTGGATCACCAACACATACGTTAAACCATTCGTGGTTCTTTTCTACCTGGTCTATGTGTCCTTCGCCCTCATGGGCTACCTTCAGGTCAGCGAGGGGTCTGATCTTAGTAATGTGGTTGCTACAGAAACAAGCACTATAGCATACACCCGTGCCCAACAGCGGTACTTTAGTAGTTACAGCCCTGTGATTGGCTTCTACATCTACGAGTCCATTGAGTACTGGAACACCAGCGTGCAAGAAGACCTACTAGAGTACACCAAAGGATTTGAACGTATCTCCTGGTTCGAGAGTTACCTCAACTATCTACACGGTCTGAACATTACGACAAGCCTGTCACGCAGCAACTTCACCGAACACCTGCGATCTGGATTTCTTCGCCAACCCTGTTACGTGCATTTCTCGGATGACATCATTTTCGCCAAGCGCGTAGATGGGGAATTTGATGTGGTGGCTTCCCGTATGTTTCTTGTGGCCAAGACGACAGAAAACAAACGAGAGGAGATGTCCGTCCTTCTGGACACACTGAGGAAGTTGTCACTGACCTCCAGGGTGAAGTTTATTATCTTTAATCCATCCTTTGTGTATTTGGATCGCTATGCTTCATCGGTTGGCGCACCCTTGAAGAACTCATGCATTGCTGCAGTTTTTCTGCTGTTTTTTTCCACTTTTTTGGCAGCTGACCCACTGGTAAATGCCTGGCTGACTGTGACAGTGGCCTCTGTTGAGTTCGGGCTGGTGGGTTTCATGACTCTCTGGCAGGTAGAGTTGGACTGCGTCTCAGTGTTGTGTTTGATCTATGGAGTAAACTATGCCGTAGACTCCAGCGCCCCCCTAGTGTCTGCGTTTGCTCTAGGCCGGGAATCTACCCGTACGCGCTGGGTTAAACTGGCACTGGAGCGGCATGGAGTGCCTGCCCTTCAGAGCTACCTCTGCTATGGGGCTGCTCTGCTCCCTTTAGCAGCCGTGCCCTCAAACCTCACTCGCACGCTTTTTAGGTGCCTCTTTCTAACCGCCATCATCACAGCCTTCCACTGTTTGGCCATCCTCCCTGTCCTGCTCACCTTCCTGCCTCCCTCCAAGAAAAAAAGACGAGAAAAAAATAATGCTGCTGAAAACAGGGAAGAGATTGAATGTGTGGAGATGGAGGACAGCACACGTGTGGTTGATCAAATTACCACTGTCTGACATCGTTGAGGTTGCATGAAAAATAGGGAAAAAACCACAGCACCCCCACGGGGTGACGAAGGGAAGCCTGAGAGTTATCCACTGTGCATCTGGGCTTCCAGTTCATTTACCTAAAAGCCCCTAGATGGCTTTTAGGTACTTTATGAGTGTACTACCGTATAAACAAGCCCACCTTTTTAAGCAAAGCTTGTTTGTGATGGTAAAAGCAGTGAATGAGGACAAACCATTAAAGATGGGCTCTGTTGTCAATATAATAGCACTGTGCAGGTTTTGCTGCAGCTCAGCAACCAATGCTCACAATAAGAGAGGCAGAGAAAAAGAGAGAGGCCAGATAAACCACATTGGTGCGCAGTTGCAGATAACCAGAAGAGGGCTTTTCTGATCTGCAATCTTGCAGTTATGGGAGAAACTTTAACAAGCTTACACTTTAATAAAGCATCAATAACATAACGTCTCTGGTACCATAATGCCCTACACTCTCAGAAAAATGTACAAAAGCTATCACCAGGGCAATTATCTAAAGACAAAGCAGCCATATTCATATCTGATGATAGCCATCAGTTTAATGCACCTGAAATCATATTTTTTTGGAGACTAGGTGTTTTAAAGAGAACATCGCTGGGGATTTAGTGGTATTAAAATCATACATTACTCAAAGAGATTGGAAGGTTCCGGATATCTTCATCCATTACCATTACATAAGTCACCTTCCCCACCCTGACCATTTCTCAAAGGCAATGAATGCTGATCTTCCATAAAAGGATGTATAGGGAAGATAAAAATGGGAGGGAGAAAGGGATGAACAGGACGGGGAGAGGTAAAGAGATACAGGGAGGCAAGATTCTGCTGACAGGTTGCCCATGCAGTGCTTCCATGGTAACCCTGATAACAGCTTTGTTGCATCGTGTATGTAAAATTTCCCACTTGCCTAAATTCAACGAGGTTGTTTGTTACCAGTCAAGTTTGGAGAGTAACCTTTTGAAGGATTTATTCTGTTTATCCTTTGTTTGCCTTTCAAAATGCTGAAAAGCACCTTGTCACAGACGAGGGTCCTTATCAATATGCATGAGCCACAGTCCCTTTATTTTCACCTTCTTTGCCCTCTGTCTATGAGAGGCTTTAAAAGAGTGACTGAGAACAGTGGGGTGGAAAAGAGAAAGAGAGGGGCAAGTCACAGGAAAAGAGCAATTGGCTGATAAAAGCCACTTATTTTTCAAATGCTCCTCGCCCCTTAGACAACAGATGTCAAATCAATCATGGGTAAATGGTAACCCCTTTAGCCCTGACTCTCACTGTATCTCTGCAGCAGTTACAGTATTTCCTGACTGCAGCTAAAGGCACGTCCGCTTATGTATGCTTTTAGTCTCTTTTTCACCTCTGTCAAGTACAGGTGAAGTGTAAACGCTGATGCCGACAGGTTTTCAGCGACAAGCAATCTGCGTCCGTCTACATTACATCTGAAACTGCTGCGTGGCAGCCAATCAGGAGATATTTCATGTTTAATGTTTTGTTACTTTTAACGGGATGTCGAACCAGCCAGATTTCATGGTGGGCAGGGCTACCCAGTGCAACATCGCAGAAATAAAAATGAAGTATGTCCTGTCACTTTTTGTGCTAGTTTAGGACAAATCTAGCTATGATGGAGGAAACTGTGCTTTGTCGTTTTATTGTGTCACAACTGGTTAGTACACGGTATACCTTTGGGACAATGTGTTTGTGGTGTAAGAGTATTTGAGAGCTGATGCTAGACTGCTGCACAGCTAACACACACACATTAATGTGTATAGGGATGCGTCGATATATATCGGCCTATAGACAGTTTCAGCAGTAACAAACGGCTTTGGTGGAACAAACATAACTTTTGTTTACTCCACAAAGGAATCAATAACAACAGAGTATTTTATTTCTGATAACAAGCAAAATAAACAACACTGAGCTAACGTTACTGTGTATATTATGTATGCAATCTTAACTACAGATTAGCTGCCAAGCCTCCTTTCACATAGCGGTGATCCATGATTCCCGTCTCCCCTTATCTTTAGGAAACCAAAACATTTGTTATTTTCGACGAGGTATTTGTATGAGGTATGAGATCAGTTTGGCCACTAGCCAGACTATTACCGTAAACAAACAGAGACCAGAAGTTAAGTTCTGCCCAGACGCATAACCCCGACAATGCACTTGCGTCCGATGAAAGGTATAAGCCGATAAAAACATTTCTCCCACTAGTGAACATCAGCGGATGGTTTAAAAACAGCCGATGATCACAGTAGCGCCTCACTGCAGAACACGACATCCAGGGGGCGGGGTTGGATTCAGATCAAGGGGCGGAGCTGGATCCAGAACCAGAGATCTCTTCCCACTGCATTTTGATTGGTCGCCAGTTTACCACAAGACACGTAGTTCACATGTTGTTGCGTTACCATTTCCGCATTGAGTCGTAACAAAATGAAGTTATTTTTTGACAGAAAAACTAACTTTACTTACGACTACAATAAAAGAGGCGCCTTTAAGGTAAAATGTATGTTTTGGAGTAAAACATTTCGGGCACTATGAGTAATCTTACCACATGCAGTTTAATACCTATGGATGGATACAGTATAAATATGCATAATTATTAACATATATAGCCTATGGTATGTTATTTAGAAAAATAAATTGAATGTTTATCTTGTATGGACTTTTAAAGGCAGAGTCCACGATGTTTGAAAGCCAATGTTGATATTTGAAATCACCTAAACAAACACGCCCCTACCCCAATAGAATCTGGACCTTCTGTGAATAGACCCGCCCCACACATACGCAACCCGGCAAGGATGTAGGTTAGTGGACACGCTCCTTGCTGCTGATTGGCTATAAGTGTGTTTTGGTAGTCGGCCCGTCTCCTTTTCCAAAGCGTTTTTCAAACATCGTGGACTCCGCCTTTAACGCGTCTTTGCTTACAGCCATTAGGAAATAGGTTTCCCTCGTAGATGGTTTATTTATTTTTTTAAATTGCTAATAAAAGATATCAAATAAATTTGTGTTTTTATATTTACTCATAGGAATAGCCGTGTAGTAAGTGGGATAATGTACAACCAAGTGGGTCGCAAATAAATCCCTTCAGTGATGCCACGCTGTCGGGAACGTGTCCCTTACCTCCCCTTACACCTAACTGTGATGCTTTCTAAATTATGAATCTTTTTCGACTATATTATTAATCAAACGTAGACTTAAAACTGATAAGAGCGTTGGCGACCACAGGTTGCAACTAATTGCAGGCTGCAAAAATGGCAGAACAAAGTATATAAAGTGGGAGGAGTTGGATCTAGATCCAACCTCGCATCCTGGATGTTGTGTTCTGCAGTGAGGACCATCTCGATGATCAGGGCAGATTATATCCTAGCGAATCAAAAAGAACAGAAAAATGCATCAGAACTTATGCTTTGTGGTTATTTTAAAGCAACACTTAAGAGTTTTTGCTCTTTGCTCCCCCTACAGGTTGGAAGCGAAATTGCCCATTACCAGTAGCTGGCTCTGATTGGATTGTAGGTCTGCCGTAAAGCAAGTTTTTGTAGTTTCCACTCGAACTACAGGACCGCGACCCGATGGTTGGAAACTTCTTTAGTGCGGTTTTGGCCGATAGAGGGCTGCAAAGCGAATGTGATAGTGCCGTTCACCCTGTTTCGAGTGGATGAAACTTTTTTGGAAACGTTATTTTAAGGTAAAAAAACTCTTTAGTGTTGCTTTAAATCTAAATTTCGGTAGATGTGATCGAATATCGGTAACAGCACAGAGATTTTGTATCGATGCATCCCTAGTATACAGACACACACCTACATAGCTAATTACATCTGACCCTATACATTACAGTGCAGGAGTCTCATACTGCAGATCTACTGATGTCAATACTTGTTCAGACTAATGTAAGTACAGTGCTGTAATAATATTTTCAACAATTTCATAACTGTGTTTTGGATCTGAGTGGTCTTAGACCACCAAACTGACTGAAGCTTTCTCTAATGTCAGTACAGTCCTACACACAGATCTTGGTTTAGGATACATGTGGAGAAGATTCAGAGTATGGTATCCTTTTCGTTGTGCACTTTCAGTGCCTAACAGTACTTCTCTAATGCGTTGATGTCAATCATTCTCCAAACTTTCAGAAAAATCTATCTGTCCATCTATCTCTGTTTGACCATGTGTCTACAAGTACAGTACCTGTGTGTTTGGATGATGATGTTTTTGGGGTAGATTGAACCAACTATGTAACTGACTGTATTAAGTGTGCACCCTTTAAGAGAGATGCCCTTAACATGAATAATGTTTATTTTATAAATTAGGCTTAAAATGTCCATGTGCTTAACTCTGTCCTCGATTCCTGTCAAATCTACTGAACATTTCAAGCAAGTCCTTCACATACCTCTGCTTTCATACTGACACACTCAGGCTTGCATCATTTCAGTCTGTTTGTACACCTCCACCGTTTGATTCAGTCCAAATATAATTGCTGTGAAGCTGTATTGGCACCGGGCCCTTTGAAGATGTCAAAAGCCAGTGAAAAGACTGAACAAAAAAAATCCACCCACACTGGCTTGCACGCACATATACATACACACACCAACTCAGCTTAGAGTACAAGTATTTTATCTAAATGCCTCTGTAGGAGACGATTGTTTTTTATCTGTTTCTATGAATTTCAGAAGAATAAATTAAAGAGGGTGAATCTAAAAGGAATTTTTTTTTTGTGTTGTTGCATTTGTTTGTCTCAGAATGCCTTTCATATTTACTGAAACTAAATTGTACATTCAAAATTGCAGCTTGCTGCCACCTAGTGCCTAATTCTGATTTGAAGATGCAGATGTTGGTTGGAGGGGGAAATGCTCAAAATACAATGACACATGAATGTGTATGTGGTTTACTAGTGTTACAGTGTAACCAAAGTAACACACATTCTGAAAGGGAGTCAGTGAGATATAATTGGGTTCGACTCCCACAATGTGACATGAACAGCAACCTCCCCACATAAGAGCGCTCAGATTCTCAGAGGACTATTGTAGTGTAGAAAGCTGTGAAAATTACTTGGCTGTCATTAACATTAGTAAAGAGTTCACTAGGGCAGCAATAGGAGCCATCTAGGCATCTGTATGTGCCTACTTTGGGGAAACAATGGTCTGCAGAGGTAAGATCAATTTGTCAAAATGGTTCTTTGGGGATATCATGTTTTTTATTATTTTGCTTGGAATTAGTGTTAGGTTTCTGGTTAGTCTATCCTAAAAACAATGAAAGTCTATGTTGTTTGTATGTTCCCATTTAGATGCACAAAGAGACTAGATCCGGGGAGGTTTCCCATCTTTGAAACAAATGTTACAAAAAAACAGTATTGAATTTCACATGACACATTTACTTCTGCCACTGGCAGTCACGAAGAGGCTGTGGTAAACCCGGACTACAGTCCTGTGGGTGGGATCAAATCAAAACCATAGAGGCCGAGGTTATATAAGAACTAAACTTACTAGAAGGGTGTTTCATTATAACCACAGTAACTGAATACTATCTGTCAAGCTCACTTTTTCAGTTAATTTATTATTCCCATGAAACATAAACTGCAGCTTCTATCAGATAAGAGAAACATCCACAGCATCCTCTGAGGATTATATAAAAACAAATGGTTATATGAAAAGTAACTCCATCATCGATTCATATATTTGTAAGCACAAATGAATAGAAATGTTTGCTTTTTAAGGTGCTTTGTAACAACAAAAGAAGGAGGAAGTCAAAAAAAGATATCATGATCTAAAAAGCAAACTGTTTGGATTTTTTTTTTTTAATCACGCTGGTACTGTATATGGATCATAAGGTTTTGATCATCAGTCCCTGCCAGCTACATAGCTGTGATTGTTGTCAATAATTCAGGAAGGGGGCATACAAAGTGCATGAAATTTCCTACTTAAATTGTTATCCCAATAGCACAGTGTTTGCAGTAAATTTTTTATAAAATTAGAAAAGTGCATGTTAGTAGTCATTTTTCCACTGTATTCACAAATATTGTGGTAATAAAAAGCTGACTAGGCCACATAGATTATTACACAACTACGCAAAAAAGAAATAATGGGGCCCTAGGCACCCACACCCAGCTTTAAAGAAAAGCTGATCCATTCTGTGTAGGGACATTTTGCAGGTTCTTTGTTTGTGTGTGTGACCCTCTACAAAAAAAGTCTAATGGGGGTTGACGCAGGGAAAGAGATGTTAAACCGGTCTGCACTTCTTTGCACATCATTTATCTTTTTTACCCGAAACCATATTCTTTACATGTCTAAGATTTTACACTTGAGATTATGTGGAATCCAATACTCTGAATTCTGCTGGGTTATTTTTAAACCAATGCTGGGTAAATATTGGACAGAAAACACATGTTGGGTTATTAAACAAAGATATGCTGGGTTTTGATGCAATGCTGGGGGTTTTTTAACTCATGGTTGAGTTAAAAACAACCCAACATGTGTTCTGTCCAATATTTAGCCAGCATTGGGTTAAAAATAAATTCAGAGTGAATGAATTACTGAAACCAGACCACAAACATGCTTATACAGTATACAATACACTGTTTTTTTTACAATTTTACATTATCAATTGGTAATGCCTAAAAATTAGAAACAAGGTTCCCATACCTTAGTTTCAGTTCCAGGTCCATTACCCTCAAGGACTAAATATGGGGACACATTTCAAGTGAGAGCAAGGTTACATCGTGTTACCTTTTAAGATACATTGTTACAGTTCCCTTTCGAGTGAACTTGCGCTGCATCACTGCAGTGACACTTTGGGAACGCTTCCAGGGGTAAATGCGTCTGAATGGGTATATCAAATTCAACAAATGGTGAGGCTTAACGACAAAGACAGGGTGAGGCGGGAGCAAGGAAGTCTATCGCTATCTAAAATATTGCCAAAGACGTTACAGGGACGCAGGAAGTATGGCAAGGGAGACACAGCGTCTCGTTTCCTTCTCAGGGAACAACAGTTACATACGTAACCCGAGACATTTTCATGTGTCAAAAACAACTATGCAAAAAAGCATTTTGGTATGAATCAACATTGGCATACAGAAGATATAAGCATTTAAAGCGAACAGTTTTTTCAATGACCTGTATCTATGAATGTGTATTTTCAAAAACTTCCCAGGGCCTTGAATTTCCCCCCCTAGATTCACAAACTTTCAAGGATTTTAAGTACCCGTGGGAACCATGTAGAAATTTAACTTAAATATTCTCACTTTAAGTAATTTTTCACTTTAAGTTGAAAATATTTAAATATTTAAGTATTATCAATTATAGTATTTTTTTCACCCTGATTTTTAAAATTAAAATAAGAAAATGTAGGTTTATAAAACATACTTTTTAGGTGTTACCAATTAAAGTAAATATTTCCTATTTTACTTGGAAAGAATCATATTTTCCTATAATTCCTAATTTCCAAATTTTAGTAATCAAAACTAAAACTACTTCGATAAAACATTTATAAAGTTTTCAAATTATTTTAAAATGGACAACCCAGGTCCTCATTTATCTTTACAAGTCATACAGTAAGATTAAGTAAACAATGGCAACATTTTTATTTTTGGCTAAACTATTCCAATAACAGTCCTTCAAGTAAAACTGTCTGCAAAGATCCTCCTTCAAACAAATCTCTCTTTACATCTGACACACATAGTCGGTTGATAGGAACACTATTCAAAGACACTATTAGCTAAGTCATGGAATATTTGAGCTGTCTGTGTGACGTTATTGTCTCTCGAAAAGAAATCCTGAGAACAGCAAGGGTGTCTGAACCCAGAAAAACACCTAAGGGGCGACACAAGGTACGCACAGATGGGCATGATTTACCTCCACTGACAAGCTGCTGAGGGTCCAGGAAATGTCTGACTCCATATCCTGGTCCCATGTTGTGCCTAAAAGAAAGAACAGGTGCCACCAGATCACTTTTAATTAAGTAACCATGGTACTAGACCCAGGAAACACAGGAATACCATCATGTTAACATTTGTTTGACAGGAATACCATCATATGTTTGATTTGTCTGATGTCTTCATTGGAATTTTATAGCCAGAATTGAATGCACAGTTGAGGTATTAAAGTATAATATAGCAATACTAAT
The DNA here is from genome assembly GCF_027580225.2 of Misgurnus anguillicaudatus. Classification (NCBI taxonomy): domain Eukaryota; kingdom Metazoa; phylum Chordata; class Actinopteri; order Cypriniformes; family Cobitidae; genus Misgurnus; species Misgurnus anguillicaudatus. The sequence goes on along the minus strand of NC_073361.2, from coordinate 23,083,156 downwards.
CTATATACTAGCCTACAGTATCAAGTTTAGATTTATATCATATCGACAACAGGGCACCACACTATAGACTACATAGAGTTTAGATATTCACAACATGGCAACAAACAACACTAAAGACTACAGTCAGTTGACAATGACATAGATAGCCAAATAAAATTTATTACAAGAAAGGGGTTTGTAGCGTATGATTGTTCTCTGAAAGATAACAAAGTGAACAGAAAGGCGTGTCATCCTCTTGTTACTTATGTACAGTACTTTTCACAATAATGGGAGTGTCACAACATTTTTTCAAAGCCAAGTGCTGTCTCTTTTACTTTCCCCACATCTGAAATCTTTGCTGTTTTTCCTTACCTGTTTGTAAAACTGAAGCGCAAAACGACGGATAATCGTTGTAGTGGGGTTTATTTGACCCGAGGTACCTCAGATGGAGTTACGAACTCGGGTAGAGGCGCGAATTTAGGATGTCCTCGCGAGCATCACGCGGCGAAGTGCTACGGCAGCAGGTGAGTGCGAGACTCCTCGTTCAGTCACCTGTGTTACACAAGTTAGATTTGCTTATTTATCACACTGAAAAACTGAAATCCACAGACTATTTTAAAGTTTATGTAGGCTACACACGAAAATTAAGTAAAAATAATGTATATTAATATTTAAAATCTGTATGAAAATAAAATATTGGGAAATTAGCTAGCTAGCTAACTTACTCAGACAGACAGACAGATAGACCGAATGCTAGATAGATAGATAGATAGATAGATAGATAGATAGATAGATAGATAGATAGATAGATAGATAGATAATTTTATTTTAGTAAAAATATAGTAACCGTGTTTTTGGCGTGTTTAAGATTAATTGTCATTTGTATTACTATCATTTTACCACAGACATCATGGTAAAACTATAGTTCATATTTCTGGTTACTTTGGTATTACTAGAAATACCATAGTTAAACTGTAGAAAACCATAGTTAATTTTTACTACAGACAACATGGTAAAACTATAGTTCCTATTTCTGGTTACTATGGTATTACTAAAAATACCATAGTTAAACTGTAGAAAACCCTTGTTCATTTTGTTATTTAAAGGCATTGGACAGGTGTGACACATTTCCTCAGACTATACCTTCAGCTATGAGAGGAATTTGTCATTATCGTCTTAGCTCTTTGTCACCCCACATGACTGACAATTAAAGAAAATTGAAAACTTAAAAGGATCGTGCAGTTTTCTATGAACTTCATTTGAAGGTTCAGAAAAATAGATATATGAAGATTGAGAGCCAAACCGGTCCGACCTGCTTGCATACCAAAAATGACAATAACATGCTGTATTGATTTGACTTCTGAGAGTGTACAGTTTCATTTGTTAAGGTCAAGGCTCCTTACACAGATTTTTTTACACTTTAAAAAATGTAAGAATTCTGTAATCTTGCTTTGGTCAAATTTACACTGCACACAGAAAAATAGTTTCACAAGAACTCTTAAAATAGTCACAAAAGGGTTACAGTTTCTACTGCTTAAATGCATTCTGCAGGTACAGTACAAAAGTTGTCACTGGGATGGCAAAAAGGTCCTAATATATACCAATATGCACCTTTTAGGTAAAAACCTGTACTTTTTGAAAAGGTATCACCCCAATGACAACATTTGTACTTTTCTCTGAAAGGGTATAAGCAAATTTGCATCAGATATTCATTTTGTGTCAATGCAAATTACATGGACCAGGTTCCTATGGGATGCATGATTATCTTTCTTTCTTTTGAGAATTTGTTCTCAAACAAATTCATTTTCATTATAACAAATAAGTGAAAATTGTTTAATTTGTGTTTTTAGTAAAATTACTGAATGCAAGTGCTGTCTCGATGGGTTCATAGTGTAACTTTTATGCTTTGAATCAGTGCATATGTTTACTTTTAACACAAAAGGTTTTACCAATTTACAGCTTGTGTTAAAACAGGTTTTTGGTTTAGGAAAATAGCAAGGGATCAGGATTGATCTATTTAGTTTGGGAAGTTATATTGATCCTTTTATAGTTGAATATGATTTTAATTATTTAAAAGTATAAGGCCCTACAAGCAATATTTACCTTATGTAGTGCTCCATGCATGTTTCACCCCGTTATTGTGTTACAGTGAATGAAACATTATTGTTACTGAAAGTGTTACTTTCTTTTACTTTGAAGGATGCATTACAAGCACACCAAGCATCGGAGTGGACAATACAGGAAGTCCACACATCACTTGATCTTGTTCATCTGTCTATGGCTTCACTTACTGCCTCAAGGTTAGTACATTATATGTTACGATATTACCAGCAAATATTATTTTAATCAGAATTTATTTTATAAAATATTGTGAATGGTTTTTTTTTGCAGTATATTAAAAAAAATGTATTTCCATTCAAAAGCAATGAGCTTCATAGTACAACTTCACACAGACAGAACATCTTAGTATACATGTTTGCTAGGTTTTTGTTGCCAAATACTTCCTCATACAACTTCGACTCTTTAGAGAAGATATTCATGTTCCTCATAAGTGCACATCATATCAAACCTGTACCAAACACACAATTTCTTTCCCAGCAGATTCATTTAAACCTCCAGGAAGTTGCACTGTCATTCACATTTCTGCATTTATGCAAAGCGAATGCATTCATGCTATACATTTAGTACATTTGTGTACTGTAGGTGATGTGTTCGCTGGGAGTAGAATCCATGACCTTGGCTTTGCAAATTCAGTACACTAGACCGTACAGAAGGCATTGTCATCACACAATGCTTTTTAAACGATTTTCTGTTTTGTGTGCAATATGCATGCGGTAGTTCCATATATATATATATATATAAATGATCAAAGTACAAATGGAGCGGTAAAATCTGGTCTAGAAAATGTCCTAAAATAGCATTTACATAATTGGTTGCCAGCACTTCTGTAAAAAGTCTATCAAATTATGGCTTGTAAAATGATTGATAGGAAACACAGGAGTGGAAAGACGTTATGAATTATGAACAGACAGGACTGAGCAAGCTGTATTGAGTCATATTAGAGGGAGATTATATACCATTATTAGGTCTGATCATTTTTAGATTCAAATGAATAATAAACAGAGGTATTACCAGAAGATTTTACATGCCTGGGGGCCATCTACAGGAGCTTGAGGAAGGAGAGAAGAGGGAGTTTAATAAGGGAGAATGAGAATGTTTGAAGTTCAGTACACTTTTATAAATAAAGGTGCTTTAAAAGTTCATAGCGAGGCTATAGAAGAACCATTTTTTGGTTCCTCAAAGAGCCATTTAGTCAAAGGTTCTTCAAAGAATAATTTAGTTATTTTCTGTACTCAGAAGAACCTTTTTCACCATTGAGAACCCTTTTGTGGAACAAAAAGGTTCTTTGGATGTTCTTTAATTCTTTATCGAACCATTCAGCCAAAATGGTTCTTCTAAAGCACCTTATCTCTAAGCGACTGATCACACAGAATGCATTTGTAATGGTTAAAAAGAAGGCGGACCGCACTGCCTTCATTTGATTGACTTTAGAAAAGAGCCGTGCGCTGTTTTTTTATGCTGCTTGGTGACCACCAAATTAGCGGTCCTGTCAGTCAAGGATGAAAGCGTGAGCTCACTTGAAACTTTGGTTTGCTGTTAATTTTAATATTAGCAGATACTTTAAAAAGAGGGCGTTTGCTTCTAATCTTGATCGAGGGTGAAAGGTGAAGAAAAATGCAGGAGGTGTCTGGTTGTTCCAAGAATTAAACTTCTGTCACCACAACTCTTACCTCATTTGATTGGAAAAAACGTTAAATAACGTTGAGCTTTTCCTCTCAGAGTTGACTATAACTTTAGGGCACTACTGCAAAAACGCACTTCTCACTGCCACAAACACATCTTGTGTGATCTGCATCTTACAATTTAGAATATATCATGGCATAATTTCCCAGGTTTCATGGGAAACTAATTGAAGATCACATAACAAAAGAGATTTATTTATTTTACTGATTATGAGGATACTTATTTTGTCAAAATAATAGAAATGCCCTAATGCTAGAATGGATTTTAGTCAAGATTTTAAAGGAACTACTGTAGTTATTTTAGTACTAAGTTGTTTTAAAAAATACTGCAATACTAGTATTTCATTTATAGTATTATTCTGGGCTTTGAACCGGTTCACAGAACGAAAACCAGAAACTTTCAAAAAATATATGTTTCGGAACAGAATCATTTATTTAAAATAATGGTAAACGGTTAATATCGTTTTTTTTTCATTCTTTGACAAGATTTCTGTGCAATATGACTCGGTGAAGTTCACTTCCGGTTGTCTTGACTCATTGGAGAAATTAGAAGCTTGTCACCAGCAAGTAAAGCCCAAGTCTCTAATGCTCAATCATAAATATTGTAGGCTACCAAGTATCAATTTTCTGTACGCACATGCCGTTGAATGTGTACGGTCCAACTCTAATCAAACGTGATTATCCCTAAAAATTTCCTTTAAAATACATTTGGTGAATAAAGCACTGAAAAACAAGGTAATTTTCACTTTATGTGAAGCAACTGTTTATGCTGCATCTTCTTCCTGAAGCACCGTTTGGAATTCGTTCTCCGTCTGTGTGTGTGCGCGTGTTTAAGTGCACTCAAAAGTGCATACACAGAGAGACGCGTTTCAAAAAGCAAGCAAACAGTCTTTCTGTTCTTAACAGGACACATTTAAACAAAATGATCTCGAAATAAAACAGTAGGCTATTCTTTTTCTAATAAAAACATTTGTTTAAGTTATTTGCCAATAATTGACATGGCAGAAATTGTCCTTGTCTTAATTCATGTATAATGCTGGCAAATGTAGGCATGTCAGAATTACAGTTATGGCGCTTACATAATGTAGCCTTGTTAATTTTTGATGACAAAATAGAGACCTCAAGGAACAGTATGTAAGAAATGTATATCAATTAATCATAAAATAGCCCTGATATGTAACTAGACATTAAGAAATCAATTTCATTTCAAATACTTATATCACTGACCGGCCATATTGTCATTTAAAAAGTGGAGTTGCAGCACTCAACTGATGTTTATGTTGTGTATTGGCAACCAGTTGTGTGATTGCAGTACCAGTTTTGGCCACATACTGTTCCTTTAAGGAAAATTATGCAGACTAATAATTTAAGTTTAATGTCCTAATGATCAGCCGACATTGAACGTTATTAACCAGTTCGGGAACTTTATTTATTTTTTGTTCTAACTGCTTCATTAACGTCAATTTTAGGGTTGAATCGAAAAACCAGAAACGTTAAAATACTGTTTCTGTTCGGAACGAACCAGTTGGGAAAAAAATCTGGTTCAAAGGTTTTATATGATATTTTTCTAGGTCCAAATGCTTGGCAGGGTGATAAAAAAGTTATAACTTTTTCTCACAATTGACTACAGAGTCTTGGCCAAGGTCTATCAAAGTGTGTCAAAATATTTAAGATGGTGATATTGTCAGGTCTTTCATGGCATTATAAGACAGTTAAACTAACAAACATTTAATATCAGTTTTTATACTGCTGTCAGTCGGACTGTCAGTCACAGTGAAGCTAAAGTTCCAGGCCAGCGTGTTTTAGCTTGTCTTGTTTTTGTCAAAGCATCAAACAAAGCGTTAAGAAACTGACAGGCTTGCGTAGAATAATGGTGAGATCAAATGAAGGATCAGATTTTTTTGTGGTAAAGTAATGTTGTGGAAATTTTGTAAAGATTTAACAGCGGAGAATACTTATTCAGGGTTTGGTTAAGACAAAAGAACATGCTGTCAAATGTGGTTAATGGATTACATGCACGCGCATTGCATTTTTTCTTGTGAAGTATCCTCGATTACTTCGACACACGGTGACCAAAATGTATAAATGTTATATAGCAAAAAAAAAAGACTTTAAACAAAAAGTTATCCCAAAAATAAAATGGCATCATTTGTATGGCAGTACAATTAAAAGTTGCAATCTAAGTACCTAAGTCTTCAAAACCTCACCCTGATTCACATACGCTGTCTGGTAAGATTTTGTGGAAAATGTCAGCTTGACGTCATATGGCTTCAACCCACATAATAATTGCATATTGTATTGAATTGCGTAGAGGCAAAAGCAGTTGATTGCAGATTGGATTGGCATTTTGTTTTCAAACGCAATACAAATCATATCTTTTTCATTTAAAATGGCCAAATGTTATGCCAAATGTCACATTACTGTGGTAAACAAGGTTGTAAATCCTGATTTATGTTGACCCTAGCACCCTAATTCTCAAAATGATTTTCTTATGGTTGTTGTTTTTGTTATTAAACACATACTGGCAGCTTCAGAGACTGAGTCTTAATTAGAGACTTAATTATAATTATCATAATTAAAGTGTAAATAATGTGTTTATCTGCTTCTTTCTCTTTCTCAAGTAAATGGAGTCTTTATGTCTGATACTAAAGCCGTCCTTCAAGGATGTGATGACCACTGGACTTTCCAGGGACAGCAGGATATTGCTGTGCTCTTTTTGACAACAGTATGTGTAGACGTACGGATCTTATCCCCCGGTGCGTGGACTGCATTTAGCTACGTGTCGGTCCCCGCACCCCGCTACGAACTGGCCCTGCAGGGAGATGAAAACTCCCTGTATGCCTGGTTGTTGGGAGTACGGCATCAGTTCCCTGTCCAGCTGACCCCTCAACGATGGTACCACCTATGTTTGCGATGGGACGCCCCTCACCAAAGCTTCAGCCTGACAATACGGCACCACCCGGAAGTGTATCAGCGCACGGCCATAGCTCGTGCAATACCCCCCTCCGGGCGTCTTCTGCTTGGCTGTCGGCCAAAAGACGCCACCCCTGGGGTCAAAATGGCTACTGTGGAGCTCCACCTGTTCCGCATATGGGACGATGTGGGGGAACACAATGCCTGCGAAGACGGCTCGGTGGTCGGCTGGGACTCAAGGTTTTGGACGGTCACACGAGCACAGGCTAAAGTTCAAGATTATACCCTGCAGTGTGGTGAGTATAGGATGTGTTAACTGCAGAGATTTACAAGAGAGAAGCCTGTTTATCTGGTAGTGGATCACACGTACCAGTTAAACATAGTAAACGATAATTTAGTTAATCATAAAATGCCTGCAGCACTTTCTTTGAACTTAAAGTATGCAAATTTTTGAAATATAATGCCGGTCTATATAATGACTTCCTTGAAGCATGAATGTGCATGTGGATTGGTTGTGGCATTCAGAGGGGAGTTGACTAGATCGTCACGTTTGCGTTATTAGCGCAATTATCTAACTAACCACCCACAATGCAGTTTAACCAGATGCTAAAGGCACTAAAATAATACCGTTGTTAGTGTAATTGATGTAATTGTGGGTGTTTAGATAATGAGATGCAAAAAGTGGGTCAAAGTTTGTACATTTTATTGGCCTTTTTTATAATAAACAAGATGATGGAGAAGATATTTAGATACACTGTGCAAGCTAGAATATTTCGAGTAGGTTATATAGAAAAGTTAAAACTTGATCCACTGCATGTAGCATCCTTCACAACCTTGAACTTGGAAATAAGCAGCAAGACAGGAAGACTGATTTGCATAATTCGGATACTACTAAAATAACGTAGATGGTGCATGCAAATAAAAAACACTATCAGCAGGTTCACTGTTCATTCAAGTCAATTCCCCTCTGTGTTTAATATTGTTTTATGCATAATGTTGCATGATAATTTTAGTAATTTCATAGCATTAACATTTATTACCGTAAATGCATGTGCAAATGCATGTAGCCTTGTATGTTTCTTGCATCAGGTTTCATAAATCTGAAAATGTAGGTGAAAATTTACTTGAATACATTTCAAATATCCTCAATTCAAAACCTATCCAGCACAGAGGCTGAACTGAATTTTTTATATATATATATATATATATATATATATAATTACTTAAATTAAAACACTTGGCTTCATTGAAATGGTCTTTATGACCACATCGGATTCTGATGCAGGGTACAAAAATGGGCAGTAGTGTTTACCCTCACCTTTGGCTCTCTTTCACTTGTGCATGCCAATTCTGTTTCTGTATTTCATCTTCTAGGCCTAGAGCATCTGCGTAAGAAACGCAATGCAATGCAAACTACGCCGAAATCGAACAGTAAGTCTAGTGCAAGTATGAATTCACTTCACTTATACAGTTATAGTGTGGTGATGGGTAACTATGCACTCTGTGCACACATCTGTTAAAGATTGCAGTGCTTTTAACTTATTTACATAATGTGTTAGTTTTGAATCTATGACGTATAAGTATAACTCCCACTTCTTTGCAAACATTGCTGTTCTTTTGTCACCTATCTCACGGCATGCTACATTGAAAAGAAGTCTACCTTTCAATCAGCACAGTTTATGACGCAAGAGATATTTCGAATAGCAGATGGGTTGGGCATTTTCTCACGTTGGATGCATTAGGAATGTGCTTTTTTAGCTGTGTACAAGACAGGTGTATTCACACATCAGTGTTAGATATTTAGAAAGAAATTACATCCATTGCAGCTGGGTTGACGGTAACTTACCGTAGATTTAAATTTATGTTTTTTACTAGCAAGAGTTTGTTCAAAGTTAAATACATTTTAAATATTAACAAGTTTTTATCTTTATAGAATAAAATTATACAATAACAGCCTCATGCAAAGCATTCTGGGAAACAGAAATCATCATTAACCTTTTTCTGTTTTTTGCTTCAGATTTTGTTTCCCAGAATGCTTTGCTTGATGCTGTCTTTTTAGTTTTACTCTGTAAAGATAAAGACTTGTAAATGTTTAATGTTCATTTAACTTTGAACAAAATGTTGCCAGTAAATAACATACATTTAAATGTACGGTAAGTTACCGGCAACCCAGCTGCAATAGCACTGTAATTTCTACGGATTTTTTTTTTAAGTGTATCTGTTTCACACTGTGATTATCAGATGTATTGTGCAATGTCATGTCAATTTATGCAAAAGTTTGTCATATAAAGGACAAACAAATTATGTGATACAGTAAAGCTGCTGTGTTTGTGGTTAGTATTGTGTAGCGCCGTGTAATGTAGGCGTGTGTTTTTGTTACCTGCGCATTTCAGTAAAGCTATTTTTAGATGATAAGGTTTAAAGGTTGACGCTCAATATTTGGTCTCTTACAGCATCGGAAGGCACATCCGGACAAATACTGTCATTGACAAAGCCAAGTAAGTGAATGTGATCTGCACGTCACCAGAGACAGTAATGTTATTAATAGAGCCTTCACTTGATTAAAAATGAATTATGTTAATTATAAGATGTGGCAAATACTTAATCAAAGTAAATGCAATTAATTAGGCTACATAAATCAATAGTTGCTGAGAAAAGCTGTAAAATTGAAATAATAATTTTATATCTTTATTACCGGGGTTTTTTGTGCTTTCTTTTTAAGGTCCGCTTTTCACTACTTTGGGCTCCATAATTAACAATGCAAATCAACTTCTTCAAGGTCAGTAAACAGCTTTAAAATGATGATAATATCAACAGACCATTTAAGGTGCTAGATCAATTTTCCTGAAGTCAGGATATCACTTACTGTATGTTGTATTGGTGTTAAATGGGTAAGGATGGTTAACTTAACGTCAAACAGGTGACTAGGTAAATAATGAAATAATGAATTTAACTAGTCTGAATAACTTAAATATTAATAACATTTTAGGCTTTAGTTTTTTAAGCTGTGCTGCTTTAAATGGGAGAAATTTTACAATTCTTAATAGTGTTGTCATGGTACTAGAATTTCTAACTTCGGTACGGGAAAATTCTGGTGTTCGATACTTTTTTGGGTGCCTCGAGGAACAATCTGCCACAGCATTAAGGCCTTATGCTGTTTTTATTATTATTTTATTATAAGACAAATATAACAAGGCAGAATTCTCCTAAAAACATCCACACAGCACTCCTGCTTGGCTTTCTTGTACTGTTAAACCAGAACGAACAAGAAGAGGAGGCGGGGCCCTGCATTCACGTGCACTTTATATAAGTGTGCACGTCATTTTAAAGAAAAAGAAAGAGCAAAAACGCGCAGCTGTTGTTCACAGAGTTATAAAAAAATGCGCAGCTCATCTTAAAGTATTGATTCAGTGTGACAAGAGTATTGGAACCATTTTAAATTGTCAGTATTGATATGTATCGAAATATCGTTTTTTTTTTTACAACACTAATTCTTAGAGAGGGGTTTGCGTGCTAAACTCTTTCTGTGATGCATCAGATTTAAAGTCACGGAAGTAGCGATTGTCTTATTTTCCTCGTCTTGAAGTTGGTTAATGTCGCAATTTGCAAATCGTTGCGATAGAGAGATCGTTTCGAGGAGGGAAGGAGATTAGTGTTTTTGATTAAAAACTGAAGAGAGGGCAGGGCGCATGTATTTTTTTTACATAATGAAGCTCAAAGATAAGTCATACTAAGTCATACCATGATATTCCAAAAAATTTAAGTTTTTAGTTTCAATTTTATTGTGATTTTAACAACATCGATACAACCATATGAACACCACTTTTAATACTAATTGCATTTTTTAAAGAGTGCAATAGTGCATTGCAAGGTTATTGTTATTTATCTTTTCATTTTTTTGAAGGATCCAATTTGAAGGACCCTGTTGCGTCAATAAACTGTTAAGACATTTGTCTGATGGGTGTTTGGTTAACATTTACCTAAACCAACCCAAATATATTACCCATAATATATTGGTTTGGTTTAAACAACGGTTGTGTAAATATTGGACAGAACCACGGTTGCCACACATGTCCTGAAAAGTAAAGCCAAAACATTTAGACCGCCCCCTGGTGGCTGGCTGCATTTTAGGTCATAAACCCCGCCCTGTTCATGTAAACAAACATAGACTGTAAAAAATATGGACGATGCCTGTTCGCTCTCTTCCATTGGTGAAAAGTGAAGCTGTCAGTGTCCCAATATGGCGCTGACATCTTGGGTCTTGAGTCTGCGCAGTAGCGATTTCGTTACCAGTCCTGCGCAGTAGTGAGCAGGAATTAAAGCCGCGAAATCAAGGCACTGCCCCTCGTTTTCGCGGAATATCACAGCTGTCAATCATGACGTGACACTACCGTTTTAATAGCATTAAATAACTAACTAAAGCAAACTATTTTTAAAAACAAACACTTGAATTTACATCAGTTTGATAAAAACTAGAGTAAATGACAGAAACCAGCTTTGGAAAAAAAGATAATTGAAGTGTAATTGAATTGTTTAGTTGGTCTCAAGTCCCATTGAATAACATGAGGGAGGCGGGGTTTATGACCTATACTGGGACCAGTCACTGGGGGACGATCGAGACGTTTTGGCTTCACTTTTCAGGGCTTGTCATTAAATCATTAAAATTTAAATTTAAAATAATATTTTACCAGTGCTTGTTTCTGTTATTTTAGTTGTTTCTTATTATTTTAGGAACTTTTAAGTGTTAGTTATTTAAATAATTTGTATTAAGTTAGTTATTAGATGCTATTAAAAAGGGGCGCAACAACATGATTTGTGTATTTGTGATTGAGTCAAACGGGAAAATACGCAGGGCGTTGATATTGTGGCTCCACCTCAATACACCTTTTATATTTATTCATTTTATACAATAGAAATCAATAGAGAAACATCGCCCATCTTTACAGTCTATGAACAGACCGGATGTGTTATTATTATGCTTCACTATGATGCTACCAGATTTACTGTGTTTTGTTTCTCCCTGGTGGGATGAATGACAATAAACTTGAACTTGAGCCATGTGTTGGGTTATAAATAAACCTATGCTGAGTTGGTGTTACCCAACCCTGATTGTTGGCTTTCAGTAAGATGATGCAATGATAAAACTAATTAATCTTTGTTTCAATTATACAGCACAGTCTTCATCTGTTTCTCCGAGCAGTACATCTGTTAATACAGCCACCCCTATACCTCAGGGTCAGATCAAAACCACAACCTCTCCTTCACCCTCACAACCCAGACCCACACTGAATTCATCTAATGGCATTGTGGTGAATACTTCAACCCCCATTACAACACAAGCTCCTCTCACAACAACTACCACCATCACAGTCCCTCCTCAATCTCTGATTGGTTCAGCTGATAATCCAACAACCATTATGACAAACACCAGTGGATTCAACAGCATAACCCCAACACCTGCCTCACAGACCTCTAACCTAACAGTCCAGCAAACCCATAACACAGCTATCTCTTCTGTAAAGTCTACCTCTGAAATACGGGCCAATCAGACAACAGCACACCTTAGCACTACACCTCCTGTCATGGCTCAAATAGCCAATCAGTCAACAGTTGTACGGACAAAGAGGTCTTCTACATTATTAACAGGTACAGCTATTATGACTATATTCTGATAGAAAAAGACAAATGGCTTCTATTTCTGTGATAATTACAGGATATTAAAATAAACTCCTTACCTTCGTTCTCCTATCTGCCACATATTAAATCATTTATATGTTATATAATTCATCCTAATGGGGTTTTTCGCTTTGATGTCTTTTCATTTGTTCTAGGGTCATTTGTGGCGCAGTGTAACTTTTCTCAGTACTGCGCTGATCAATGTAAGAAGAAACTTTTTTACACTAAAATGTGATTTAGATTGGATGTGGAGATTCCTGAAAGAATAAAATATGTCTTTTCTCACCCAACAGCATCATACTACTGGATGCCTGTGGAGGTGGATGGAAATGTACCCGAACAAGATATTAAAAATTGGGTAATAAAAAATATTATAAAAATATTTATCTGCCATCTTATAGTAGATATTTTAATTTCCACATACTATAAAAATGATGGTTAATTTAAAGTTAGATTATCCATCTTTTGCTATTAGATTAACTAAACAGTATTTTATGATTTTATGTATGCAAAAGTCAACATTTAATCTCTTAGCACACCTCATAATAATACATTTTCTTGGACTTGTAAAGTACAGCAAGCACGGTTTGGCTGAGATTTAAACCCAGATGCTTGCTTTATATGTTCAATGAAGTAAAACACACTAAAGAACTGTATACTGTGCTTAGTTTTTAGATCTATTTAGGTCCACCTGCCCTGCAGTCAGTACTACAATATGCCAAGCTTTTGTGGTAAGTATTTGTGACTAATAGTAAATAGTTCACAGGTGATATTTTATGTAGTCGAGCATGGGATGATTATCATTGTTTTTCATGTAATATAGACGGCTGAGGTTACATGTCAAGACACGGTGAACATCCAGTAAGTCAAAACTGAAGTCTCCACAAATTTAACAAACCAGCATAATCTCAGTAACAAACCATTGACTACTGCCTCTGTTACCATAGGAAGACTAACTGCACCGTGCTGATACAACTTAAACAGCCTGAAAATGCATGTGAAATCGGTAGGCTGGTGGAAAACAATACAGGCCAACCAATAAAAATCAAGCTTCTAGGAGATGTGGAGAGAGTGGGTGAGTAAAAACTACTGTACTGAGTTGACGTACTCTGTGTTAGTTAAATCAACCAAAAGTCAATCTTATTATGTGATGATAACTTAAAATGAAACCATTAATTAATTAAAAATACATGTCCGTTTTGTAATTTCAAAGAAGTAATGTTTATAAAAAAATCCAATAATAGGTACTGATCAATTTCAGACACTTCAAAACATTTTGTTGTCATGTAACCATATGTGCCTTTGTACAGCTCAGTAGTTAAACTTTGCAAGGTCATGGGTTTCACCAAGGGTCAAAGGCTGTAATGGTGCGTTCACACCAGACATGGAAGAGGCAGCAAGCGTGAGTGATTTACATGTTAGGTCAATGCAAAGACGTGAACAGGCGTCCTGCAGCACGGTAATCAAATTGAGTTGAAAAATCGGAACTTTGGGTGATTTTTGCGGCGCGTTAACCAATGAGGAGCTTGCTCTAGCAGTGGCGTGATTACAGGAAGCGAGCGGAGGCAGAAAAACAAAAAAGCGAGCAGGGTTTCCCACAGAAAATGTGTTAGTTATGGTGGTAGGGTTGGGCGCTGTTTGCGGGGCCTGTGGGGCGTTGCAATCAAAGCGGCGGGGTATACGTCATGATGAAAATGAAAATATTTTTATTAAAAACAATCAAATAAAACTTAATTTTTAAGAAACTATTACAGAAAATAAACACATACTAGATGTTTAATGAATTAAATGTTTTTAACAGATACCTCTAACGGGAATAGCTGCGTAATGAAGTGAAACTAAAGGGTTAAGAAACACAAACTGAAGCAGATTTGTAGAACGTCTAGCGAATGATTATAGATAGCGCGAAGATTGCAAAAACTGATAATTTCCCACTATTAATTACATTATCTTAAAGGAGTGTAACTACTGTAGCCTGTAAATAATGCACATAAATAACGTGAGCAAGAGCGTTCAACAATTATATCTAATCAATAGGCTATCGTATCTAGCTAGCAGGTTGCTCAAACAACATAATCACCAGCTAACTTACTTTAAATTTGCAACAAATACAAAAACAGGCTTAATCAAACCCAAAACATAAGTCCACTTACGGTTCTCACGGACACGCGTTTTATCAACTGGCCATCCTCCAGACAGTGACGGACCATTTCGGCCATGTGGCACCCGTGCCTGCTCGTGGTGTGAAGTGCATCCGCGCTATTCTCTGAAATGCACTTGATGGCCTTTTGTGCAGTGATTTTCTTTTTTTTTTGAACGACCTAGTTAAGGCGGTAGGGTTTCTCAGCTTAGGCAGGCCACCCGAACTGCAAAGTGCTGCGGGAAACCCTCAGGGAGGGCAATCATCATCGCTATACGAGACATTTTCGTACTTTTACAGGAATTAAAAATATCATGTTTGGAAGAAAGTAAGTGAGGAGGTCGAATAATCTAGTAAGTTTACTCAATTTGAGCTATATAACCCCCGCCCTTGACGCGAATTTATGCATAATGTCTCGAATGACTAGAATTTCACGCACGAATGAAGCGAGTAAACTTAAAATGTTCAATCATCCAACTGTGCGCGAATAGCACGTTTTTGACGCATTTTCCCTGTCTGGTGTGAACACACAGTAATAAAAGCATCTGCCAAATGCATACATGTAAATGTATGTCCTTTGACCGAAATAACAAAAGCCGCAAACGTGAATTACTTATTTGTTGTTTAACACGTACTTGATACCTAAATTATTTAAAGAGCCAATGTGTCATGTGTTATTTTTATAAATTAAATTTTTTTTTATTTGGCGGCTCCTCAGTTCACATGGCTTCATGGGATAGTGAAGAGTTAATTGAATGCCCACTTAAAATCTAGACAGAAGTACTAGGTCATCCGGGTACTTTTTTGCCTTTTGTTTTGTTTTGACTATTATGCATTCAGATATACTACTTGATTTGCATACTGATTCTCGCCTGCTACAGTATATAGTATGGAAGTAGGCTTACTGTTTGTGCAAAATGATGTCTGTTCCTAAAGGATGATGTCATTAAGGAACTAAACTGTGTTTGGGCTAAATAATTCACACTTAACAAACGGCAACAATTGAATTCACACTGATCCAACAAACTCATTCGTTTAATAATCAAAGTCTTCATAAATTGTTTGCTCACAGGTAAAGGCTTCTGCATGGAGAAAACCATTTTAGCCCCTGGTGGTGGTTATGTGCATTGCACATCCTCTATGTCTTACAATGAAGTCTGCCAAATCCAAGGGCCTGTCAGCGTAACATGGTAAACGTTTCTAGCGATCTTAACCTTCCACTCTCTTATAGACTTGTTTAGTCTATAAGAGTCAAGACTTTACTTGCATGATTTATATAAAAGTAGCTTTATGACATTTTCTGATATTTTGATGATGGTATTAAGTTAAATAAATGTATTTATGTTCACTCTCTTCACAGCTCTTCTGGAGAGAATGATATCATCCCTAATGATTTACAGATACTTAGTGACCAAGCCTGCAGTGGTGAGAATTTAAATGGCATCTTAACACAGACTATAGATGTTTTTCATTAAGAAACTAACAGTATATAAGGTATAGAGCTTTGCCATAATGCTATTTCTTATCAAAAACTTCTACATTGCTTTTAGTTGCAAACCAGCAGCAATGTGAATGTTACATATCTAACTCTGGTAAGTGCACTACACAATACAACTGCATGTATGCAAATATTTCAAAACATTGAAACTCATCCTTTTACCTCTTCTATATTTTTAGAGGCATATTTTGCTGTTGGTATAAACATTTTGAGCCCCGATGTGGATTTCACCTCCATCCAGAACTCGGTAAGTGTGTGAGCAGATTGTCTAAAGCAAATGAGACGCGGACATAAAATTTTACGATTAACTCTGGCCGACTCAAACAGACAAAGATACAGGGCAATGTTATGGATCATTGTTTATATTTCTTTTCTTTGCTTAACTTTAAAAGGTTTTAAAGTGGAGCTCTTCCTGCGACACAAACAGCGTTTCAGGGTATGTCCAGCATTACAGTTATTTCTATCTGAAAAAATATATAAAGAGAAATACTTAAATGTATGTATATTTTTTGACATCTACTTTACGGTTGATCACGTTACATTCCCATAGGTCTCTGTGCGACGTTTTACATGCGTATCAGGTAAACATTTGATAATCTGTTGTTTTCCATCTCAAAGAAACTAATCTTGTGAATAGTTACAAGCCGGACAAACGTCCTTGTGTTGATTTTCTACAGGGAATGCATCTGGAATGTTTTGGTGAAGCAGCAAGGTAAGGTGCATCGTGACCTATTGTGTGTTTCTGCACGCATTCGTGTGCATCTAACCAGTATATTGTTCCTCAGGCTCTACACCTGCATGTTAACTCTGCAACTGTCACAAACGCTGGATGTGTGCATTGTTAGCAAAGCTGTAGCCGAAATGTGGAAGGATAGCACCAACGTATATTTTGGTGGGCCTGTGTATAGAACAGGTGAGTGTTGAATGACATGTACATGTATATGCATGTGTTTTGCATAGTAAAAATATCATTCTCTTTTCTGTTTGTCTCCTACACAGCTATATGTCGTTTGCCCAGTACCACTGACAGCAACCTTTTGAACTCTACATTTACTTGGACCTCTGTCAATCTGAGCACCAGCCAGATCAGTGATGTCCAAAACCAGCTAATATGGTACTGCTCAACACTATGCATAAAACACATTTGTATTTGAATTAATTAGCTGACATAGTGAAAGATGTGTTCATATTTTTAAGCAAATTCATCATTGGCTATGTTCACACTGACAGCCTACAGCAAATCTAAATTACTATATATTTGATTGAGCTCAGATTAGGTTTATGTAGTTTAAACATTATGAAACAGATGATTTGCATATACTGATTTATGAGCTTTCCATTTTTGTGATTTTTGGGATATTAAATGTTTAAGGACTGTGTTATATATTGCACACATATATAAAACTATTCTGTCTTTGTTCTGCAGTGATCAGGGTCAGACGTATGCTGTTCTTTTAAGTGATAGTTGTGAGATCCCATCTGAATCCTACACTACTCCATCTGTTCCTCCAAGCACAAGCACAGAGGGCGGAGCTACATCCCTAAATGTCACTTCTCCATCAGTAACTACAGGCCCGCCACTGAGCAGCCATACCAACACAACGGTTACAACATTCAGCACTGTCAACACACAGAATAATGCTTCTGTTACATCGTTCAATACAACAGTCTCAGTATCCAGCATTAGCTTCACGCCCACTAACAGCACAGACACTCAAAGAAACACACTTTCACTCAGTACAACTGGACTGCCACTCATTCCATCAACCAGACTGCCCACTACAACAGACACGCAAAGAAATACAGCAAGCACACTGGAAAATGCAACTCTAACACCATCCAATATATCAACTGGACCATTAGTCAATACAACAGCCATACCACTCATTAAAACAGTCACACCAATTAATGCAACAGACACAACACTCAATGTACCAGTCACAACACTCAATGCAACAGACAGACTATTAACTACAACAATTACACCACATAATGCAACAGTCACCACACCTAATGCAATAGTCTCAACACCTAATGCAACAGTCACAACACTCAATGCAGCAGTCACAACATTCAATGCAACAGACAGACTATTAACTACAACAATTACACCACATAATGCAACAGTCACCACACCTAATGCAATACACTCAACACCTAATGCAACAGTCACAACACTCAATGCACCAGTCACAACACTGAATCCAACAGACAGACTATTAACTACAACAATTACACCACATAATGCAACAGTCACCACACCTAATGCAATACACTCAACACCTAATGCAACAGTCACAACACTCAATGCACCAGTCACAACATTCAGTGCAACAGACAGACTATTAACTACAACAATTACACCACATAATGCAACAGTCACCACACCTAATACAATACTCTCAACACCTAATGCAACAGTCACAACACTCAATGCACCAGTCACAACACTGAATCCAACAGACAGACTATTAACTACAACAATTACACCACATAATGCAACAGTCACCACACCTAATACAATACTCTCAACACCTAATGCAACAGTCACAACACTCAATGCACCAGTCACAACACTCAATGCAACAGACAGACTATTACCTACAACAATTACACCACATAATGCAACAGTCACCACACCTAATGCAATACTCTCAACACCTAATGCAACAGTCACAACACTCAATGCACCAGTCACAACATTCAGTGCAACAGACAGACTATTAACTACAACAATTACACCACATAATGCAACAGTCACCACACCTAATGCAATACACTCAACACCTAATGCAACAGTCACAACACTCAATGCACCAGTCACAACATTCAGTGCAACAGACAGACTATTAACTACAACAATTACACCACATAATGCAACAGTCACCACACCTAATACAATACACTCAACACCTAATGCAACAGTCACAACACTCAGTGCAACAGTCACAACACTGAATCCAACAGACAGACTATTAACTACAACAATTACACCACATAATGCAACAGTCACCACACCTAATGCAATACACTCAACACCTAATGCAACAGTCACAACACTCAGTGCACCAGTCACAACACTGAATCCAACAGACAGACTATTACCTACAACAATTACACCACATAATGCAACAGTCACCACACCTAATGCAATACTCTCAACACCTAATGCAACAGTCACAACACTCAGTGCAACAGTCACAACACTCAATGCAACAGACAGACTATTAACTACAACAATTGCACCACATAATGCAACAGTCACAACACTCAATGCAACAGTCACAACACTTAATGCACCAGTCACAACACTGAATCCAACAGACGGACTATTAACTACAACAATTACATCACACAATGCAACAGTCACCACACCTAATGCAGTACTCTCAACACCTAATGCAACAGTCACAACACTCAATGCACCAGTCACAACACTCAATGCAACAGACAGACTATTACCTACAACAATTACACCACATAATGCAACAGTCACCACACCTAATGCAATACTCTCAACACCTAATGCAACAGTCACAACACTCAGTGCAACAGTCACAACAGTCAATGCAACAGACACAACACAGAATACACCAGACAGACTATTAACTACAGCAATTACACCACATAATGCAACAGTCACAACACTCAATGCACCAGTCACAACACTGAATCCAACAGACAGACTATTAACTACAACAGTTACACCAGAAAATGCAACAGTCACCACACCTAATGCAATACACTCAACACCTAATGCAACAGTCACAACACTCAGTGCAACAGTCACAACACTCAATGCAACAGACACAACACAGAATACACCAGACAGACTATTAACTACAGCAATTACACCACATAATGCAACAGTCACTACACCTAATGCAATACTCTCAACACCTAATGCAACAGTCACAACACTCAATGCACCAGTCACAACACCTAATGCAACAGACAGACTATTAACTACAACAATTGCACCACATAATGCAACAGTCACAACACTCAATGCAACAGTCACAACACTTAATGCACCAGTCACAACACTGAATCCAACAGACAGACTATTAACTACAACAGTTACACCAGAAAATGCAACAGTCACCACACCTAATGCAATACTCTCAACACCTAATGCAACAGTCACAACACTCAATGCACCAGTCACAACACTGAATCCAACAGACAGACTATTAACTACAACAATTACACCACATAATGCAACAGTCACCACACCTAATGCAATACTCTCAACACCTAATGCAACAGTCACAACACTCAGTGCAACAGTCACAACAGTCAATGCAACAGACACAACACAGAATACACCAGACAGACTATTAACTACAGCAATTACACCACATAATGCAACAGTCACTACACCTAATGCAATACTCTCAACACCTAATGCAACAGTCACAACACTCAATGCACCAGTCACAACACTGAATCCAACAGACAGACTATTAACTACAACAATTACACCACATAATGCAACAGTCACAACACTCAATGCACCAGTCACAACATTCAGTGCAACAGACAGACTATTAACTACAACAATTGCACCACATAATGCAACAGTCACAACACTCAATGCAACAGTCACAACACTTAATGCACCAGTCACAACACTGAATCCAACAGACAGACTATTAACTACAACAGTTACACCAGAAAATGCAACAGTCACCACACCTAATGCAATACTCTCAACACCTAATGCAACAGTCACAACACTCAATGCAACAGTCACAACATTCAGTGCAACAGTCACAACAGTCAATGCAACAGACACAACACAGAATACACCAGACAGACTATTAACTACAGCAATTACACCACATAATGCAACAGTCACTACACCTAATGCAATACTCTCAACACCTAATGCAACAGTCACAACACTCAATGCACCAGTCACAACACTGAATCCAACAGACAGACTATTAACTACAACAGTTACACCAGAAAATGCAACAGTCACCACACCTAATGCAATACACTCAACACCTAATGCAACAGTCACAACACTCAATGCAACAGTCACAACATTCAGTGCAACAGACAGACTATTAACTACAACAATTACACCACATAATGCAACAGTCACAACACTCAATGCAACAGTCACAACATTCAGTGCAACAGACAGACTATTAACTACAACAATTACACCACATAATGCAACAGTCACCACACCTAATGCAACAGTCTCAACACCTAATGCAACAGACAGACTATTGACTACAACAGTTATACCACATAATGCAACAGTCACCACACCTAATGCAATAGACTCAACATCTAATGCAACGGTCACAACACTCAATACAACAGACAGACTATTAACTACAACAGTTACACCACATAATGCAACAGTCACCACACCTAATGCAACAGACACCACAACTAATGAAACAGTCTCAACACCTAATGCAACAGTCACAACACTCAATACACCAGACAGACTATTAACTACAACAGTTACACTACAAAATGCAACAGTCACCACACCTAATGCAACAGTCAATGCAACAGACAGACTTTTAACTACAATTGTTACACCACTTAATTCAATAGTAACGACACTCAACGCAACAGTCACAACACTCAATGCGACAGTTACAACACTCACTGCAACAGTCACAACACTCAATGCAACAGTCACAACACTCAATACAACAGTCACACCACGCAATACAACAGAAACACAATTATCTGCAACAGTTACACCATTTAATGCATCAGTCACAACACTCAATGCAACAGTCACAACACTCAATACAACAGAAACACTATTAACTGTTACAGTAACACCACTTAGTACTACAGTCACACCACTGAATACAACAGTCATCACACTCAATACAACAGTTACACCACTAAATACAACAGTCACAACACTTAATGCAACTGACACACTATTAACTGCTACAGTTACACCACTGAATACAATTGTCCCAACACTCAATACAACAGACAGACTATCAACTGCAGCAGTTACATCACTTAATACAACAGTCACAACACTCAATACAACAGACAGACTATTAACTACAACAGTTACACCATTTCATGCAACAGTCACAACACCCAATGCAACAGTCACAATGCCCAATGCAACAGTCACAATGCTCAATGCAACAGTCACAATGCTCAATGCAACAGTCACAACACTCAATGCAACAGACAGACAATTAACTACAACAGCTATACCACTCAATGCAACAGTCACAACACTCAATACAACAGTCACAACACTCAATGCAACAGTCACAACACTCAATCTTACAGACAGACTATTAACTACAACAGCTACACCACTTAATGCAACAGTCACAACACTTAATGCAACAGTCACAACACTCAATGCAACAGTCACAACACTCAATCTAACAGACAGACTATTAACTGCAACAGCTACACCACTTAATGCAACAGTCACAACACTCAATGCAACAGTCACAACACTCAATGTAACAGACACAACACTCAATCTAACAGACAGACTATTAACTGCAACAGCTACACCACTTAATGCAACAGTCACAACACTCAATGCAACAGTCACAACACTCAATCTAACAGACAGACTATTAACTGCAACAGCTACACCACTTAATGCAACAGTCACAACACTCAATGCAACAGTCACAACACTCAATGTAACAGCTACACCACTTAATGCAACAGTCACAACACCCAATGCAACAGTCACAACACTCAATCTAACAGACAGACTATTAACTTCAACAGTTACACCACTTAATGCAACAGTCACAACACTCAATGCAACAGTCACAACACTCAATGTAACAGACACAACACTCAATCTAACAGACAGACTATTAACTGCAACAGCTACACCACTTAATGCAACAGTCACAACACTCAATGCAACAGTCACAACACTCAATCTAACAGACAGACTATTAACTGCAACAGCTACACCACTTAATGCAACAGTCACAACACTCAATGCAACAGTCACAACACTCAATGTAACAGCTACACCACTTAATGCAACAGTCACAACACTCAATGCAACAGTCACAACACTCAATCTAACAGACAGACTATTAACTGCAACAGCTACACCACTTAATGCAACAGTCACAACACTCAATGCAACAGTCACAACACTCAATGCAACAGTCACAACACTCAATGTAACAGCTACACCACTTAATGCAACAGTCACAACACTCAATGCAACAGTCACAACACTCAATCTAACAGACAGACTATTAACTTCAACAGTTACACCACTTAATGCAACAGTCACAACACTCAATGCAACAGTCACAACACTCAATCTAACAGACAGACTATTAACTGCAACAGCTACACCACTTAATGCAACAGTCACAACACTCAATGCAACAGTCACAACACTCAATCTAACAGACAGACTATTAACTTCAACAGTTACACCACTTAATGCAACAGTCACAACACTCAATGCAACAGTCACAAAACTCAATGCAACAGTCACAACACTAAATGTAACAGACAGACTATTAACTACAACAGTTACACCACATAATGCAACAGTCACCACACCTAATGCAACAGTCATAACACTCAATACAACAGACATACTTTTAACTACAACAATAACACCACATAATGCAACAGTCTCAACACCTAATGCAACAGTCACAACACTCAATACAACAGACAGACTATTAACTACAACAATAACACCACATAATGCAACAGTTACAACACCCAATGCAACAGTCACAACACCTAATGCAACAGTCATACACACAACAACCTTCCCAGTAACAAAAAACATTTCCAGTGTGCCTGTTACAACCAATCCAACACAATTAAACAACTCAACAGAAAAAGTTGAAACTAACACAACTGCTGTGCCAACAATACAGCCAGGCTCTCCTCACAACACCTCCAATTCCTCAATAACCGCTCCACCTGTCCATCACATTACTCCAACAACCAGCAGAAAAAATACATCTGTGCCAACCACAGTCAAGGCAACAGGTTTGACTATTAATTTGTTTATGTTTTTCAAAATGAACAATACACTGTATTTATACGTGACATCAAGTTGGCATATTAAAGGGTGATCTCATTCATTCTTGTAGGCATTCATTTTTGTACATTTGGATAGACACAGTATTAGGGCTGGGCTATATTGACCAAAATTCACATCTATGTAAAACTAAAATCAAACTTTGATCCTGGATTTCACAAGGTCAAAAATGTACAAAAATAAATGCTGCTAATATCAGAGTTTACATAATTATATCTACAAATGTTTAACTCTTTCCCCGCAAGCATTTAAAAAAAAGTTGCCAGTCAGCGGCAGAATTTTTATGATTTTCAGAGTTAGTGTTTTATAAGTTGGGTAAGTGGACAAAAGCGGAAATATGATTGACCTAAAAACTCGTCAATGGCGGGGAAAGAGTTAAAAGATCATCCTGTGTATTCACATGTCGTACTAACTTTAATTTCCGTATTTTGCAGTAACAACCGAAAGTCCAGGCGAACTGGCTAACAACCTTCTAAATCAAACCAAAGATGTGTCTTCTTTAAACTCAACTCAAGTGAATGATTTGGTCAACCAGTTAGAAATACTGCTTTCTGCACCCAATGTTAGTCTGGAAGTGGGCCGAGCATTGCTGTCTGTCATCAACAACCTGCTTGATGGCTCTGCAAACAGTCTGAGTTCCTCATCCAACCGGTAAGAATGAAACACAAAACACAAGCATGAACGCAGTCATGGTTTAAAACTGTTCATCACAAAAAAAGAAAATTCTGTAAATACTCATCCTCATGTTTTACAGATCTGTATAAATGTATTTGTTCTGCTAAACACCAAGGAATATATTTTAAGCAATGTTTCTAACTAAACAGTTTTGGAGCACCATTGCCTCCCATAGTATTTTGTTCCTACTATGGAAGTCAATGGTGCTTCTGTTTCCTGTGTGATTATAAATATCTGCCTTTGTGTTCAGCAGAACTGAGAAATGTATACAGGTTTATTATTTTTGGGTGAACTATCCCTTTAAAGGTGCAGTGTGTAAATTTTAGCGGCATCTAGTGGTGAGGTTGCGAATTGCAACCAACGGCTTAGTCCACGGCTCACCCCTCGCTTTTGAAACACATAGAAAAGCTGTGGTAGCCGCCAACGGACAAACATTTCATCTATGGAGACAACTTAGTAAAAAAATTGTCCTTTAAGGGCTTCTGTAGAGAACTGGCAGCACAAAATGGCGACTTTCAAGTAAGGGAACCCTTTGTGTATGTAGATAAAAAGGTCTCGTTCTAAGGTAATAAACTCATAACGGTTCATTATGTAAGGTCTTTATACACCCATGATTATATAGTTTTGTATATTATTTTGCATTTCAGTCAAAAGATCCTTCTAAAAATTACACACTGCACCTTTAAAGGGGACATATCATGAAAATCTGACATTTCCATGTTTAAGTGTAATAATTGGGTCCCCATTGCTTCTATCAACCTAGAAAAAGAACAACCCAGTAACTTAGTTTTGGTAAACCATTCTCTGCAAGCATGTGAAAAAATAGATAATTGAAATTTGGCTCCCCTTGTGATGTCAGAAGGGGATTATACCGCCCCTTAATCTGCACTATCCAACCATGGCACTGCCATTTAGTGCAGAGATCAGCTCATTTGCATTTAAAAGGACAAAAAAACGGGACAATTTTGCTCACAACTATAAAGTGGCAATTTTAACATACTATAATAAATTATCTATATGCTATTTTGAGCTAAAACTTCACATACATACTCTGGGGACACCAAAGATTTATTTGACATCTTAAAAAAGTCTTGTGAAATGTCCCCTTTAATAATTTTATAAACCACTGATGTGTTCCTTTGGCAATGGTGATTTTTAGATTAATCAAAGTCGTGGATAGTTTGGGTCTGAAACTGGTGATTCAAGACCAGACCGTAAACATGGCATTTGAATCACTTGCTTTGGCCGTTACCAAAGCCGATGGCACCAACTTCAAGACGACATCATTCGCAGTTGCAGATCCATTAAACCCACAGGTAATGACAGTTGAAACTTTTTTTGCAGCTGATTGACATTTTTTAAATGTTTTTGGAAGTCGGTGCTGGATGTTTTCGTGTTTCTGATAACGCAGGTGACGAAAGGATTTCAGAGAGAAGCAAGAGCCGTGGAAAGTTCCTCCCCTCTTGGCAAAATAACACTGCCAGCGTCCCTTACAGAAAATCTTTCTCCAGGGGAGCAGAAGATGGCCTCCAGAATCCAGTTCACTTTCTTTCAGAAAAGCACATTTTTTCAGGTAAAATGAAGTCAGAGTCGACTTTAGATTTGAAACTACATTATTCAAGCGTTATGTTCTTTATCTTTACAGGATAAAAAGACTCAACATATTTTGAACAGCCACGTTCTGGGCTCGAGTGTGGCTAACCTTTCCATCAAAAACCTGAAGGAGAACGTTGTGTTCACTCTGAGAAATACGCAACCTGTTGCGGTGTGTATTTACATTGTTACATTACCTGTCATTGTACACTTAAAGGAGTAGTCCACTTTAAAAATGGGGTCCATTGACTTTTCATAGTAGGACATAAAAATACTATGGTAAGTCAATGGGCCCCATCTTTAAAGTGGACTACTCCTTTAAACCGGTTTGATTACTAACTCTCTTCACTCATCTGCCACAGGGGAACTATGTAGCTTCTTGTGTGTTTTGGGACTTTGAAACGAATGGTAAGATTAGATTCCTCTCTGTTATTAGGCTCAAAAGAAATGTGGAATTTCTGTATAAGAGGTGAAGTGACTATGACGTGTTTTGGGTTTTCCAGGAGGTTCCGGAGGTTGGAATTCCGACGGCTGTTTTCTTGTCAAAAATAGCAGTACTGAGAACGAGACTGTCTGCAGCTGTAATCACCTGACCAGTTTTGCAGTGCTATTAGTAAGTACACTTACAATCAAAACATTTCATAGAAATGTTCAATCACCATTTCAAAAGCAATGACTAAACTAAGCACTGACAAACCTGTTATCTAAATGCAAAAATAGTATTTGAAAATACAGTAGTGGCCAAAAGGAATGCCCAATTTTAACAATTGCATTAAAAGTTTTGCATGCTTGTTGCATTGCTGTGTTTGGAGTATAAACCAGTGGCGGCTCGTGACTGCTCACCCGAGGGGCGCTAATTCAAAATAGGTGTTCGGAGTGTCATGTTTGTTGCTTGGGTTTTCAAAATATGTGTTTGTTGTGTCATGTGAACCATGTGCATCACGTGTTTTGTCAAAATAAGTGCCTGCTGCACACATGTCAAAACCGTTTATGATAAAAGAGATGCTCATGTTCACAAAATACATGCAACAGTAAAAATACAAAATACACGCAAGACACTCCCTTAAAAACTCCCGTAAACTTTGATTACGCATGAGATTATGCGAGTATCTGGCAAACGCGAGCGTCTCTTTTATCATAAACCCTTTAGTCTACAGCAGGCACTTATTTTGACAAGACACATAATGCACACAGGATCTCTTGACGAAAAAAGAAACCACACACATGACGGGCTACATACATGTTCTGACAAACTTCGCATCGAGCGCCCTTGAAAAAGAAGTCACCGGCCGCTGGTATAAACTAAAGCTCAACTTTAAGATTTTAAGGAGGATTTGCAAAACATTGTTTGGTTTATAAAGACATAGCCCAGGGCAATGACTACAAAATATTACAACAAATAACATCACTTTTGGCCACTACAGCATTTTATATTTGTTAATGTACATAGTTTTTCTTTATAAAATACAACAAATGTGACCCTGGACCACAAAATCAACCTTAAGCAGTACGGGTATATAAAATACATTGTATGGGTCAAAATGATCAGTTGCACTACAAAAAAAAACGTTCTTAGTATTGATGTCTTGTTTTCAGTAGAAATATCTAAATATTCTTAAATCAATATATATATATATATATATATTTTTTTTTTAATGAGCAAAATGAGTCTTAAAAAAAAACATTTCATTCAAGTGAATTTGTGCTTACACTGCAAAAAAAAAAAGATTTTCAAGGAACAAAAATCTTAGTATTTGTTTTCAGTAAAAATATCTAAACATTCTTAAATAAAGATGCTTTTTCTTGATGAACAAAACGACCCAAGAAAATAAGTCTAGTTCTTAGACCAAAATTATCAAATTTAAGTGATTTTGTGCATAAAACAAGCAAAAAAAAAATCTGCCAATGGGGTAAGCAAAAAAATCTTGAACATTTTTCTTAAACACTAAATTCAAGAAACATTCGAGAAAAATTTGCTTACCCCATTAGCAATTTTTTTTTGCTTGTTTTATGCACAAAATCACTTAAATTTGATATTTTTAGTCTAAAAACTAGACTTATTTTCTTGGGTCGTTTTGCTCATCAAGAAAATACATCTTGATTTAAGAATATTTAAATATTTGTACTGAAAACAAGACAACAATACTAAGTAAGAAAGCATTTTTTGCAGTGTCTTCAGCTATCAGATGATGTATAAATAAATCTCAATAAAAAACTGACCCTTATGACTTGTTTTGTGGTCCAGGGTCACAAATAATGATGTCATATCATGCAACATTTCACTGATTCATCATTTTCAGTATTTTAAAGTTTTCTTGCTGCTTCTATGACTATTACAAGTCACTCCTGCAATTTTAACAAAACTTACTTGTATACCCAAACTGGATTACGTTAACATGGTGACATGCTTTCAGTTTGCAAGGACTAGAATAGGACTGATCTTCTGTCACATGCATTGTTATATACAGTACAGTAGTGCTTTACCTACATCCTGTTAAATATGCTGTTCCGATTTGTTTTGTCATTGAAGGACATTGGCCGGCATCAAATGACAGACCGTGTGCAGGCCACAATCCTTACCTTTATCACTTTCATCGGCTGTGGAATCTCTGCTATCTTTATTGCAGTTACTTTGCTCACTTACCTCGGGTTCGAGTAAGTCTTCCTCAATGAAACTGACATATCTTTAATACTTTAAAAAAAGAATATCAGACATATATTACAAAAAGTGTAAGACAGTGATTACCCAACCCTGTTTCTGGAGGCACACAACACTACTGTACATATTTTCCAACTCTTACCTATTCAAACCAGTCATTTTAAAGAAGTCACGCCATATTTGCAACAACTTTAGGTCTTGTTAGAACAAGACGAACAAGACTCGTTGATTCTGCGCAAAGTCTCTCTTCCAGAGCATTCCGATTGACGATTGGCTGTTATTACTGGGAGGCAGGACTAGAGTGGCCATTCTGAACATTGCGATTTCCACTAATAATATCAATAGCATGGACGCATCTTGTTAATATTAAATATCTTTGTTCAAACACACATGAATCCACTCATCAGCTCATTCTGCAAAATATTCTTGTTGCACTTAAATGTTTAAGTTTAAACAACTCGTTTCAACTTCAAGCTTGAAGTTGCTATAAATTATAAAAATATAGTTGGAATAACTTGAGCCCGTTCAACTTTAGTTTTTAACTCTTTCCCCACCATTGAGATTTATCTCATCAATCAGGAAAAAACATTTCCCTGCCAATGACGCTTTCCTGATGAGTTTTTATGGCAATCTGTAATTCCGCTATTATCCACTAGATAGCGATCTTACCTAACTTATAAAAAAAATTAAGCAAAAACTAAAAATTTTAAAACGAATTTAAAATTAATTTTAAATAATTTAAAACATTTTAAACTGCATGTATGTTTTGATCATCATTCAGAATCTGGTCTCTAACAAAATTCCTTTACAAAAATTCAATTATTTCAGCTTTTTGCTCGAAATTATGTATTTTTGAAGAACCCTGCACATATTTGAGGTTAAAAAAAAGAGAACAAATTAAGATAATTTAAAAGTTTTTTTTCTCCGTTTTGTTTGTTTTGAAAGCAGAGGGTCTGTTCATTCATTTGATATATTGTATGTTTATATATTTATAGAAGAAATTGTTTCTGGAAGGCATTTTGTAAAACTTTTGTGAAAATTACAAAAAAAATGCTGGCAGGCAACTTTTTTAAAAAAAAAGGCTGGTGGGGAATGAGTTAATTTAGGTGAAGTTGTTAAAACTTAAAAATTTAAGTGCAACAAGGAATTTTTTACAGTGACTCAAAGATGGGAAATAGTGGGGTCAGATGCAGGAGACATCCAAAATGTGCACTGTCGGGGTGCCTCCAGGAACAGGGTTGGAAATTGTGGGTGTAACGCTTGGTTAAATAAACATTTAATAGGTAAATCAAATTTGAATTAGTAAATAAATAGTATACCTAATAATAAATTAGTAAATTACCAAAACATAAATACATATTTTAAAGCATTTTATTTTTTAGGCTTTTTAGGTTATTGTTTGTAAGTATTGCTGGACTTATCCCAAAATTTCATGTGTGTATGTATCGATTTTGCACCAAAAAAATAGCAAATTAACCAAATTACTTTCCTAAAATGAAATTAATTGAATTATGGATCTATTGTAATTTATAGTATACCAAAATTATACTATAAATAAATAAATAAATATGTTATATTCTCTTTATCCACAGAAAAATCCGCCGTGACATTCCCTCCAAGATCTTGATTCATCTGTGTTTTGCTCTGCTCTTTCTGAATCTGGTCTTCCTGGTGGACTCATGGCTGGCTCTGTTTCCAAATGCCGTTGGCCTGTGCATTTCTACAGGATTTTTCCTGCACTACTTCCTGTTGGTCTCTTTCACTTGGATGGGTCTCGAGGCTCTGCATATGTACATGGCCATCGTCAAGGTCTTCAACAACTTTATGACCAGATACATGCTCAAGATGTCCTTGGTGGGCTGGGGTGAGTTCATCTGATTGAATTAGTCGATGTGGCTTCTGACTGGAGACAAGATGTTGATTTAATTCACTGACGTGTTGCATTATTGCAGGACTCCCATTAATTGTTGTTATCATTGTGATCGCGATAAGCAAGGACCACTATGGCCTTGTACATTATGGAAAATACGTGGATGGAACTACAGATGATTTGTAAGTATTTCAATATTAATGCCGTAACTTTATAATAAGATCTTATTCTTAAACATTAGGTAATTTATGCATTCTGTGTGAGTTATTCTGTTGAACACAAATGTTTGATAAATGATGACACAGATGACGGCACCCATTGACTTCCATAGTATTTGTTTCTCCTACTATTTAAGTCAATGTGTGCTAACCACTGTGTGGTTTCCATCAGTTATCAAAATATCTTATTTTGTTTTTAACGGTGTAAAGAAACTCATACAGGTTGAGTTAATGATGACCGAATTTGCATTTTTGGACGAACTATGCCTTTAATTAAATGGATAATCATCATTTGTACACTTTACTCTTTTTTAGCTGTTGGATTAAGAATGACTACGTGTTCTACATAACCGTGGTGTCATACTTCTGTGTGATATTCGTGTGGAACCTGTCCATGTTTGTGGTTGTAATGGTGCAACTGATACGAATCAAGAAGCAAAATCCCCACAATAATCAGTACCGGAGTGGAATGCAGGAACTTCGGAGCGTCGCGGGACTCACTTTTCTGCTGGGTCTTACCTGGGGCTTTAGCTTCTTCGCCTGGGGACCCGTCTACTTGGCTTTTTCATACCTGTTTACCATCTTCAATTCCCTTCAAGGTGAGACATTTGAAAATGAAACTAATATAATTGACATTAATCCATTACTCTTATTCAGTTCCAA
Organism: Misgurnus anguillicaudatus; assembly: GCF_027580225.2. Lineage (NCBI taxonomy): Eukaryota > Metazoa > Chordata > Actinopteri > Cypriniformes > Cobitidae > Misgurnus > Misgurnus anguillicaudatus. The sequence goes on along the minus strand of NC_073361.2, from coordinate 23,051,407 downwards.
GTATAATTTTCGGAAAGATTTGCATAAGGTTGTTTCTGTAGAGATTGGCGCTGGTAGCACCAATGTGTGGGAATGCAGAAATTGATAAAATGTCAATCTTGAATGCACTCTTACCATTGACTGTATAAAACATGGACGTAGTGTCCATGACCTCACACGTAGGTTTCTGAAGAGCATTTGTGAAGGCCAAAGTTTGCCGAACCTACCGCTGCCATCTTGGCAGAACTTCACTCTCGAATAACCAAAAATAGGCAGTGGGTGGAGCTGAGGTGCCTGGTTGCTGAAACCACGCCCACCTACCTCGACGGTAGTGACAGCAGCGGCAATTCACCTGTCACACCTGCCAAGTGGCCACGCTCTTAAATATGCATAACTTTAATATGAAATGAAAATGAAAAACTAATTTCTTATCTGTGAGCTATATTATTTTTAAAAAATTAATGTGCCCTAATACTCTTTAATCAAAAACAAAAATCTCCTCCCCTCTACAAAACGATCTCTCATTACTTCCCGACATATGGCATAGCAGGTGGGCGGGGTCCGGGAGATGATCGCTGTTATTAGCAATTAGCAACACGACCCAACTTCAAACGATCCAGTCAGATCTCAATAGACAAACTAGATAGTAAAGTTTGAAGACAAACTTTAAGTTGGCTTGAAAAAGCCTGGCCTGAAAGTTTAAAACAGCTAGCATGATTTAACATGAAGCAAACATAAGCTAGCATGATTTAGCATGAAGTTAGCATGATATAACATGAAGCTAACATCATAATTTAACATGAAGCTAACATGATGTAGCATGAAGCTAGCATGAAGTAATTATGATTTAGCATGAAGCTAACATGATTTAACATGGATTAACATGAAGTTAACATGATGCTAACATGAATTAGCATGAGGCTAGCATGATGCTAACATGAATTAACATGATGCTAACATGAATTAGCATGAAGCTACCATGATGCTAACATGAAGCTACCATGATGCTAACATAAATTAGCATGAAGCTACCATGATGCTTACATGAATTAGCATGAAGCTAACATGAATTAGCATGAAGCTGCATGATGCTAACATGAATTAGCATGATGCTAACATGAATTAGCATGATGCTAACATGAATTAGCATGGAGCTAGCATGATGCTAACATGAATTAGGATGAAGTTAGCGTGATGCTAACTTGAATTAACATGAAGTTAACATGATGCTAACATGAATTAGCATAAAGCTAACATGATGCTAACATGAATTAGCATGAAGCTAGCATGATGCTAACATGAATTAGCATGAAGCTAACATGATGCTAACATTAATTAGCATGAAGCTACCATGATGCTTACATGAATTAGCATGAAGCTAACATGAATTAGCATGAAGCTGCATGATGCTAACATGAATTAGCATGAAGCTGCATGATGCTAACATTAATTAACATGAAGCTAGCATGATGCTAACATGAATTAGAATGAAGCTAACATGATGCTAACATGAATTAACATGAAGCTAGCATGATGCTAACATTAATTAGCATGAAGCTAACATGATGCTAACATTAATTAGCATGAAGCTAACATGATGCTAACATTAATTAGCATGAAGCTAGCATGATGCTAACATTAATTAACATGAAGCTACCATGGTGTTAACATGAATTAGCATGAAGCTACCATGATGCTAACATGGATTAGCTTGAAGCTACCATGATGCTTACATGAATTAGCATGAAGCTAACATGATGCTAACATGAATTAGCATGAAGCTAGCATGATGATAACATGAATTAGCATGAAGCTAGCATGATGCTAACATGAATTAGCATGAAGCTAGCATAATGCTAACATGAATAAGCATGAAGCTAGCATGATTTAACATAAAGCTAGCATGATTTAGCATGAAGCTAACATGATTTATCATGAAGCTAACATGATTTAACATAAAGCTAGCATGATTTAAAAGGAAGCTAGCATGATTCAGCATGAAGTAAACACGATTAAAAGACCCAACCCACATCTCTACGATGTTCTGATGCAGAGATATAAGGCTATGGGATATGTTGCTACGGTGCCCAAAATGGTTGCTAGGGGCATGGCTTAATAGCTCTGGGACGATCCTAAGAGACTGATTGGATGCCTGAATGAAATGGGCCCACCCCCTTGTCTCTAAGGCACTGTAAAGTGAAGATATCCCATCTGAAACGTTTTTATTTCCTTACATGGGCATAATTTCTGCCCTATTATAAGTCTATGGGGAAATTTGGGGGCCTCGTACACCCCAGAGGTACAGCTTACACCCCATTGTGGGGTATGTTCTTACAGAGCCTCTTCAAATGTGGCAAGTTTATGTGAAATCTTCCTTCTGAGCTATGACTCGTCAAAGTTTGTCACAATGTTAGTCTATGGGAATTTTCGGCAGCTTTTTCGCCACTGTAACTATCATGTAAATACAGTAAATATCCATGTTCATTTCTCACTTTTTCTTTCATTCTCACAGGTTTCTTTATCTTTGTGTTCCACTGCGCTCTAAAGGAAAACGTCCGTAAACAGTGGAGAATGTACCTCTGTTGTGGGTGCTTACGATTGCCTGAAAATTCAGGTATTCTTTCCAAACTTAAAACTTCATGTTACTGTTACTAGATATTGTTATGGATGTTATACTGGACTTTGCTAAAATCTCTGAATTATTTGTCTGTAGACTGGAGTCGGACATTGACAAATAAAGGAAAGAAATCTTCAGTTTCCACAGCAGTCTTTACTGATTCTGATGTTCACAGCGCCCCTCGCAGCTCAGTGAGCAGTGATGAATCACTGCCGCCGTATAATGGCATCGGTCAGATTCTATGAAAGTGCTCGCCATTTAAAATCCAAAAATGAGTATGCATCTTGTTTGATTATAAAAGTAACTTTTTCTTTAAAAAAAAAATATCATTACATGCTCACCGATGGAAGATAATTTGATCATTGCTGAAGAAACAAACGATGTAATCAACAACGAGATCAACAGTCATCTTCGATCACGACTCAGACCTGCGTAGTGTATGCTAGAGAATTGGTGATGGAAAACATTTTAAAATTGAGCCAAGCTGCTCGGTACTATTCATAGGAGGATAGCAAGAGCAAGGACTTATGGGATACGATGCTTAAAAAATCCCATATTGCTGGGAAGTGTGGAAACATTATTGGATCCCACTTCTGCAACTTTAAGGTTTTTTTTAAAGGACTCCTATATAATTTCAAAACAGTATTAAACGCCTCGTTTTCTTGCTTTTCAAAAACACACATTTACAATGAGATCTTATTTTAATGCATCTAAAATTCAAATGAGCGTATGAAGGACTATGTGTAAAATGAGAGTATTTCATAACTTTCTTATCTTTATTTCTGACTTTAAACCTGTATGAAACTAGCAAAAATGTTGAAGTGTAGTTGTTTTGGTGTAGTTCTTTGTAGTTCTCAGCACACATGAAGAAAGTAGGGAAAATGTGCTTATGTTATTTGAAAAAAAAAACATATTTCTAAAATCAAATTTGTTTAGTACTGTATGAAGTAATAGTCACTTTATTTACTGTAACTTATTCACTAGAAGGATTTATATATATTGGTAGGTATATGTTATATATGTCTTATATGTTTTTGTAAATTACATTTTTATTTTAGCCAATCACCTGTATGTACTGTAGGTTATATGATTTTCTGAATGCTAATGCATATAAGCTGAGAATCTGAGATTCTTACATAAATAATTTATTAAACATTTTCATTCATTCATTTAAAAATAAGTCATGATGGACTGTGTGCATGTGTGTAGATACTTACAAATACAGAAATGTTTTTCCACTTATACAGTACAGTATAACTTATTTTGGCAATGTAATCTTGCGTTCAACTGCAACGTTTGACAGTGTACCAAAAAGCTCTTTTTGGATGTTGTTTCTCTCAGTCAAGAGTAGATGCTCCAGTAGATGATATTGAAGAAAACGTATGCCAGAGGAAAGAATATTCTGGAGTATGAGTCTATCTTGTAACTGTTGCTCATGATATGATTGACGCTTTGGCGAATGGATCTTCGGCGATGGAGGCGTGTGCCCGGTACGCTGGAGTTCAGGGAGGACACGCACGGGTCTATGTTCAGATCAGACAGTGGAGAGAAAGAGCTGAGCTCAATGTCTGTGTCGTGAAAACAGCCATCAAACGCCATGGCTTGAGAGGCATCGTATTCTGACAACTGCAACACAGACAAAAAAAATCACTCAAATTTTTCTGTCCACTAGAGGAAGCCAGATGAAAATACTGCAGTATACTTTAGTATTTACTAGTAAAAATCACAGTGGTTCTCAAACGTTTTTGGCGTGCAGCACCGCTTGTATACAGTGCATCTCCTCATGCCCCCCAAAGAAAATGTATGACATAAAACATTCCAAAATAAAAATTTGAATTTAACAAAACATTAAATAATCCTAAGCAGCATTATTTTTCTAAGGTTCAATTACACAGAATTTTTGATAAATTAAAGCATTTTATATAATGTTATTAAACTGGGGCCCCCTAACACCATCTCGGGGCCATGGCCCCCAGTTTGAGAACCTCTGTATTAGTGTTTTTAAACATTACTATAGTAAATATTAAAGTATACTACACTTTATCAATAGTTATGTAATATAATATTGAATACAAATACACATTAACAAAGTGCAGTTATTACTATAATGTACTACAGTATGATACAACTTGCTACACACTGCAAAAAATGACTTGTCTTGTTTTCAGTAGAAATATCTAAAAATTATTAAATCAAGATGTTTTTCTTGATGAGCAAAATGACCTAAGAAAATAAGTCTAGTTTTTAAACAAAATGCATCAAATTTAAGTGAATTTGTGGATAAAACAACGCAAAAAATGTTGAACTTTTTTCTTAAACACTTAATTCAAGAAAAATTAGCTTACCCCATTGGAAGATTTTTTTTTGCTTGTTTTTTACCCACAAATCCACTTAAATTTGATACATTGTCTTAGGTCAGTTTGCTCATTAAGATTTAACACCTTGATTTAAGAATTTTTAAATATTTGTACTGAAAACAAGATAAAGTAAGAAAGTCATTTTTTTGCAGTGCAGTTTACTATAGTAAATACAAAAGTATACTACAGTATTTCTCATGTGAAAATGTATGTGCACTGATTGAATACATTTTTTATTAAGTAAATTATAGTTTTCCCAAACTGGGTTCAAGAACACCTGATACGCGAGGGAATTGCAGGGCATTGCAAAAAATGACTTTTTTTCTTTTTTATTTTTGTCTTGTTTTCAGTAAAATATCCAAAAATTCCCAAACTAAGATGTATTTTCTTTATAAGCAAAATTACCTGGGAAAATAAGTAGTTTTTAGACAAAAATATAAAATTTAAGTGAGTTTGTGCTTAATCCATTGTTGGGGTTTCGTGACTTAAAAAATGACTTTTTTACTTTTTTTCAGTTGAAATATCAAAAAAGTCAAAAATTAAGATGAATTTTCTTGATAAGCAAAATAAGTCTAGTTTTTGGACAAAAATATCAAGCTTAAATAAATTTGAACTTAAAACAAGCAAATAAATCTACCAATGGAGTAAGAAAATAAGTTGAAATAAGTTTACTTTTTTCTTAAACATTTAACTTAAGAAAAAATGTATCACCACATAGATATTTTTGCTCGTTTTAAGCACAAATTGACTTGAATTGAAAAAGTCGATTTTTTTCTTAGGTCATTTTGCTCATCAAGAAAATAAATTTTGATTTAAGAATTTTAGATATTTATACAAAAAACAAGTCAAAAATACTAAGTAAGAAAGTCATTTTTTTGCAGTGTAATTTTAGAATAAAAAATCTAAAAAAAGAAATAAACATTATATTTTTATCTGGATGACGTGTGACCATTTCTACAATATATCATATATGTTTTATGTACGAAAAAAAAAAACTGATGGAGGTCCAAAAACAGGTAATAATAACAATAACTATAAAATACAACTGATAAAAACATACACTGCAAAAAAATATTTTCAAGAAATTCCTTAGTATTTTTGTGTTGTTTCCAGTAAAAAATATCTAAAAATTCTTAAGATGCTTTTTTTGATGAGCAAAACGACCCAAGAAAATAAGCCTAATTATTAGACCAAAAATATCAAATTTAAGTGATTTTGTGCATAAAACAACCAAAACAATCTGCCAATGGGTCGTTTTGCTCATTAAGAAAAAGCATCTTAATTTAAGAATTTTTTTATATTTTTACAGAAAACAAGACAAAAATACTAAGAATTTTTTTCTTGAAAATCATTTTTTGCAGTGTAGGGAGTACTTCAAGTAAGTAATTTAGGTCAAGGGACCTTGGCTGACAAAAAAGTTTAAAAACCCCTGAGTTAAAGGGTTAGTTTGTTTACACTGTAAAAAAAATGTAGAAATTACGTTATTTACTTGAAACAGTTTGTTCAAAGTTAAATGAACATGATTTTTAGTCTTTATCTTCAACAAGCAAGTTACTGGCAAACGGCTGCATAATTACAGCACATTTTTTACAGTGTACAGTATACTGTTTGATCAACAGAGGGCAGCATTTTAAAGGGCCAAGCCTCTTTGTGTATTCATGTGTGTGATTCTTTCAAGTCAAAGTCAATGCCATTTACTCTAACCTTCAATTGCTTGAGCTTCTTCATCTCTTCTTTAGTGGTGAAGTAGTTGACAGCAGCGTACTCGATGACAGAAAGAAACACAAAGAGGAAGCTGGCCCACAGGTAGATGTCTACGGCTTTCACATACGACACCTGAGGCATAGACCCTGACACGCCGGTTATTATGGTGGACATTGTTAAGACTGTAGTGATGCCTAAACACACATTTAAAACACACACACAAACAAGTACTGAATTCATGCATTGCTACAGCACTGTTAGGCGTTTCCCACATGCATAAATGTGTTGTTAACATATTGAAGTGAATTATAAGAAGAACTGCATACCAAGCGAGACACGTGCTGGTACCGCCCGCCTGTCGATCCAAAAAGACACCCATGAAAGCACCACCATCAGCATTGTAGGAAAGTATGTTTGCAGCATAAAGAAGAAGATGTGTCTTCTCAGGATGAAGTTGATGTATAGTCTGTTGTACCAGCCTGACAGAAACACTTTTTTACTCAATAACGGCTAGATATTCAAAGATACGGCATGAGAAAGATATCTGTCACTTCTGAAATAGACAAAACAAAATTGTACCTGTACTGCTGTACAAGGCCAGGCCATGAGACGGATGAAACTCTTCAATAAAGTACTGAGAGAGAGCAATCTCATCTGTTCTTAAAGAGTCAATGCCATTTTTCCAGTACAACATAAGGTCGTTTTCATTATATGCATCTGATGGGTCAGAAGGAGGGTTGGAAAAGACAAGGAAGATACAAAAGATTCAATGTTTAAATACTTTGCAGTGAAAAAGGAATTAATACAGCCAACCTGATCTCACGAGAAAACCTATTTTTACATGGTAGGCCTACCGATTTTATAAGAATATTTGAGAGTGTTAAAAATTATGCATAAACCAAAAACATACAATTATCCAAAAATTAAATCCTTCCCCCATACCTAAGATCACAGTGAAGAAGCAGAATAAAATTGAATAATTAAAAATGAATAAACTTCACTTACGAAACTAAACCATGGTTTTGTGTAGCAAAAACATAGCGACCATAGTTTTAAGGTTTTAACTGTAGTCAAACCATGGTAAATTTTTGCAAAAGTTGTAAAACAGGTATTGTGTTGATAAAACAAGATCTCAACCCACAACCATAGACAAGGTTTCATGTTTGTGCTTGAGTGAGTCACCTAGCGTGAGAATGCAACTTCATTGATTTTAAATATGGTTTAAAGGGGTCATATCATGAGATTTTTTTTATAATGTAAAATAAGTCCTTGGAGTGCCCATAGCACATATGTGAAGTTTTAGCTCAAAATACCACACAGATCATTTATTATAGCATGTTAAAATTGTCACTTTGTAAGTGCGAGCAAAAATGTGCCATTTATTGGTGTGTCCTTTAAAATGCAAATTAGCAGATATAATTCAAAAACTGATCGCAATGATGGTGTTTTCTTGAAATTGAAACTCAATTGTGCTGTCCATTATTTTTTCTCTCTCTATCTCTCTCTCTCTCTCTGCACTAAATGGCGGTGTCGTGGTTGGATAGTTCAGATTAAGGGGCGGTATTATTGTAATTAGAGTTGCTACCTAGGTCACAAAACAGGGGAAATCTGAATGACCTAATTTTTTACATGCTTAAAGAGAATGGTTTACCAAAACTAATGGGTTGATATTATTCACGTTTTCTAGGTTGATAGAAGCACTTGAGACCCAATTATAGCACTTAAACATGGAAAAGTCACACTATGACTCCTTTAAATTTATTAAAACTATTTTAGCCTAATGCTGCGTTCAGACCAGCGGCGGTAGAGGCGTCAAGCCCGAGTGATTTCAATGTTAAGTCAATGTAAAGACGCGTTTACACGTGTCTGGAGGTTTTGTGGCACGAATGAGACATTTAGCGAGGCGCGGTAGTTGCTATTCCGCCTAATTCGTGTGGCTAGTTCGCGCGGCTAGTTCACGCAAATTGAGCGTTGTTGTGAGAAATGTAAAAGTTGAAAAAAATGAACTTTGGCGGAAAAACACGCTGCGTTAACCAATCAGGAGCTTGCTCTAGTATTGACGTGATTACAGAAAGCGAGCGGAGTCGCAGAAGCTCCTCCCATGACACGAATTTCCACGTGAATGTTTCACGCGCGGCTTTCACGCTTGAATAAAGTAAGTAAACTCAAAATGTTCAAGCAACAAACTAGGCGCGGTAGACGCGAATTTGAAGCCTCAAACACGGCTGGTGTGAATCCATGGTCAAGGTACTCAATCAATATACCTATTTAAATATAAAGATTAGACAAAGAAAATATGAATTCTTATGCTACGTTTACACCAGCCATGGTAGAGACGTCAAGCGCAAGTGATTTCAATGTGAAGTCAATCTGAAGACGCGTTGACGCGCGTCTGAAGGTCTCGCGGTGCGGATGATGCGTTTAGCGTGGCGCAGTAGACACGATTCCGCCTCATTCAAAGATTTAAAGCTTGCTTGAGTAGTGACGTGATTACAGAAAGCGAGCAGAGTCGCAGAAGCCCCTCCCATGACGCGAATGTCCGCATGAATGTCTAGAATTTCACTCGCGAATGAAGCGAGTACACTCAAACTGTTCAACCGGCAAACTAGGTGCGGTAGACGCGATTTTGACGCCTCAAACGCGGCTGGTGTAAACCCCCGATTATATTTCTATTTTATTTCTTAGAGTCATACAGTAAGGGGCTCTGGTCTGCCCCAAACTCTGCCTATGCCCACAACATTTTTAAAAGAATGAGCTCATCCACAATAACCAAATCTGTACACAAAGTATAGAAATAAAACAAATAACATGTGGGTGGGGCTGGACAAAAATTGACAAGAACTGAAGGTTGTGTTTGTAAGACACTTACAGCTCTCCAGCTCCAGAGAACAGTTCTGTGTGTCCAACGGGAATCTACTGAAATCCATTGAGCAAAGTGCGGTAACTGTTACCCTAAATCCGAGAGAATATTCAATGAATAATACATAATCTGCAGCAGGACCAGGTCGTGCGTACGTGATTGCTCGCATAAATAATAATCATATACCTGACGCTGTACAAAATGTTGCCGTCTGGATAAACCCTCAGCATGACGTTCTCCATGGTGGTGTCATGGATAAAAGAGCGCTTGGAATGAACGAAGAACACATCCGGCTTCCAGATCTTCTTCACCAGCCGTCCATCAAACGTGCGGCTCAGATTGTTAGTAGAGGGGAAAGCCAGCCGTTCATCCTTCCAATAATGTCTCAAGTATAAGGTCATAGTAAAGTCCTGAGGGAGACCTCCAGAATTTACTTATCTTACAGATCATCATAAAGGGCAGTTTCGGTATTTCTGTATGGCCTGAGGCGGGGATTAAGTGGATTTGAAGTGAAAGAATTTTAAAAATGACACAAGCATTCGGCTAATATCATTACCTTATTTTTGACAGAGGTGGCATTCAGCGGCTTTTGCATCTGATATCCTCAAATGAATATTTACAATTAACTTGAAAATGCATTTACACCAAAGTCCATTTGGCTGAGCAAAGCTGCTTAACGTTGCATTCAAGCTATACTATTTAGTGTTTCCTTGTGCCGAATATACACTTACCATGTTCACTTCAGAGATGCTATCTATGCTTTCCACCTGCACATCAATGCCCACAGGGATGGCAGACCCTGCAGAGCAGACAAGACCACATATTCATTGTGTTGAGGATAACAGCAATGCCTTTGAAATCCATTTAGACAGAAACAGCCTTCAATGCTCCTACAGAGAGAACATATGGAGGCCAAACGCTTCCTCTAATCCTGTTTGTCCCATCATTAATTAACAGTGGTGTACTGAAAGATGCCATTCAAAATCTCTTCTTCTTAAAACCACAGACGAAAAGATGCTGGCCAAAAAAATTAACTTTTAATTTCGAGGTTAATTTAACCAAATGCCTGGGGTTGAAAAAATCTAACTAACTGTATGCTTAATTTTGCTTCTGCACTAAAATGTTACACTTTAACATCTGTTTTACTAAGACTGGCATGTAATCCAGATTACAGTTCACCAAAATTATCACCCATTGTTTTGCACAATCTGGGTCATGCCCGAATTTTCCACAGAACTGTGAGACGGAGCCTCTGACACCGAGAAATGGTACGGCCCATCTAATCAGGTTTATTAAAACCTGAACGCTATAATTATGATTATCAGGATTGTGATTGGAGTTGTTAATTGGAGCAAATAAATCCTGACCTCCAAATCCAGGCCTCATGGCAAAGTCGTGCTCTTCGATCCTCAGGAGCTGTTCTGTTTTGATGAGAAGGGACTTTGTGCTGTCCTTCCTCTTTAATTTGTAGTCTATCCGCCTGAATGAATGAGAAAAAGAGCCGGAGGAAAAACAAATAAGACATAAATATGGCCAGACATTTTTTTGTGACTTTGTAATATCCACATGCGTGCAAAGCAATGAGAATTCACATTATCACACATCATCGTTATTAGTGAAACACACACATCTGTTTCCAAACGTTCTCCAAACATCTGCCCTGCTAACATCTGTGATATGCAAATAATCACTAGCCATTATAGATATGATTTATAAAAAAATCAGCTCGTGGTACAACAGCAGACGGTGAAACAGAATTGTGAAATTGAATTGGAGTTTGAAGCGGTCCCTGAGAGGCATAAAAACAGCTAGGGGTACTCATACTCCATTCCCAAATCCATTTCCTTCTGCGTGGTTTAATTAAAACTTCAAACATACAGTTATAAACCAAGAATCATGCTGTGTTTACAGGATATGATATTCCAAGTGAATGTACAGCAGCATTGAACTTAGTGAACCTTTCAACATCTAATGATGTAATGAGCAATTTTGGTAACTATAAGGTAAACACTGACAGACATTGGGTGCAAATACTTGAACACTTCAAACCACAATAAAAATACACACACACACACACACACATATATATATATTTAAGCAGTGTCGCTCGAGTAGGAGTGTGGTGTAGCTCTATATCATCACGGCTGTGATTAGGCCAGAGGCACGAGGCCGCAGGCCGAGTGCCGGAGGCAATCACAGCCGTGATGATATAGAGCTACACCACACGACTCCGAGAGCGACATTGCTTTTATACAACAGTTCGACGGCACACGTTTGAAAAACGAAAACTAGAAAACAACAACGGAGTTATTTTAAAAGCCTCTTTGTTTGAGAACTACTTCTTCCGCCACGGATTTGAGGGCGGCCAGAATGACAGGTAAAACTTTCGGCTGCTTTGAAGCTCATAACAACTCAATGGACGGAAAAGCCGTTTCTTTATATTACCGTTTCTTGGTCACAAAGTGTAGTTTTAAGATTAGTTCAGTCGAGAATGTATCTGTATTATATTTAAATCTGCAGTCGATTAGTAAAGATAGCGCCTGTTTGAACGTTTGCTTAGTGAGATTCGGTACAAATGAGAACCAAAGCATGAGCGGACGTCAGTGTTCACTCGCCCCGCTGACCACCGCCCTCTCTGGGCTACATTTCTGAAAGGGATTCCCTGGCTCTCATGTTGGCCTTGTTTGTTTATGATCGTCAAAATGAGATTAAATCAGCAGTATTTGGTGTCATGATCAAACTTGTACTTCTTTTTTAATTCATATTTAGTGTCTTTTGTGTTATTATTGTTTTGGCGCGAGGTAAAAGTTAATAAAACTACTTGTGAAACGTTACTATTGCTTTCTCATTTATTCTTAACGCGATACGAGCACTCGATTATTATTATTAAACTTTGTTCTTGTCAGTACTATACAAAACGGTTTTTTATAAGTGTCAGAGAGATGTTTTTGCATGCTGCTTATAAATATACCAGTGGCGATATCTCATAACATGTTTTAATAGTCACGTCACGATAAAGTAAATGATCAATGTCCACATTTAAAAGCTGCGGGGCTTACCTGCAGTTCCACGGTGTTTTCGCGTTCTGATAAAAGATATAGCTCCAGAAAAAAACGAGTGTTTATATTCCTCTTTCCAAGTGTTAATCGTCCACACGATGTGACAAGACATTTCTCCCATTAACTTTAACGTAACATCCAAGAGCGCTGATCTTTGACGGAATAATACTTCTGATTGGGGATTCACAGACTGATTTATGAGCTAGTAAACTAATGAGACACACACACACGGAGAGTGATTCACACAGCGCGTCTGTGTTTTTCCATTCAGAGATGACCCTGCTTAGGACCTCCATTCACTAGGTGGCGGAATAATACGAAAGGTGAAGCGGTTACAGTGCCGTTATCAGTACAATATCGTATAGCTCTTAGCCAATCAGATTCGAGAACCAGAAAGAACTGTTGTATAAATATATATATATATATATATATATATATATATATATATATATATATATATATATATATATATATATATATATATATATATAGAGAGAGAGAGAGAGAGAGAGAGAGAGAGAGAGAGAGAGAGAGAGAGAGAGAGAGAGAGAGAGAGAGAGAGAGAGTTAAACATTAAATTTTATCTTTTTGGAATCCATTCAGCTGATATCCAGGTCTGGGGCTACCACATTTAGCATAGCTTAGCACAATCCATTGAATCTGATTAGACCATTAGCATTGCGCTAAAAAATAACCAAAGAGTTTGGATATTTTTCATATTTAAAACTTGACTCTTCTGTAGTCACATTGTGTACCAAGACGGACAGAAAAACAAAAGTTGTGATATTCTAGGCAGATATGGCTAGGAACTATACTCTCATTCTGGCGTAATAATCAAGGCCTTTGCTGATGTAATGACATTACGCAGCAGCCAAAAATAGTCCCCTTAGTATCTTTCAATGGCAGGGACTATTTTCGGGCAGTGCGTAATATCACTACACTTGCTGCAGCCATGTTACAGCAGCAAAGTCAACTAGATGAGGTTAAAGTTTGTGAACAAACTTTATGTTGGCTTGAGAAAGCCTAGTCTGAGAGTAATAGATGGAGCTGCAGTTGGGGCAGTTGAGTTAGTTGAGGCAGATGGGTTAGTTGGGGCAGATGGGGCAGTTAGGGCATTTGGGGCAGAATGGGGCAGATGAGGCATTTGGGGCAGAATGGGGAAGATGAGGCATTTGGGGCAGAATGGGGCATTTAGGGCAGATGGGGCAGAATGGGGCAGTTGGGGCATCTGGGTCAGAATAGGGCAGATTTGGCAGATGAGGCATTTGGGGCAGAAGAGGCATTTGGGGCAGTTGGGACATTTATGTTTGTGTGTGTAATATTGTGTTTGTCTGTGTGTGTGTGTGTGTGTGTGTGTGTGTGTGTGTGTGTGTGTGTGTGTGTGTGTGTGTGTGTGTGTGTGTGTGTGTGTGTGTGTGTGGGTTGGAAAATGTGTTTTAGGGGGACATGAATAGTGTATAATGACATGTTAACTATGCTATTACCATGGTTAATGAGGACACAGGAAGTGTCCTCATATAATGAAACGCTAAAAAAAACATACTAAATGGTAGTTTTTCATAGATTAAAGACTGGCAACAGGTTTTTGTGACATTGGGGTTAGGGATTGGGGTAGGTTAGGGGAATAGAATATAACAGTTTGGACAGTATAAAATGCATTGCGTCTATGGAAAGTCCTCATAAACCATGTATGCCTGACTGTGTGTTTGTGCGTGCGTGTGTGTGAGTGTGTGTTTTAGTGTGTGTGTGTGTGTGTGTGTGTGTGTGTGCGTGCGTGTGTGTGCGTGTGTGTGCGTGCGTGTGTGTGCATGTCTGTGTTTTTGTGACAGAATGTTATATATAATTTTGTGTTTGTGTGTGTAGTTGTGTGTGTGTGTGTTTGTGTGTGGTTGTGTGTGTGTGTTTGTGTGTGTGTGTGTGTGTGTGTGTGTGTGTGTGTGTGTGTGTGTGTGTGTGTTTGTGACAGTATGTTATATATCATTTTGTGTTTGTGTGTGTAATTGTGTGTCTGTGTGTAGTTGTGTGTGGTTGTGTGTGTGTGTGTGTGTGTGTGTGTGTGTGTGTGTGTGTGTGTGTGTGTGTGTGTGTGTGTGTGTGTGTGCGCGCGCGCATGTCTGTGTTTTTGTTACAGTATGTTATATATAATTTTGTGTTTGTGTGTGTAATTGTGTGTCTGTGTGTAGTTGTGTGTCTGTGTGTAGTTGTGTGTCTGTGTGTGATTGTGTGAGCGTGCATGTTTGTGTTTTTGTGACAGTATGTTATATATAATTATGTGATTGTGTGTGTGTGTGTGTGTGTGTGTGTGTGTGTGTGTGTGTGTGTGTGTGTGTGTGTGTGTGTGTGTGTGTGTGTGTGTGTGTGTGTGTGTGTGTGTGTTATTGAGTGAGTTTTGTGAGACAGAGAGAGACTGAGAGAGATTGAGAGATGATGATGTCATGTATTTGTTGTGGTCAATAACTCACAAGTGTGATCTATCAATACCAGGGGCCCGTACCATGAAAATGGTTAAACAAACTCAGGGTTACAGGATTAGTTTCAGGTTGACAAAACCAAGCCAATGTGCAGGCCTTGTTGGTAAAAGCTATTTTCATGGTACCCAAAACTAATCCTAAACAAAGCTGGTTAACCAGCTAAACCAGCTTCATGGTATAGGCCCCAGGTTTCAACAAATTTAAAATGATTTCAGTATAATTTCACTTTGAACAATTTCAAAAGTAACACAAAACAGAACAAGATAGATTTTTGTGTTACACTTGTTTTTAGTAATTGTACAATTGTACATGACTTTGTTAATATGTAACTAAATTAATTCAAATTAGAATAATATACATTTTCTTCATAATGTTATTAGCAGCGGGCAGAGGCGTCATGGTCAAATGGATTTTGCATGCAACCTTAAAATCAAAGAAGCGCCTATTAATCTATTGCTTATTTTTGTCGTTTAATATGCAAAATTCTCTGAAAAGTGAGATATTACTTTAAGGGAGCATGCGCTGCAGATGCACAGCGCAGTCGCAGACGTCATCAGCATCTGAGGGCGCCCACCTGCCGCTGGCTGCTTTTGCTATCTGAAGAAATGAAAAACATCGCTCAGATGTCCAAACCACAGTAAGGTAATGTGCAGTTAACCTCCGCTGTGTAGAAAATGCATGGTTTAAAATGTAACAGTCTCGACGTTATTAGTAGATTTTTTGATTCATTTTGGTACAACGCCAGAGTTCACAGGGGCACGGCCACGGAATCACACGCGCACATATGAGGTAAAACTGCAAAATGCATTCCTCTAATAACTTTATATCTACATTATCGAACCAAAATCAAATCACGTCAATCTTAGTCATTTTCATTTTTTATATACTTTATGGATTTAAAATGATATAATTTTATAGCATAATGCAGTTGTTGTGCGAATACATTAACGCACAATTTAATAAGTCATTAAACAGAACGAAAATTATTTAAAAAAGCATTTCAGATGTAAATATGATGCCAATATGTCATTATTCTAATTTAATAAATTGATATTAAGCATTAATTTTCGTGTTTTTTACATGAAGTCATGGGGCTCAGATTGTTAGAAATCTAAGTGGGAGTGTCATGTGTCATGGAAAAGACCGTGTAACTAAATCAATTCAAATTAGAATAATATACATTTTCTTCATAATGTTATTAGCAGCGGACAGAGGCGTCATGGTCAAATGGATTTTGCATGCAACCTTAAAATCAAAGAAGCGCCTATTAATCTATTGCTTATTTTTGTCGTTTAATATGCAAAATTCTCTGAAAAGTGAGATATTACTTTAAGGGAGCATGCGCTGCAGATGCACAGCGCAGTCGCAGACGTCATCAGCATCTGAGGGCGCCCACCTGCCGCTGGCTGCTTTTGCTATCTGAAGAAATGAAAAACATCGCTCAGATGTCCAAACCACAGTAAGGTAATGTGCAGTTAACCTCCGCTGTAGAAAATGCATGGTTTAAAATGTAACAGTCTCGACGTTATTAGTAGATTTAGTTCACGGGGCACAGCCACGGAATCACACGCGCACATATGAGGTAAAACTGCAAAATGCATTCCTCTAATAACTTTATATCTACATTATCGAACCAAAATCAAATCACGTCAATCTTAGTCATTTTCATTTTTTATATACTTTATGGATTTAAAATGATATAATTTTATAGCATAATGCAGTTGTTGTGCGAATACATTAAAGTCATTAAACAGAACGAAAATTATTTAAAAAAGCATTTCAGATGTAAATATGATGCCAATATGTCATTATTCTAATTTAATTAATTGATATTAAGCATTAATTTTGGTGTTTTTTACATGAAGTCATGGGGCTCAGATTGTTAGAAATCTAAGTGGGAGTGTCATGTGTCAAGGAAAAGACCGTGAAAGCTCTATAATGTTTCATTTTAATATCCCTGTATGCACAATGAGCTGTGTGCAACGTGCTCCCTTAAAAATGGTGCATGACGCCCCTGGTAGTTTGTGTTACATTCGTGTTACATTCGCCCCGAAAGGAAAATGTTACTTTTGTTCCGCGTTACTTTCACCCCGGTTCCCCCCTACGGTAAGTGTGTGTTAGGGTGTATCCGGCATGTATGATGGATAGATACATTTACATTTCTGCATGGCACTTTTATCCCAAGTGACTTAGAGTGCATTTAAGGTATTCATTTAAGTAAAAAGCATTTTTGTTCACAAACTCTGCTGTTAACGCAATACTCTTCCAAAAGGAACACTTTGTTGTGTGGTGGTGAGGTTTAAATGCAGACACAGACTCATTAAGGAAAATTGTTTATAAATAAATTTATTTCTAAATCATAAATTACCTATATATATATATATAATATATATAACACATTTTGAACAATAATATACTAGTTTAACATTTAAAAGCTTATAATATACTAACAAATCACCTATAATTTACAATTTTAATGATTTAATATTTATAATACACTAACAGATTATCCTACTATTTAACAGATTCTTACCTAATATTCTATAATTTACTACCTATAATATACTATGTTAAAGATAAATACTTAAAATATACAGATTAATACTTAAACTATTTAACTGATTACTACTTATAATAAATTAACTAATTATTATCTTATATACAGTAAGTGATTAATAGCATATTTTATTCATTGTCATTTTCAACTGCGTTAATCTCCATTACATGATTATTTTTATGGGTAATGGAGAGTCTCATTGGCAGTTGCTTGATAAGATCCGCAAAATTCCCTGAATAAAAACTTGCTGGGACTTCATAAGTTTTGTCATCCTCTGTCAGGAGTGTGTAGTTTCCCTGATCTTCCGTTACTCCAATAACTTCAATCTCCTCCTTCTTAATTTCAGGTTCCTCAATCTGAAGATTAACAAAACAAATATTGTGTAAGATTTTCTCTAAAAGAAATAAGGTAAGTGTGTGTGTGTTTGCATTATATTTTTTCAAATATATAGCCCTAACCCTCACAGAAAATGATTCTGTATTTTTAAGGTCATAAACATTATCTATATTTAGTATGTTTTTAACATAATATCATTAGTTTTGGTTTGTCTATAAAATCATTATAATTGAATTGTAGATGGATGGACAGACATAGATTTGTAGTGCATAAACAGTAATACCTTGATGGTTGTGAAGGCTGAGGAGTTGAATTTGCCATTTCCTTTTGGAAGAAGACTCGCATGGAGATGGCTTATTTCTACCTGGTCCTCTTCATGGAGATTAGTTAGTGCTTCATCTCTCCACAGAGAAACATCCAGGAGGCTCGCACCACACCGCAACTTCAGATCCAAGATTGGAATCTCAGATCGAGTCATCCTTGGCTTGTGCAACTACAAAAGTACAGCCCAGTTACACATGTGTTACAGGTTAAAATGTTTTTTTCTGCAGACTACTAAGTGTTATGCAACAATTAATAAGTGAGACGTGGATCGAGAGGCGATAGATAGATAGATAGATAGATAGATAGATAGATAGATAGATAGATAGATAGATAGATAGATAGATAGATAGATAGATAGATAGATAGACTCACTTTTTCCACCTTCCCTTGAAGACTTAAATATCCATTTTTGGAAAAGATGTCCTCCTCCTCCCCAGTCACCAGAGCAGATGGTGGACACAGAGCATCCTTTGCTGCTCTCTCAGCCTCCTCGGGTATGTTTATTGGAGCCGTCCTAAATTTATATTTTCGTTCAAGCAGCAAGTATAGCCGCCCATACCGCTTTGAAATGATGCTTTTTCTGAGTATGTATGATGCACCCTCCTCAAATTCTGGATCTGGGCCATTTTTCTTGTGCAGAATTGCCCTACTGCCATCAGTGAGGGCACAAGCTGCGGAGGTTTTGTAAGAACTAATCTCTATTTTAGAATTTTGATATGAAAATGAGCTTGCTTTATGATAAACATGTGTTTTAACACATTTTAGGGTTAGTCGCCCTGGTGTGGCATATGGATGTGACATTCTGTGGGTAAGGACAAAAACAGATATCTTAGTAACACCAAAAACAATTATCTTTCAAATACAAAAACTAAGATAATGTTTAATAGTCAATAAAAAAATATTCTTACAATGTTCTTTGTATTGTTAAAAGGTTTTTTAGATTATATATAAAAAAGTTTTTAACTCTTTCTTCGCCACTGACGAGTTTATCTCATCAATTAGCCTAAGAAAAAAACGCTTCCTGCAAATCCATATTTCGGTATTATCCACTAAGTGGCGCTCTTTCCCAAGTTATAAAACTGCGAAAATCATAAAAAGTATATCCATAATAATATACTTACATATCAGTAGTCTTTGTAATGGCTCTGTATAAGATTTGTAAAATGGCTTAGAATTTTGGTGTCTATACTGTTGAAAACAAATTAAAAAGAAAAATTAGTGTACGTTAATATAACACAGACATTGTACAAATATAACAATCAGTTGTTTGTTTAAATATTTGTTTGTGTATTACTTTGAGTATTTTTTTGTATTGTAATTATTGTTATCAATATTATAATTAGTATTATGTATTAGTAGTAGTATTATTAAAGCAAATGTAAGTTCACTAATAATTCCTCCTGGAATATTCGTCTCTCGCTTTCCCTAAAAGTTCCTGTGAGAGAGGGAGATCGAGCGCTGTAGGACTGGCGTGTGACACCTGCTCCCTTTGATGACATACAGGTATAATAATAGTTGGAGTAAATTTAGTTTTATTTGTATATTAATATGAATAACTATCTCTTCTCTCTCCCTCTGTCTGTCTGTCTGTCTGTCTGTCTGTCTGTCTCTCTCTCTCTCTGTGTGTGTGTGTGTGTGTGCATGCGTGTGTTTGTGTTTGAAGAGCGCTCCCTCCAGCACTCGCATCTCCCTTGCGCAAATGATGCCAAACGAAGATAACGGAATTAACGGTCTGAACGAAAAGCCATCATCTGTATGGGACATTTTACATATTTAGGGAGGGGTCAGTGTACTGTAAAATGCAGCCATATATTTTTATGACATTATTATGTCGACGTGAAGTAAAGAGGCTGATTTTTTTGTAAAAAAAAAAAAATCAGTGTGGAAATAATTTTTTTTTTTTTTAGTAATGTAGTTATGAAAGTGTTCTTTTTTTAACTTTTTTATATTGTTACTTTTTTTTAGTATGACTATTCATTTTGAAAGTGTTTTGTATTACTTAGTTAAGTACTTACCTTAATAAGTATAAGCTCCGTCTGCTCCGGTCAGATTGTTGTCCAGAAATGCGCACTGTTGGCATGGATACAACTTAAATAGCGTCTGGCCTCGCGGCTCTTGCACGCGACCATTCTGCTATTTTAGGCCTGTAGGTCTTAACAATGTACATAATATGTTTATATAATTTTTTTTTTACAGATACATGTTAGAAAATATACCTTTATAAAGGAAAATATGTAACGTTAATTTGTATGCCTAATTGAGCTGCCAGACAGAAGCTGCACTTTTTCTGACAGTAATAATTTTCTCTCTATATATATTATTATTATGCTGGAAAATACGTGGGAACTTAAAAGCTGTTTTTTGTCTCTTTGATGTGCACAAATAATAAAAATAAAAACAATGCTCCATTTGCTCTGGTTTCTCATTAGCCTATATCGTATGATAAAATTGTTAACACACACCAAGGGTCATTGAAATATCGCAATATAAATGTTTTATTTTAAACAAGAAAATAAACTATAGTATTAAATAAAGTATAGTATTATAGTATTTTATTTAGTTGCGCATTGGCAATACTTGACGTTTTGCGTAAGCAACGTCATTCTGGCTTGACGTCATTCTGCTTTCATCTGGTCCAGCGGTTCTCCGTTCAGGTAAGTAATGCAAGAATTGATTTGTGGGGTATGCTATATAATGCAACTTAATATTTCAAAATGTTGTTTGTCTAGACTGGTGATGAAAAGCAATAAGCCATGTGAAGATGAGTGTTTGTGGGAAAGATTTTATAACCATTAAAACACGATGTGGAGGAATGCCTATAAAACGACATTACTAAATGACTGAAAATACTGAGAAAACGCCTTCAAAGGGGCTTATTGCTTGTATTAAATATTACTACATGCACAAGTTTTCAATAAATAAACAAACACACATGAATGTAAAACAATAATTTATTAATAACAAGTACAAAGCAATACACATCTCATTAATGTTTTGAACGGTTGCCAAGCAACATGGAGACTCATTGGCACAGCAGCCCTAATACTTATGTAATGAGCTAATGTGTGTTTATTGACCACCTCTAAAGGTATCTGATTTACACATTTAAACTAAACTACTAACTATATGTGCTATATTAACTATTTAATATTTTTTTCAAGGTTATTCTTGCAAGCAAACAGTATAGATTGACTTTAATCTTGTTCTTCCTTTTTTGTTTTTCTGTAAATCTGTTACATGCAATTTTTGTTGGCCAGATCACTGCATCCTCTGCCGTAAGTAAAATTATGAATTCTTGTAACTACATTTGTACAGTATTGTCCCAAATATAAGACCCCCCCCAAGTGTACCTTTTGGAAAATAATTTTTTAAGACCAACTATTTATAACCTGCACATCTGCTTTTTTACACATCTGGTTTTGGCGCCACCTACTGCATTTTTGCGGATATGATTGACTTAGAGCTCAAATATACAACAATATCGTTTATTGAGAGTTTTTTTTCGTGAAAAAAATTTCTAATATTTGGGACAATAAAGTAATAGAAATCATAACAGAATATTTTTAAAGCTTTAACTATTCTTTCTCCTTTGCTAAGTGTTTAACATTTGTTTTTGTTAATTGTTCTCTTTTTTTGGTTTGTTAATTTATAGGATTGTGTTTTGTGTTCCACTGCCTTCTCCCCACTGCCAACAGCAGCAACTGTTCCCCCCACCACCACCTTTTTTAACAGGGTAATTGTAGCATAATTGTTGAAAATGTTACAGTCAGAAACAAATCTGCAAGATCTGTTTTGCATGGTTTGATCCATTTTATAACACAGTTTCTGATTGTCACCATATTAATGTTTTTTTTCATAGGTGACATCACTGCTTTGGCATTGCTCTATGTAAGTAATCTCCTAAAATCAATGTGGCACAAGTCATTAGTCATTTTTTCTTAGCATAGTAATCTTTCTACACTTACATGTTATCTTCATTAACACCAGTGCTAGTTAATGAGTGATAAAACATGTTGATATTGAGACATATTGTACCAACATAGCTTGATTTATCCTAACATTGATTTAATAATGATAAAAAATTTGATTGTTCAGTTTGTATTCAACTCAGTTCACCGTCAGTTGAGTAAGTAATGCTTTAAAAATTATTTGACTGTAAATGATTAATAAGGTATTGTTTAATATTTCTGTTGCTTTTGATGCTGTAAATGTAGTTCTTTTTCGATACAAATGATATAAATAATTGAATCATTTTTAGGGCAGGTAATTAAGTGATTTACAATTAAGCATGGCAATTTGCATTTAACAATGTGACTGACTTAATTTTTTTTCTCTGTGTGGGTCTGTCCTTACCTGTCCTGTCCTGTCCTATCCATATCTTTATATTATTCATTTACATGCCTTTATCTTGCTCATTAACCTAAACAAATGCATCTTCCATCCTTTCTCTTTCACTTGACGGCCATGCACATAAAATGCCGCTGCACTGCTTGCTGCTTTGCTTGCTCGCATTAAACTGCAAGATGCAAAATCAGATTTGCTTTTAACATCTTGCACTACAGTAGCTTGCCAACGCATCTTTTAATAAAAGGCCACACCCCTAATTTTTGATCTATGATCTCTGATTCTGAAAAAACCCTGATACACTATTGATTACATACCAAGATTTACACCCATACACCCTACAACCACATTGAACATAAATCCTGAACAATCTAATCTCAGGTAAGAAAAGTGCATCTGCATTTTCAAAACAAGGACTGAAATTTACTTCTAAGGATCATTAATTGGTACAACTAATTCAACTTTTGGGCATAACTGATAATATATTCTTATTAATATATTCAATTTTAATATTTCTGTTCCATTTCTTTTTTTAATATATATTTAAAATAATTTATAAATTTGTTCTTATATTTACTACATATTTATTATATTTACTACAGTTCTATTTTCTATTTTTTTACTATATTTACTACAGTTCTTATATTTACTACATATTTACTATATTTACAGTTTTTATATTTACTACATTTTACTATATTTAAAGTTCTTATATTTACTACATTTTACTATATTTACAGTTCTTATATTTACTACATTTTACTATATTTACAGTTCTTATATTTACTACATTTTACTATATTTACAGTTCTTATATTTACTACATTTTACTATTTTTACAGTTCTTATATTTACTACATTTTACTATATTTACAGTTCTTATATTTACTACATTTTACTATATTTACATTTCTTATATTTACTACGTTTTACTATATTTACCGTTTTTATATTTACTACATATTTACTCTATTTACAGTTCTTATATTTACTACATTTTACTATATTTACAGTTCTTATATTTACTATATTTTACTATATTTACTACAGTTCTTATATTTACTATATTTTACTATATTTACTACAGTTCTTATATTTACTACATTTTTACTATATATACACTACAGTTCTTATATTTACTACATTTTTACTATTTTCTCATTTTTTAAGTAAATTCTTATATATACATTTACTATAGGATATTTCATTTAACTTTTTGGCTTAATTAACTGATAATATTCCTGTTCTTCTTAAACAATCATTTGTTTATTGAATTGTTCTTATAACATTACTACATATTTACTATATTTACCACAGTTCTTATATTTACTTTTTACTATAGGATTCTTTGTGACAATTATTTAACTTTTTTGGCATAACTGATATATGATAAGTTAGAATTTTTCAGTTCAATTTCTTCTATTAATATATATATATATATATTTGAAAGTAATTTATTTATTTATTAAACTGTTCTTATATTTATTACATTTACTGAGTGTTGAAACAGCACCATGCCAAGGAAGGGAAAGAGGAGTGAATCTCAGAAACAGCGCAGAAAGCTAGAAGTTTCATTTGGCACCAACAACCGTACCAACACTGTATCAGGTATGAATGATGCAAACCCATATGTTCTGTCTGTTGTAGCATCCCATTGTCAAAGCGATCCAAGGTACAACATTAACTCCAGAGGTCGTCAGTGTACATGCAACTCTTTAATGTTCCTAGCAGCACATAATGAACGTAATGATCTACACAGTTTCGATCTAGATTGTATTTTACAGAAAGGTGATGCAGTTTACACTACTGTCAAACAATCACTACAGAGCAATGGACATTTTGTGGATAGTTTTTTAAATTTTGACGAGCTACCAAACCAAATTGAGACAGACTTGTGCTGCTATAACATCCTTAAACATTGCCAGATGTTTGGATTTCTGAATGATAGACCTGCATTAAGTGGGTATGAAAATCTAGAGAATACTCTGCAATGTCTTAGAAGTGGTGTTAGAGATATGTTGTTTCTATGTGGAAGATACTGTGTTGCTCTGTTCAGAGATCGCTCAGGTAGGTTTGGTTATTTTGATTCTCACTGCAGAACACCAGAAGGCCTGATTGCTGATAACAGCACAGGTACAGCAGTGATGTTGACCTTTATTCATTTAGAAGACTTGGTAGAGAGGCTGCTGCTTTTGTTTCAAGGGTGTCTTCAAATAAGTGACCAGGAACAATTTGATCTGCTGCCTGTATCATTCATAAACTCAACAGCTGCAAGTTGCGTAAACACTCAAGTAGAACCAGATGTCTCTTGTAAAAATACAACTCTGTCAGATGTTGAACAATGTAGGTCTGCTGATATGTTACAACAATATGTGGAATTTCAACAGCCACCTGAGACTAATATTAATGTAGCCACACCATGCAATGCACAAAACAGCTCGAATGAACAAGATAAAATGGAATTTATAGCTACCGTCACTCAGAATGATGAAGGATATAAAATTGTATCACTTATACAGTCACAGGATAAAATTACATTCTTATCTCCAAATCACCACTCAACTAATCAGCAGTCAAATAAACTGAACAAGTTTCGAAAGCGAAAAGCTTACTGTAAAACAAGGCAGGAAGAAATGACTTCAAAGCAACATGTTCATGACAAAAAAGAGTCTCTACGTAAAATCTATGCTTATAAAAAAAGTATTGCATACAGGCAAAGACATAAACAAGCCATGAAGAAAAAGTATTGGAATGATGAGATTTATAGAGAGAGAAAAAAGAGCTATTACAGAAGCAATGAAGAATGCAGAAGGAAAAAAATGAAAAATTACAGGAGTGATGAGCAATTTAGGCAGAAGCAAAAGATGTATGAAATTAGAAAATACAACAATGATGACCAATTCAGACAGAAAAAAAAGGTGTATAATATTAGAAAATACAAGGATGATGAACAATTCCGGCAAAGACAAAAGGATTATGTCATTGAAAAATACAAGGATGATGAACGATTCCGGCAAAGGCAAAAGGATTATATCATTGAAAAATACAAGGATGATGAACGATTCCGGCAAAGGCAAAAGGATTATATCATTGAAAAATACAAGGATGATGAACGATTCCGGCAAAGGCAAAAGGATTATATCAATGAAAAATACAAGGATGATAAAAAATTCAGGCAAAGGCAAAAGGGTTATATCATTGAAAAATACAAGGATGATCAATTCAGGCGAAGGCAAAAGGACTATTATTCAAACAGGTGCAAAAATGATGTGTCCTTTTATGAACAAAAGAAGAAAATATTTAGACAACTTTATCATCATGATCAACAGTTTAATGCTCGTCAGAAAGAGTATTATTTATTTAAATCTCAAAACAGAATATTTGCACTTAAGGTTCTTCACAAGATACATTGTGCTCGAGACATTCAAAACAAATATAAAAAATATAATCATATGCGCCAGCAGATAGAAATGTGGCAAAATAGGCAGCCTGGTGAAAAACAGAATCCAGAAGTTTTAAAGGCATTAAATATTTTTAGGGATATTGTAAAACAAGGACCAACATATGTCTGCACATGCTGTGCAAGAGCGCTCTTCTCAAATCAAGTGCGTAAATGTGTTCGTGAACGCTATCAAAAAAATCCGACAGTTGCTTTACTTTGCTTGACCGGCAACTATATTCACATTTGCTCTGATTGTCCTAACCAGTGTGTTTTTGAAGAAAGGAACACAGAATGGATCTGTCATTGCTGCCACACAACACTTTTGAGAGGTGCGATGCCAGACATTGCTGTAGCCAATCAGCTTCAGTTTAGTCCTATTCCTCCAGAACTATGCGATTTAAATATTCTTGAAAGACATGTTATTGCAAAGTACATTCCCTTTGCTAAAATTTTAACACTTCCCAAAGGCCAACAAAGAGCTATAAAAGGAGCTGTAATTTCTGTGGCATCTGAAGTTGAAACAACTGTAAATTGTTTACCGAGACCAAGAAGTGAATCACAACTGCTTACAGTGAAACTCAAAAGACGTCTCTGTTACCAAGGTCACTATCAGTTCCAAACAATGAATATGCACAAAGTTTTATCTGCTTTAAGAAGACTAAAAGAAATCCATTCCGAATACAAAACGATTTGTATTAATGAAGCACTCTCAGCTGATGAATTGTTTAATGAACATGAGCAGTCTACAAATGACACCACTGTGCCAGATGAGGAAATGGAAACTGAGAACACTGAAGAACAGAGCAATAATAATGAACACAATGATTTAAGTGAAGACAGTAGTACAGAACATAACTCAGAAGGACTTGCTTTGGATACATGTCTACAGCCCCCTGATCTTGGCCAGCAGTTCTTGTCTTATGATGATGGAATTTTTTGCATTGCCCCTGCAGAGAGAAACAGTCCTGTAAGCATCTTTAAAATTCCCAAGCTTGAGTCTATGGCATTTCCAGTGCAATTTCCTGATGGTAAGAACACGTTAGATGAGCCTGACAGAGTCAAACATGTCTCCCCCAGCAGATACTTCAACACACGACTATTCTCTGTTGATAATCGTTGCGCCAAGGATACAAACTACATTTTCTTTGCCCAGTTTGTGACAGAAATGCACATGGCCACATCTAGCATGTCCATCCAACTTAGAAAAGCCAAACCCATGACACGTGATGGTCGCAGAATAAATTGTTCAATGCTGCAGGACAATCATGAATTACAAAAGCTTGTTCAAAATAAAGATGCAACAAGGTTTATGCAACCTCTGCGTGGGACTCCAGCATACTGGGAGAAAACTCTGCGTGATTTGTTTGCTATGCTAAGACAGTTGGGCACTCCTACATTTTTCTGTACATTTAGTGCTGCTGAGATGAGATGGCCTGAAGTGATAACAGCTATTAAAGCACAACAAGGAAAAACTATAAACTTCTCAGAATTAGACTGGATAGAAAAATGTGAAATCCTCAGAAGTAATCCAGTCACAGCCATGCGTATGTTTGAAAAAAGAGTTGAAGCCTTAATGAGGGATCTAATCATGTCACCTGCTCAACCCATTGGTGAGGTAATTGACTTTTTTTACAGAGTAGAGTTTCAACAACGTGGATCTCCACACATTCATTGCTTATTCTGGGTGAAAGATGCTCCAGAATTTGAAAAAGATCAAGATGAAGATGTATGCAATTTTGTTGATAAATACATCTCATGCAAATTACCAGACCCAAACAAAGACCCAGAACTGCATAGAATTGTAACTGAAGTACAAATGCATAGTCGTAACCATTCCAAATCTTGTAGGAAAAACAAAAAGCACTGCAGATTTGGATTTCCAAAACCACCCATTAATACGACCACAATAACCCGTCCTAGACCTCCTCCTGTAGATGAGTCTGATGAAGAAAATAAAGCAAAAGAGGGCATAGATGATATGAATGTTACAAAAGCAAAAGCACAGCTTCAGAAAGTGTGGGATCTACTGAATGATTCAACTCAGATCTTTGAAACTACTGCACAGCTGCTTCAAAAGGTTAACATGACTTATGAAGAGTATAGGAATTATTTTGAGTCATTGTCAACATCAAATGTAATTTCTATGGAACGACGACCACAGGATTGCTGGGTTAATGGCTATAATCCACTGCTGTTAAGAGCTTGGAACGCAAACATGGACATACAATTTATTCTGAACCCCTACAGCTGTATCATGTATATTCTTTCATACATTTCAAAAGCTGAACATGAGATGAGTGAGTATCTAAAGAAAGTAATAAAAGACTCAACTCATGATAATCTGTCTGACCGTGAAAGCATGAAGCAGGTCATGAATGCGTATGCAAAGACCAGAGAAGTGAGCTCACAGGAAGCAGTCGCTCGCACATGCAGTCTAAAACTGAAATCATCTTCACGAAATGTCATATTCATACCTACAGATGATAATGCATTGAAGATGAGTTTACCAATGAAGTACTTGCAAACAATGGACCCTGACTTAGAGAATGTATGGATGACTGGATTGCCTGACAAATACAAGGCCAGACCAAACAGACCAGAATTAGAGAACATGTGCATGGCTGAATTTGTAAGTGAATATCGCATTGTTTATGGAAGACAGACAAAGGGTAAAAATGTTTTGCCACTTCAAAAAAAAATGGGATACATACAGAAAAGAACAAAGGGAAAACCTGCAGTCATCAGATTTGCCCGTTTTTCACAACAGAAAAACCCAGAAAAATATTACGGCACTCTACTAAAACTGTACTTGCCACATCGCATAGATGAACAGCTTAAGTCTAGAAGATTTCCGACATATGAATCATTTTATACATTTGCCTCTGTAAAATTGCCAGGCACTGATGAACTCCAGCGCGTGTGCATGATTGTAAATGCAAACCGGGAGAAATATGAAAAGCATAATGAGGCTATAGAACAGGCAATTGAAGATTTTGAACAGAATGGCCCACTGGAAGATGCATGGACAACACTGGCACCAGCCAATGAACAGATCCGACTGGAAAGCATATTGGAACGTGAACCAGCTGATGCTAATAATGTAAATGAACAAGATGATATTCCTGAATATACAGCATCTTCTTCTGTCAATAATACAGCAATGCCAATCAAGGAAGCTGCTCAGCTCAGTTCTGCACAGATTCGCAAAATATATCAAAGTCTGAATCAAACACAAGCTTCTGTATTTTATGCTGTGCGAGACTGGTGCAAAAGATGTGTTTCTGGTGAAAATCCACAACAGTTTTTATATTTCTTAAATGGAGGAGCTGGAGTTGGTAAATCACATGTTATTAAATCTATTCATGCAGAGGCATCCAAATTACTGCGTAAGCTTCCATGCATAAGAGAGCAAACCGACATCTCTAAGCCAACTGTACTTTTAACAGCCTTCACAGGTACTGCTGCCTTTAACATCTCTGGTAAAACACTGCACTGTCTTTTAAAACTCCCAAGAAGTTTAAAGCCTCCATACCAAGGACTTGGAAACAGCTTAGATGAAATAAGGGCAGATCTTTCTAACGCACACATTTTAATAATTGATGAAATATCTATGGTGTCAAAACAGTTGTTTGCTTATGTGAACTGGAGACTACAACAGATTAAAGGTAACCATAAACCATTTGGTGGATTGTCTGTTCTTGCTGTGGGAGATTTTCAACAGTTGCCCCCCCTGGGTAGGGCACGACCACTTTGTGTATATGAGGACCATGTGCTTGATTTCTGGAAAGATCAATTTCAAATAATAACACTGACACAGATCATGAGACAGAGAGATGATCTTACATATGCTGAGCTGCTCAACAGGCTGAGAGTGAAACAAAAGCATGAGAGACTTACTAATGCTGATGAGTGCATATTAAAAGCTGCCATAAGATCTTCTTTTGAAGAGTGTCCCTCAGATGCATTACACATCTATGCAACTAATAAAGAGGTAGACAATCACAACAATGATGCCATATCATCTCGCTTCACAAATATTATTACTATTGATGCACATGATTACAAAAAAGATCCTCGAACAGGTGAAATGAAAAGACAAGCTGTACCATTTAAAGGAGACAAATGTGATCTTGGTGACATACTACAGATTGCAGTTGGTGCACGAGTGATGATTACCAGAAATATAGACGTGGAAGATGGATTGGTTAATGGCACTTTTGGTAGAGTCGCAAAAATATCAACTCAGACCAGAGATGGTTTTACATTTGTGCAACTGATTGGTCTCCATTTGGATAATGTAAATGCTGGACAGAAACATCGCAACAAAGCACCAGATGGTGATGACAACATTGTGTATATCGAGAGGTCTGAGGAATCATTAAAAAGAAAAGGAACAATTCGAAGGCAATTTCCTATTAAGCTTGCTTTTGCATGCACTATTCATAAAGTTCAAGGAATGACAACTGACCGTGCTGTTGTATCTCTGAAGCATATTTTTGAACCAGGCATGGCATATGTTGCACTCAGCAGAACCACATCGCTCAGTGGATTGCACATCATTGACTTTGATGAAAAGAAAATTTTTTGTGATCCACAAATAAGTGCTTCCTTGGAGAACATGGCAAAAGCTGATTTTCACAATGTCCAACCACTTTTACACATTGTACAGAATTTACCATTGGAATCAGGTCTTAAAATTATTCATCATAACACAGAGGGACTGCAATGTCATATGGATGATATAAAGTGCCACCATGAGCTCTTGCTGGCTGATGTTTTGTGTCTCACTGAAACACACCTGTCTGGCTCAGCTGTTTCTGAGGATCTTCAGTTGAATGGATATAGAATGTACAAGCGCAACAGGCATGCATCCTATTCAAACCACATACAGTTGTCTAACAAAAATGGTGGTGGTGTTGCCATGTATGTAAAGAGTAGTGTTCAAGCACATCCACTAATGTACATACAGAATGTTACAGACCTGGAATATTTGGTTTTGAAGATAGAAGCCCCCAAACAAGCACTTCTTGCAGTAATCTACAGACCACCGAGTTATCATTTAACAGAATTTTTGACTAACCTAAATGCTCTTCTGACATCTTTGGAGATCATAGATTTCAAGCCAGTTATAGTATGTGGAGACTTTAATGAAGATCAGCTGTACCATGGCAACAAACCTATTCAACATTTGTTTCAAGAAAAAGGATACACACAACTAATCAGCACAGGGACTACAGAAAACAACACTCTTCTTGATCTTGTATTCATAAGTGACTCACACTCAAATATCAAAGCAGGAGTTCTACAGACTTATTTCAGCTATCATGATCCGGTATATTGTGTCGTTGTATAAATAA